>NC_054375.1:92388849-92744683 GCF_017654675.1 Xenopus laevis | reverse complement strand
TAACAACCAGGCAGTGGTGTGAATAAGAGTCTGGAAGATGAAAAGGCGAGGGTCTCAATAGAAAGATAACTAATGAAAGTAACAATACATTGTAGCCTCACAGAGCAACCGCATTTTCTCGCTTGGTGATAGGCCATTGATTAAAAAGAAAAATCCTGTTGAAAACTTGCTGACAGCAGGACATTTTATAACATACAGAAAGTTAAGGCAAATGTGAACTACCACTTTTGTTGTTAAAGGGATTCTGTCATGATTTTTATGGTGTAGCTTTTATTTCTAAATTACACTGTTTGCTCCACAAATAATTCACTCTACCATATAAAATTGTATTCCTAACCCAACAAGTGTATTTTTTTTAGTTGTAATATTGGTGTGTAGGTAGCCATTTCAGATCATTTTGCCTGGTCATGTGCTTTCAGAAAGAGCCAGCATTTAAAAATGGAACTGCTTTCAGGCAGTTTGTTTCGCCTACTCCGTTTAACTGAAGGTATCTCAGTGAGACATGGATTTTTGGTTGGATTTGAGTGATGTTCTACCAGGGAGCTGTTATCTGGTTACCTTCCAATTGTCGATGGGCTGCTTGTGGGGAGAAGGGAGGAGGTGATATCACTCCAATTTGCAGTAAAAAGAAACTGAAATTTATCAGCACAAGTCACATGACTGGGGCACCTTGAAACTGACAATATGTCTAGCCCCATGTCATATTTCAAAATTAAATGAAAACATTTTTTTTGCTCTTTTGATTTCAGTGCATAAATCTGCTGGAGCGCACTACTAACTGAAAAAAACATGTTTTCCCATGACACTGTCCCATTACGCTAAAACTGGCACTTGGGTTTGGCAACCACATCATATATCGTTATACTCACATTAGGGTTACTCACAATAATTGAATACAACATCAACTGATCACTCACTTGTTGTGTGGAGGGAAAGGTTGATAGGAGTATCTATTTATACTAGTACTGATCTCAGTCATGACCTGTTGTTTGATGAAACCACTCATTATGATATAAGGGGGAGTTTAAGGTCGGTGCACGTGAGTGCTTTTACATACGTTTTATTAAATGTATGCTGACCTGCCATTTTATTTAACTAGGAGGTGGAGCTAGACACATTTCTGAAGAACTATAAGTAATGGACCCTGCTGCTGGGTGTCATGCACTGGCACAGTATTTGTCATGTGTGAATGTGTCCACCTCTGACCCCTATAAAAGGACTTGTCCTTCTGTGCATGTTACAGTTAGAATCCATCTTACCTTGAATGGTAGGATACTTCCAAGTGTTTAGGTGAATGTGCGCACATATTCTCACAGTTTGTCCTATAAGTCAAACTATTCGGGCATGAATATTGCATCTGGCTCCTGTTGGTTTTTTCCCCATTAACAATGTGTTTTTGTTTCTTTTTAGGTCTAGTCCAGATTCCTGTCAGTATGTACCAGACTGTGGTCACCAGCCTGACCCAGGGTAATGGTCCTGTCCAAGTAGCAATGGCGCCAGTCACAGCAAGAATCTCTGACTCGACAATGACTGTGGATGGGCAGGCAGTGGAGGTAGTGACACTGGAGCAATGACTGTCGAGCCCCGGAGGACACATTATATGATCTTTGAGTTCCCAAAGTTCTAAGGAGTTCTTCCGGGTGTCATCAAAACATGCTAATTTTTGGAGCGGCCAAAAGTTCAAAGGCTTATCAAAAAAATCAGAGACATATTTTTATCATTGAACTTTGTAAATATATATTCCCATGTGCTGGTCTTGTTCTTTCCTTAAAATGTTTAATTTATTTCATAAAAGAAATCTATTTCCGATTTAAGCTCTGGGAAGGTCACACAGCTCACTGAGGGATAGCAAACCCATAGCTGACTGCCTTTATCTTGTATTTATAAGCTCCTTCATCCCAGATATCTGCCCATAACATGGATGGATTTGGAAGCAAAGCTTTTGTTGCTAGAATTAACTGCTCTTTTCCTGGAAGGGGGGTTTGTGTGTTGTGGTAATACCATCGTTAAATTCTTATTTCTGCATCAGATTTGCTGATCACCTGTTACTTGCATGGAAGGAACAAGCCTAAGTGGTTTCCTTTTCTCAACCGTTATCTTTGTTTCCAACCTGGAATGGTAGCAGCAACTGTATGAGTTGTGGTATGAAGCATGGAATCCGTATGTAAGCTTGGGGATATAGCAGACACCCAGAGTAAGGGCAGATGTTGTTTTTGGGAGACCATGTTTTTAGCTAAAAGGAAATCTGTAAATGTGTTGGATGAGGCTGAGCATGGTATGAAGCTCCTCAGGGAATGCTGTGGTTCCCTTATTTCTATCTCTAGTCTCCTCTATGGACAGTCCCTGGCAAAAGCCTTAGACGAGTAAATGTTGATAGTTATGTATCAAATAAAAGCCACGGCACAACCAGAATTGCACTAAAAAAATTTTTAAAATGTTTCATCATATCTTGCCCCATTATCTAGGCCACGTGGCAGTTTTGGTTGGTTGGGCACACTTGTTATTGGCAGATGCACTGGTAACATAGCTGATCAGGCTGCCGGATCTGTTCATCCATTCACATCTAGTTGTAGTGACACAGTGGAGAAAAACTCAGAGCAATCCTTTAGCAAGTTCCCCAGAAGCAGATATTACTGCTTTTTATTTACTCTGCAAAATTATTTGGTGTTTTAAATTGGGGGAAAACGGCGATGAACTTGACATGCTTAGCTTTTCTTCCTTACATCATGTGACCATGGTTAAAGCCGTTCACTGAGTGATTTGTAAATAGAACTGGAAAAGTCTTATGCTGGTGCCATGTGTGAGAGAAGAGCTTGTGTCTGTAGGAAGCATTGGTCTGAAGCACATGTAGCACTGACAGCTGGAAACACTTGAGCAATTCTACGCGTATCACCCCTACCTGGGCTTCAGGCACCAAGTTTCCCACATATGAATATGGGAAGTGATAACAGGAATCGTGGGGGCATTTTGACTGCCAATGTCTCCTGCCCAATGGCAGAACGGGCCCGTGTGATATTATCCTTAGCTTTCCAGTCTCACCCACTTTTGGTCTTTCATGTAGTAAGCCCAACAATAATATGTGCTAGCCTTTTAAATAAATGCTCATTGAAAGCTAAATCCCAGTTAGGTACTGTTTATATATGTTTTTAATCATCCTATCATGATTAGAAGATGCATGCAACACTCTGTGCTGCTGTCTGATTACTTGAACCAGCTCCCTAAAAGAGAAAAGTATAACATTGAAAATCCAATAAAAATGAATAATGTGAGAGGTGAGATGTACCCCTGGGGGCATGAGGGGGAACTGGCAGGAAAGCTTTATAGTGGGCTCTGCCCTGTGCTGGGGTCTTAAATACTTTGTCCCGTTGTGTGTGTTGCCAAATTGTTGCACTGAATTCTCCTTTAGTCTTTTCTCACACGCTTTGTGTTTGTTGGGAACAATTGGGGCAAACCGGCCAGACTTAGTGAATGAAGAGAAATGATCCCAACTGGTACAAATATCATTTCTCTTCCCCGCATTTCAAAATAATCCGCAATTTTCCATTGGCTTAAAGAGAAGAGCCAATGTTTTCATTACAGGCTCTGTATTCTTATTTTTGCGTCTATCTGTATGGCTTTTTAACCCATTAAAGGTTAAAGAGACAGATCCATTGTGATCTTTTTATGTAAATAACGTTTTCACAGCAAAATTAATTTCAACCAAAATAAAAAAACTTGCTGGACTTGGAATATTAAAATGGATGAGAGAGTTTGCAATGGGCAACACTGTTTTTTTAAGGAATTTCCATGATTTCCTTAATACCACACTTTCCTGACTGAATTTGTTTTGGGTTTTTTTTTTAGGTTCATATAATTAATATTCTCCTAGAATTGTAACCAATAGGTTGAGTTTCAGACAAACAATAAGTTTCCAAGTGCAAAACGTTGCTTCCAAAACAGCCCAGGCCCAGACTGGCAATCTGTGGGTTCTGGCAAATGCCAGAGGGGCTGCTGTACGGCTCCATAGAAAGTTACCTTAAAGTGGGCTGGTAGGAGGCTGTTTGGGCCTCTATGTACTTGGAATGACAGGGCCTATTTTGGAATTGGCCTGGTCCAGGCCAATTCCATCTTGCATGTATCCAAACCTTATGGTGTCACTTGGAATCCTCCAGCAACTCTTTCTGTCCTTTTCCCAAAACAAACCAAATGAATAAATAGGATTATGTTGCAGCCCAGCACCAGGGTGAGGAAGAGATGCTAACTGTATATCTGTCCCTATCTTTTTTTTTTTTTTTTCCTCAAATGACATAACCTATATAGCAAATGTTTTTTGTGTATGTTTAGGGTAACATGTATATAAATATATGCCAGGTTTAGCTTGTTTTTTTTTTATCAGTGTTGTTTCCAATGACTTTAATATTTGTTTACTGCAACTAAAATTTTACTGCAAGAAGCTTCATAAACTGTACAAAGACGCCAGATTCATTTCTCCAGTCTTTCCGTGTGCATTGAGCAAATAAATTGTTCAACAGACCTGTGTGTGTGTTTTATTGCTGCAGCGTCCAGTCTAAAGAAGAGACAGCTTGGTTTTTCTGATTAACTGCCAGTGTTTCAACTGCATATTCAAACACTGATTTCTGGGCAAAGATTGAGGAATATTTTGGTCTTCACCTTTAAAGAAATTCTGCTGGGTCCGGCCTTACTGGTTAAGTTGCTTTCCCAGAGTTTAAGGGGCCCTAAATGATTCTGTAGTGGGGCCCGGTAACTTTAATTCCACCACTGTTGTGGATACTAAATATTCAGTTGGGTGCCCCAGTTGCTACAAAGCCGTAGAGGTCACCCATCTATAAATGAGTCCAAACTATTTTTTACACCCATATATAAATTTTAGAGTTCTTTTGAAACGCAATCATGGAATTGTGATTATACTCTATCTGGCCTATTGGTGACCAGTTTTTTTTTTTTCTTGATCACTGGACTAGTAATTGTAAAACTTGTTCGCTAAGTCATGGAAAAACTTGAATGAAAATCAACTTGTTCAATTTAAGGCTGTAAATTAGTATTTTTTAAAATCTGTAAAATGAAATTGATTGATCGCTGAAATCCCCCATTTACTTGAGAGGGTTTGTCTCCCACATTTTTTATGTTTTTAAGAATTTTCAATTGATAAATTTTGAAAATCCAAGTTAGAATCTTAACCCCATTATGATAGCCCAGTAGCCCATTATGTTTTGTGCATTAACACATTAACTGTTGCAATTCACCTTGTTTATTGAGTTCCTGTAGCAACTTGACCATATTCCTATTTCATAGTAGGCTTTTCATGCATATTATTGTCTTCTTTCCCCTCTTCACAATGAATAATGTACCAGAGCTTAAACGTTACCCAGTTTTATAGATCATTCTCAGTAAACCTGATTTGCCAGAACCAACGAGCTGGAAAGTCCGCCATCTACATGGTGTAATTTATTGGCTGGATGGGGCCCCTATAATGCTGAGAGCCCAAATATTTTGAGGATATTTTTACATGAGCATTGATAGCTAGTCATGAAATTAGTTCATGTGTTTTTCTTGCAAACAGCTGGCAAAGCCATGATATAAAAATACATAGAACACCCAGTCTGGCTGAAAGGGAGTGAATGGAGCAGTCCTTGCTGTCTTTATACTGTAGTGTTTTCATATGTGCCTGAACATGTTGTTCTGAAGGGGAGTAAGTGGGCAGGGAGTCTTTCTTGTTAACAGATGAATAGTGACTTTAATCTTTACTAATCACGCTTAAATGAGAGGGTCATGCCCACCTGCTGCCTTCCACCTTCTGCTCATTGTAGGTCTCTGTTTAATTCTGAGCTGTGTTTAAATAACCCAGTAACAAAGCTAAATAGCATGCTCTGCAAGTATGATCTCTTAGTGACCTCCTACCACTACTGAACCATCGGAATATGGAACATGTTCATCCTTCCCACAAAACAGAACGATCATCCTGGGGTCATTGGTTGAGGTTCCTATAAAACTGCAAATGTCCGACAAACACTCACTAAATCTAATCCCCCTTTTTTAAACTCATTATGCAAATATGTTGGATCAGTAATGCTGTGCTGTTGTGTGAAAGGATTTCAGCTGTAACCATCTGATATTTTTATATCCTTGCTAACATGTTTTGGTTGGCAAATATTTATATAGCCTGACAAATGCACACATTATAGGGGCAAACTTATACGTATATAGGATTTGTGTGTTGTGTAAATTGCCATATTTGCTATACAGTATGTGATCATTTGAAATTATTTCTTAACCTGTTTAAAGGAACAGTAACACCAAACAAAGTGTTTTAAGTTAATGAAAATATCATGTAGTGTTGCCCTGCACTGATAAAACTGGTCTGTTTGCTTCAGAAACACTACTATAGCTCAGGGATCCCCAACCTTTTGAACCCGTGAGCAACATTCAGACGTAAAAGGAGTTGGGGAGCAACACTAGCATAAGAAATGTTCTTGGGGTGCCAAATAAGTGCTGTGATTGGCCATTTGGTAGCCCCTATGTGGATTGTCAACCTACATTGAGGTTCTGTTTGGTAGTGCACCTAATGCACCTGGTATTTATGAAACCGAATCTTGCCTCCAAGCCTGGAATTCAAAAATAATCCTCTACTTTGTGGCCATTGGGAGCAACATCCAAGGGTTTGGAGAGCAACATGTTGCTCACGAGCTACTGGTTGGGGACCACTGCTATAGCTCATATAAACAGGCTGCTGGTGTAGCAATGGTGGAAATTGAAAAAAGACTGTGGCACAGGTTAAATAGTGGATAACAGATAACACCATTATATTCTACAGAGCTTATCTGCTGTGTAACGTGAGCCTTTTCTCCTTTGAATGGCTGCCCCCATTGCTACACAGCAGCTTATTTATATAAACAATAGTAGTGTTCCTGAAGCAAACACAGCAATTTTACTAGTGCAGGGCAACACTGCATTATATTTTTATTATTTTAAAACACTTTACTTCCTTTAAGGAGAAGAAAATAGGACTGTATTTCCATGGGTGATGATAAAATAGAACACCACTATACACTGTAATTTATTAGTAGAATTGTGCTCAGCCCAGGGGAATAACGGCACTGCGTTATAGCGTTTCTTCTACTATGAACAGTGTCCTGCTTGGTTGGTCACACCTCTAGATATGTCAATCCATGCCCCTTAGGCTATTAGACCACGCCCCTTATGGATTCTTGGAAAAGAGTTCTAAGCAACTAGGAAGCACTACTGGAGGCAATAGAAGCTTGCATCAGACCAGAGAGAGAGGTAGCAGGCAAGGCTAAACTGCAGGCTGATTGAAGACGCTTTTACAGATACTTGGGGGAAATAAAGCAAATGGGAAATAAATAGCTTTCAGAACTTATTCCATTAAGTGCGCTTGGTAAATTAGAAAAAATAATGTTCAGGTGGCTTATAACAGACATTAGTGTATTTACCAATTTTAACCAAATCTACTAACTTCATCCATTTCCTAACATGTCTGCTTTCTAAAGGACCAGAGCATGCCATTTAGGCTGGATCATCACGGATACAGTGACATTTGCACCTGCAGTACAATACAGTAGTTTCAAAAGGCTGCATAACTTTTTCTTAACCAATTTTTGGGTAGCATAGCTGATTCCCTGACCTAATTTGGGTCCCCAGAGAAAAAAAGATCAAAAAGTACTCCAATAAAACATTATATTCTTTTCAAATAATTGTTAGATATTTTTAATTTCTACATCAATGATGTCCAACCTGTAACAATTACTTGGACAGCTGGAATATGAAGAGAGTTAATACAGCTGCAGGGATAGTGGTTGCAAAAAAGATAATATTGCGTTTTTGTGGGTGGGGCAGGGTAAGCCTTCCTGTATTGCTTAGGAGCTCCTCATAAACACAGCTGTCCATACACTGGGAAATATTATTATTTAGGATATTCTTTTAAAACTGAAGGAGAAACTGGCTGTCAATTAAGGATTATTTTCTTTTATTCATTAGTGTGCCTATGTGTCTGTGCTGCTTCACCAACATAAAGTACAACCTTTTCCCATAAATGTTTTTTGTAGTCTCACTTGCAAAAGACTAAAGAGGCTAATGATCCCTTGACATCAGTTTCAGGTTGCATTTGGTGTTCCCAAGAGTAGAGAGTGGGCAGAACGGGAGTCTGGACAGCTGGTTACATGGAAAGTAGTGATATGACTAATGTAAGTTCTTTGGAGTGTTGTTATCCATCATTTTGTTTTTTAAAAGAAAAAATGGACTATGACCAAACAAATTACAGACTTTATTTTTTAATAACTAATAGATGGGTCTAATAAGAAGAGCAGATTGATGACGGTGTGCTTGCATTACATTTTGCATGCCATGCTGTAGACAGTTGGATAAAACATGCCAACTTGTATAAATGAACTTATTCCTAAGTTTTGTCTTCACCCTTGAACATGCAATGAATGTTAACAGAAGACTGGTATTTTTTATGTTTTTTATTAACAATTACAAATTACAACACATTGTCATTGATAAGAAAATCATATATTACTGCAGTACAGAATTCCAGAAACACAATTACAATTATATATACAGGCTTTGTCTCTTCAGTTCTCAAACTACTTTCCCTTCCTACTGAATCTTGAGAAGGAGGGACCTCATAGGCCTCCTCCAGTCACCAGCAGAGCCTCAAAACCATTCAGTTGCCCAAAATGTTGCCAAATTTTTATGGGCATCCCCCTGTAATGGCAGAACATCATTTATTATTTTCCCAGTTGAATAGGTATGGGAATCATGGATTTCCATGGTAATAGTACTGGGGATTTTGGCATTAAATAAGACGTGCAGGAGAAAGTCTGTCATGGGGATTTAGTGTAAGCCCCTCTGTATGCACCAGAACATATTCAGGGGTTTTTACACCTTGCAGGTAGAGTTCTATATGTAGCAACACCAGTACCAGTTTATCGCTATATGACATCAGATGCTTTGTAAATCATACTGAAGATTATTAGCTACCATAGCAGCCCAGACAAACTCTAGAGCAGGAAGTATGACATGACATTGACATTTTTTAACATCTGTTAATGAATAGGTTTCTTACTTGAAAGCAGAAAAATAGTAATAATGCCATCTAGCCCCAAGGCAGTTGTGAATGTTTAGCCTCTAATGCCCCTAATTTCCTTAAAAACTAATATTTTTTAAATTTTTAGTGTATATTTACTTCTCTCCACATTCAACTTAAAAAACTGATTTTGTGATGTGCTGTTGGGTTTTCATATGGTGATTCAAAGATGATGGATCCTGTGACTTTAGGTGTGCAGAGGAACATATAATCTCAGCCCGACTGCACTACCTTCAGCCACTGAATGTTGACTCCTTAAAATGGAAGAAATGATACGTTAACATATCCTAAAAACACTAACGTGCTATCCATATTGCTTGATTAATGTACCTAGTATAAGCAACTCTTTTATTACTGCTTGTATATACTGCACAGTAAATCCATTTAGAATCTCTGCATGAAAAATAATGTAACCATGGCCAGGCCTGGTAGTTCTTGTCAATGTCTCAATTACAGATTCTGATTGTAATCCAAGAACTATGAGCTAGTCATTTATGTTCTGCCTTGGGAAATGGCTTCCTTGATGAGTCCCAAATATGTTGAAAAGAATTTCTCAAATTGTTGCTTTATTCCCAGGCCATAGTTGGCAAGTCTAGAACCACCGGATCTACATAGCTCACCAGTGTGAGTTCTACCATTGCCAAACACTGCCAGAGAAGCCATTATACCTGATGCTTTGACCCTGAGAAGACAAAATAGAATAAGTACAAAATATCCATATACAAAAATATACACTGAAATATGTAACTATTGCATTATCCTTTAAAATGTGTAATCCTTGCAGCTCCCCTTGGCATTTAGTTCAGTATAAGTCAAATAAATGTTATTTTCCTGTGATGTTCTGTGACACTATACTTCAGGCAGAATGAATCAGCAATAGATTATTATACAGGGGTTAAACTAAGCAGGGGAATCTGACTGAATATCTATTCCCCATCCAAATAACCAAGGATGCAGGCGTAAGTATATACAGTATAAAACCATCCATTCTTCTGCTGCAGCAATTGTAATTATGTAGTACACCAAGCTCAAATGAAAAAATGTTTTATGTAAACAGTAAGTGGAGATCTCTGCAGGTTCTTACATATAGCCATAGTTAGGGTAATGATTTCTAAGACCTATCCAGTTGTGTGTATCCTTATTTCTAAATTGCAGACACCTTCCATTAGATTGCTGGAAACCTAAAACCTCTGTTCCAAACAGAACTCAGTCCCAATGGAGACCTTTCCCAGCACATTCGCTGCCAAGATCACTTCCATTATCTCTCTATGTTCTGACCTGTGGTTGCATTTCTTGCCGTCAGAAACCCTAATCTATTGAATAGCTTGGTCCAGACTATCAGTAAATATCTTACAGAGAGGCCCTAGCTCTGTCTGACTTCCTCCATTTTATAGCAAATCGCTCTCCTCGTGTACAAAGTAAAATAAACATGTATTACAGGTATGGGAATTGTTATCCAGAATGCTAGGGACCTGGGGTTTTCTAGATAATGGATGGGTCTTCATTCCTTAAATCAGTGGTGCCCAAAAGGTAGATCGGGATCTACCAGTAGTTGGTGATCAGTAGGTCTCAAAACACTGTCAACAAATTGCTTGACTAAATCACTCTTCTATTTTATTCTTTTAATTCAGATATTTATTCTGTTAATGCTACACAATAAATAGTTGTTGTTTTTTAAATATAGTAATATATATACTCTTATAAATCAATATAATATTTAAGTAATATTTTCCATGGAACAGAATGCTAACAGTGACATTACGGATGTAGACCCTGTGTTACTAAAGTATGGGCACTCCTACCTTAAATCGACTAGAAAATAATGAAAACATTAAATAAACCCAATAGGCTGGTTTCCACTAAGGATTCATTATATCTAAGTTAGGTTTAAGTACATGGTACTGTTTTATTATTACAGAGAAAAAGGAAATAATATTTGAAAATGTGGATTATTTGAATGAAATGGAGTCTATGGGAGATGGCCATTCTGTAATTCGAAGCTTTCTGGATAGCAGGTTTCCGGATAACGGATCCCATACTTGTACTGGGTAGCTTGATGATAATAAAGTATTGCTTGCTCACGTATACACACTTTTTTAAGATCCAAAGTAAATGCACATGCATGGTTATATGAATAATTGTATTGATGCATATAAACCATTACAGCACAGTTTATGTGAGTGAGATGTCCCACTTATTGATGAGGCTTGCAGTACCCCTTATTATATGTATATTTGTGTTTGTTTCTGAAGAATGGTTCGCCCAGTATGTGGCATTTAAACAGATTGTAAAAGTGAACACAATGACTGAATGCACTGCAATATTTTCAAATGATTGTTTATGGACATATACTGACATTATGCCATAAAGAATCTCCTTTTTACTAAATATTTGTTTTCTTTATGCCTAATTAACAAGCGTCATGAACTCGATTCTTAAGATAATGTTTTATTTCATTCAACAAAATTGTAAATCCATTTTAACATTGCTGGCATATTTCCCAGCAATGTCCCGTACTCCTCTTTTCTACTTGCTGCTCTTTCATATAATCTGCCCTTGGCTACCATTCTTCTTCCTACCTTTCTTTCAGTTGATTTTCTCTTGTAAACTATACCTGTCTATTCTAAATCTTTAGGTGTGGCTCTGCCATTTAACAAGAGGAATACCTTGCCTCAGGCACCAAACTGAAGGTTGCTGGCATCAGTTACATATGTTCTGCCTCCTGAACTTTCCGTTTGAACTGGAGCTACAGATACAGACAGAGTGATATGAATCATGTAGTCAGGGCCATAGTAAGGGATGATGGTGATTGGAGCTGCTACTCTGTAATGCTTCATATTATACACTGACTGACATTGTCCTATAAATCCTTCTATATAAGGCTGATTCTTCCCTGCCATTATCCACTGACTGGCATATTGCTGGCAGGGCTACAATAAAACATGTGTAATGTGGTCTTTATTGTCCCTCTCATGTGACATAAGCAGACACATAACAGGAAGTGCCTAAGTAGCTAACAGGAAGTACACTCTTCTGAAACAGGAAAAACATGTGGTTTATTTTAATAGTAAAAACATTCTATAAGGAGATGTGCCATATCCATGGTGCAGTGCAGCACAGGAGATCCATGTCCTATGCTTATATTTTGTCTCTGAATGGGAGTGGCAAATATATCTAACTGCTGCACCAACTACTCAAAGTAAAGTGAACAGCCCTTTAGACTTCCATATTACATTACAATTACACTAATTCAAACCAACCAAACCAGGATAACTGCCAGAGTGAACAAGCCTTACTGACATTCATGCTATTCTTTTATTTGTGAATGATGTATTGATGTATATAATCTCTGCATAGTGGAATGTCAGCAATATATATATATATATATATATATATATATATATATATATATATATATATATATATATATTTATAAGAAAAAAAAGTGTTATTTTGGCATACAATAAACCTGGCACCACTTCTATATTAGCTATGTGCTATATTTTGACCCCCCAAGAAATGCTTCAGATAGAACATAAACACTGTGAGTATAACATAGAAGTTCTTGCAGGCCCACAGTTGTCTTTTAACTACAACTCCCAAAATCTACTGAAAGCCACAAACTGCATGTTGATGGTGGATTTTGAATGAATATATATAACTGGATCACTACACATTGGACTTCCCTGACAAGCCTAAGCCTTCATGGGAATACCCTCCCCTCTAATTTTAAGATTTGCCTTATATCCATGGATACAAAGAAGCCTGAGGTAGGTTGTTTGCAAAAACAGATCATAGCGCTCTCTGTGCCATCTTTGTACATAGTAAACGGATAGAGGGTACAAGACATGTTTGTTAAAGAGAACCAAACATTGGAAAAATATTGAAATAAAACATAATAGGACCGGAAATATGGTGATAGAATGGGGTCAAGACAATGACATTTGCATGTTTTTTTGGTCTAGCTGCAGAATTTTCTGTGTTGTCCTATATTGGCACTACACATAATTGCTCAAAGTATATGTACAAAAGCAAAAATGTGCTAGTGCCAAAGCAGGCCAGACAGAGTTCTCTCCAGATGCCTGGATATACGCCACCTGATGTATCACATATTTTTATCTGGATATATAATACAGATAGCAATGATTGCAATGCAATGAGTATATACCATCTGCTAAAAGGGCACATATTATTTTGCACAAACAAAATCTGGAAGTCACATGAAAAACTGGATCATTTAAGTTGAGTGATCCCTTAAACCATCATCCAATAAATGCATATTGGATGATATAAATGATTAATGAACAACCAAATAGATTTAACAACATATTCACAAACAAGTCTAAGCAAATTCAGAATTAAGGTTGTTTCATTTGAATGCATGGGCATAGATCATTTCTGCCCAAATACCCTAAACTTTAAACTACTTATCTTGTTTCACAGGAACAACAATATTTAACATGAAATAATGTTTTAACATGCCTTATTGTATTCGATTTTGAAGTTTTCTTTGAATTACTTCGCCACTTTTATGCAACTGTGGGTCTCTAAATGTACTACAGGGGGGCCACGTGGCTTACAGTTTTACAGGACAAAGGTATTTAAAAGTGCAATCATTCCTGCAAACTCTTTCTGCACAACTGAGGCTGGCAGAATAGATGCAGATTTGATTAGTTAGTTTCACCATTTTGATTAACTGTTCAACCATTTCAGTGGTTGCCAAGAATGGAAAATCGTGTCAATATCTCACAGATTTAGTCAATCAGAAATATTAATAGGAAACCCTATATGGTATACCCTATATGGTATACAAATGTAAAGAGAATTTTTTTTTTTTTTTTTTTAACATTGGCTTGTTCTGTGAGTGCCTACCCATTCTAACCACATTATGTTCTGATCTCTCTCATTGTCCATCCTTTCCTGTAGGGAAATAGAGATGAAATTTGGTGGTCTTGTAAACCTCGATAAACACAATAACGTGGTCTTGTGGTTCTTTCTCTGCTCTGTTTATGGCCCTATGGTAATTCACTGATTTTGTGTTTTCACAGTGAATTCTACCAGTGCCATACACAGAACAGGAGGGATGCTCACCCAGCAAAGGCCTGGAAAGAAATGTTTACAATGCAGTAATTATAACGTAGTCAGCAGAAGGTAGGGCTGTGCCAAGGTTTGACTTTACAAGTTCACACATATTGTTCACAAGCTGTTTATACATATTGTTCACAATTAGCTATGGCATGCAAGCAGACATCTCATTGTCAACTCTTTGTCTGTTTGTGTTTATTTTATGCAGCCACCACTCCAGGATGACACATATTAGTTTGGGAACATTTCCATTACAGGTGGGCACTTGGGAAGTGTGGAGAGCAGAGCAGATTGTGTCTGTATATCATATACAGCCTTGTTTCCATTGTTTCATCATATTAAAATAGTACATTTTGGATGTTATTATCCCTGTAAGTAGAGTTCAACCAGAAATATTGCACTCTGTCAGTAGAGTAATGGATTGATTAACACTGATTCAGGACAACATAAGGGTATGGGAATGATCCCTTCCTATGGCCCTATACACAAGAGGCCTTCTAGGAGCTATAAAGCTATAAGTCCAATTATCCCTGACTGCTGAAGGCTAATGAGAAATCCAGAAGTTGAAGTTCACAAAAATAAAATTACCACATGCCTGGCCTCCAGGTTTAGTGCACTGCTACCACCCAATCCATAGACAATTCATATACAGTAGTTGGGTGGCTGGTGTGGCAGTTCTACAACAACTTGCAGTAATTAGAATAACAATTGTAAGATCCCTCAGGTATTTCATTTGCCCACTTTTATATAAAAGAAACAAAACATGATCCCATCTATTATAGAACTGCAAATCCAATTTGTTGCATGGGATAGCCTATGACAAATCAGAAGCATTTTTTCTCCAATCCGGAGCGCTGCTAATGGCCAGAATAATGCTTGGCAGGGTGCCACTCTTGCAATATATTCCTGAACTCAAAGGGAGTCAACTAATGGCCTGCTTCAAATGCATGCAGCATACCAGTTCAGGTTTGGCCTAACTGTTATGTCAAGCTATGGGAAAACAATAAATGGAACAGGGCATCCCATCAGCAATACCATTAAGCAAACCATTTAGCTTGTCTGCTCCTTGTAAAACACAGAGAATGCAGGGCTGTCTAATAAAATGGTACTAGTATCTAATTAGACTCAATTAATTTATGTTGGCTGCTGTACTATGAACTTTTTTGTGTAAAGTCCTTCAGACTCTGGCACCTCTGTTTAGATATCTAATATGTGCTGGCTTGTTATATAGACAACACCATGATAATGCAGTTATCTTAAGTTTAGCTGCAGGAGCTAAATGAAATGCTGGTAGTTGTAGTTCCCAAAAGGTTCAGGCCAGGAATAATATTGACAAAAATGTCAGTACATATTTCAGAAAGGAAACTGTGAAAAATAGGGTTTTTTTTTTTTTTTTTTGTTATTTGTTTATCTGCACTGAAATGAACCCATTACCTGCAGGGTTGCAGAAATAAAAATATAAATATAGACTAATATACCGCATTACCTTTAAAATGGATGGCTTTTGTTTCTTATGACTTCAAAATTAATAACCTAAATATACAATTATATCAAATTTACATTTTAGTCCTGCAGTCAATGGTCTGGATATCAGTAACCCGTGATCACTATAAACAAAAAAACATAATATGTATATAGTACCCTTTAACCAGTGACCCTCCACTCCAGCATACTCCTGACCGCCTTTGTAGTAGAGACGAGTGCAACTAAACATACCTAGATTTTTCATGAGAGGAACATGTATATTTTGGTGAATTAAAACCAGTTGTGCTGTGGTTTTTGTTGCCAGGGAAAGTTGCAATGAATGCCAGGAAGACATTTAATGTGTGTGTGCCATATCCCCGACCTCTAACAATCTCTCCATTGTACAGAAGCAGAAAGGGCCTCTGTAGAGATCCAGGAGGAGTTCAGTAACAGGGAAGCTTTCTGCCATATTTGTAGCTTGGCAGTTGAGCCAAACAAGAGATTGGGGTGAGTAGTACTGCATCTGAGCTACACTCACTGCTGCTGGAAGTTGTAGTTCAGTTTTTCAGCATGCAAAATCCACCGCCTAACTGATATCCATGGTACAAAGATATTGGTCAGATTAAAATGTATTGTGTACAATCTAATTGTTACATGTATGGGCAGGTTTAGCTACAGACATGGGAACCAGCAACAAATCTGCATCAAGCAGAGTAGATACAGTACAGTGATTGGCTTTGAAGGAATTATTATAGGTCACGATTCACAGTGCTACAAATGACCTGTTACTGGAATAATCTGGAATAAATTCACTGAACTTTTTAAAAGTTAATGTCTCTTCGGGAGGAAAAAAACTCCAAATCACCCGCAGTACTTCCCCCGTTTTCAATAAAACTAAATTTTTAATGCAAAAAAATGTATTGCAGGTACCTGTCATTTTGAATTCCAGTGCTAATCATGCATATAAAATGAATGATTAGCACTGAAATTATAGGTGGATAAAAAGTACAGATTTCTCTTACCACATTGGTTGATATGTAAGAAGCATTAAAATTGTAAACTAAAAAGGATGAAATACATTAGAGTATCTGGGTCACTGGCAGCATAGTTGGGTGGGATTACCCAGCATGTTTGGCAGTGGTTTTAAATGTTGCCCATGCTCAATTTAATTGTAATAAGTATTAACACATACCTGTATTTATAAATTGCCAGCATATTAAACAAACAAGTCCACATGCCTTTCATTAAACATACTGTAGATGTGTATTTAAACAAAAGAGAAAAACACATTTAACACACATGAGTTGTATAAGAGGTACGCAAATAAAAATTGCCATTAAGAACTAGGAGTAACATTTCATGATTTGTCTCTTTTACATCCAACAATAAAGATAATTTACATAAACAGGTAGTGGCTGTCCAAATTGCCAGAACTTATTGCTATATCTAGCTAAATAAAAAATTACTTTTACCTAGTATAGCATTAAATGCTATACTGTTACATGTTCTATCTTTGATAATGACATATAAAAAGTGTTATAAATATATTATTTGCCAGTGACATAATCAGAAAGGTACAAGTACAAAGCACACAAAACCAGCAAGATGTTACCCTAAGGAACATATTTATCAAGCAGTGAAAACAGTTTTGCCACAGTTCCCAGAGGGGAACTCCCTAGCTCCCTATTCATTTATATAGGATTGATAGGGGCATGCTTAGAAGATAGGTTTTGCCCACAGTGTGACCAATTTCTCCCTCTGGTAGGATAAATGTTTTTAGCAATCATATGTCCCTGTAAAATGCAACCTACTGATTTATAAGCTGGACTGACAGATGATTAGGGATTAGTTGCCATTGAATCTGCTAGGACATATGCATAGATGGCTTGTTGCTTGCCTTTAGCTACCTCTGCACAACTGCCCATTCCTTTTATGCTGCAGTACATAGTTACCTCCTGTCATAACCATGCCACCAATCTAAAGAAACAGTCTTATCAGGATATCGATAGTCTGGAGCAGAGGCAAAATGAAAAAGGCATTTTTTATAACAATGAGACTCCCTCTTATTATCCTAGATAGAATAAAGCACTGTATCATTTCCTCTGCAGAATCCATCCATAAATGCTGCCCCTAAAGAGTTATGCTTCCTTCCCTTCATTACATTTCTCTGGTTGTTTTCTTTTAAAATAAAATGCAACATAAACTGGGATGTACTTTCAGCAGACATGGCAATGCTGGTTGCTAGGATTAAAATAGTCTTAGCAACCATGCACTGATTTAAATGAGACACTGGAATATGAATAGGAGACGACCTGAATAGAAAGATGAGTAATAAAAAGTAGCAATAACAATATATGTGTAGCCCAGCAGAGCATTTGTTTTTTAGATGGGGTCAGGGACCCCCATTTGAAAGCTGGAGAGAGTCAGAAGAAGAAGGCAATTATAACAAATAATGAAGACCAATTGAAAAGCTAGTAACTGGCCATTCTATAACATACTAAAGGTCAACTTGAAGGTGAACCGACCCTTTAAAAAACTGGAGGTAACGGGGGCCACAGATCATGTGTCAATAAGCCATATTATTCCATATCTTGCACAGTGCCCAATACTTCTATCTGTAAAATAATGCAGACATCCCTGGAACTCAGCATGCAATTCTCCATCTTTTTGAAGAATATCATCACACTATACATGAGAAATGAATGCTCATTGCTATGGAATTAATAAGTACATTTAAACAGATGTACATCAAATAATCCCAACCCCACTTGCTACTCTACCTGTATAACATGAAAACAATTAGGGCTCAGAACCAGTGACCTGCTGATCATGCAGCAGCAATAACCTACATCCGACCTTGAGAGAGTTTAAGAGCATGTAGATTGCCAAGTACATTGGGTTGTACAGCTGTAGAGGCAGCAAGCCCTGGTACTGATTATTGTGTGCGTTACATCACACTGCCCCAGGAGGATACATGAAGTGATCAGGGCTCTGTATACAGCAGCCACTAAGGGAATTAATACCGTCTTCTCTTATTTTAACGGTTCATTTTCTCTTTTAGCAGCACCCCAGGCATTAGATGTGTTGCTGCTTGGCATATGAAGAATACCCACTAGTCTGGCAGCTATGTGCTCAAATTAGTAAGGTGTTCGTACAAGGCAGTGTGTCAGAGTTGTTATTGAACTACAGCTCCCAGAATCCCTACCACAACTGTTATAAGTAGCTCATCACTAGTGGAGAATATTTGATATTAAAGAGATACTGACACCAGAAATAAGACCATTTTCCATCTATCATAGTATTGGCTTTGTTTGCTACTTGTAAATTTGCCATAAAGTATTTGCCCAATGCATTTACATTACCCATCTGACTATGAGGGGCTGCCATATTTGTGCAGCAGGAGTCTGTTAGCATTAGAAGCGCTAACTGACAGTCAGGTTGGTAAAAAAGTCAGGTTTAGGAACTAAAAATGATTTAGAAAAACAAACCTCTCAGCAAAAAACGACCAACATGACCTATAGGTAACCTTTAATGTGCATTTATGTTTTAAAAAGGAATTTTTTAGCATCAGTATCACTTTAACTAATACAACCTGTGCCACACATTACCTTTTATGGAAGAACAGACAATGCTGGATCAGGGCCACCTGCTGAAACTGTCACGTCACCACTGTAGGTTTATCAAAGCTGCTGCGGCATCACCATCTACATTCATACTCAGCCCTTACCCAGTCAATCATCAGCTCTCGCCATCCCCTTTATGTTTCCTAATCCCAGTGTCACTCCTCAGCGTCCCCTCCTCAGCAAAAGACACTCGCATTGATCCTGCCGCACTAAGTGATTTTTAGGTACCCAAATGGCTCCCTTAACAGGTCATCTTCTACTCGCACATTTCCTTCTGAAATCAATACCGCCTAAAAGATGTCAGGGTCACAAGGATGCGGAGAGACCCCTCCCTGTAATAATCGCCTCCAGCCAAGGATCTGCCCGAGGCATCAATTAGGATCACTTAGGAAGATGATTAATATTTAAAGATACACGAGCAGCCTGCTGTGCCTCCTCTTCTTCCTCCTCCTCCGCAGCAGCACTGCAACGCTTTCTCTCTAGCCAGCATGGGGCAATCATTAGCCTCTGTCACATTAATACATTCAATAAGCCCTTCAGCATTATTATCTTTTAGTCATATCGATAAGAAGATAAAAGATGCTTTGCTTTGAGAACAATGATAATAATTGTTATACCCTGGGTGCAACTGCTCTGGGTTATATTATTATTATTATTATTATGATTAATATTATTATTATCCCTCACTACTCCACACTTAATACATCAGCTTTTATCTATTCAGAGTAATCTGATCTACATCTCCCAATCTCATATTTCTAGACATTCGTTTTTTTTTATTCCTATTCACATACACATATACTTCATTCATATCTTATACGTCATTAAAACAGACTTCAAATAAAAGACTATTCGTTTCTTTTTGTTACAATGGAATAGAAAAAAAATAATCATTGTTCCTCCGCCAAGATAAATTGTGGCAACGATTTTAATTTTGTTTTCCGAAAAGTCTGTTGTACTGGAACCATCCAAATAAAAATGTAATTGCATATATAAAAAAACATACACAAAAGTAAGAAAATAATCACATCTTATTATACTATACTAGATACTGTTTCCCACTTGCTGTGATGTATAGACTTTCACATCATGCAGCAGGGTTGAATAAATCGTTTAATTCGTAGAAACTCGCATATACATTCAAGATTATTTCTCCTTCATCATTGCCCCTGCTTCATTATCTCTGTTATAATTGGAATATCTGCGTATAAGGCTTGGATTTCGTTTCAACACAAACATTTACAAATATCTAACTAAAACTAAAGAAATCCCAGCGATAATTCGCCAAAAAATGACATCTCCCAGATGAGATGATAAGAATAGGTTTTAAATACATATCATGCAAACATAAACTGTATATGTGTTTATAATTAGTGATATATATACGGTAGTAAAAGGACCCGCACTCCAAGTTTTATGTGAAAAAAGTGCTGAATTTTATTCACACATGCATATCCAACGTTTCGGTCCACACTGGGACCTTTCTCAAGGTCCTTGAGAAAGGTCCCAGTGTGGACCGAAACGTTGGATATGCATGTGTGAATAAAATTCAGCACTTTTTTTCACATAAAACTTGGAGTGCGGGTCCTTTTACTACAGTGTACAAGAATACTTTGACCAACGCACCCACCTCGTTTGAAATCCGGTAAGAGTGCGCTCACTCAACAGACTGTATATATATATAAATACTTATACAAGGACTTATACAAGCCGCAAATATTTTAATAAGGGTACTTTGTAAAATGTTGAGAACTATGTTGTATTAGGATTATGATGTGCACCTGCCTATAAAGTAAGGGAGCTGTGGATTTTTGGAAACACATTAATTCCATTTAACAGGAAATTATTGCGAACGAATACACGAATATCATATACTGTCTGTACTGAAAAAAACTAAAAAACTAGATGTTATTAAATATTATGAAACCGCCGGGCTCGTCTCTGTGGGTAGAAGAATACAAATAATATATGTAATATGTGGGAGTGCAGTATGCCAGTGATCCAGTGGTGTATGTGTATATGTGTGTGAGCTGGGAGTGGAGGGGCTTATAAGGAACATGATGTGTATGTGAGTCGGGGAGGGGGATCTGCAGTGAGAGCTGCAGTTGAGAAGTAGAGCAGGCTCGGAGTATGTCTATGTAAGTATAGGCTAGCTACATTTATATATGTTTGTGTATGAGTTTAATTACAAGAGTATCTGGGCTTCTGAATGGTGAGACTAGGGTGCGCTTCCCAATAAAGTATTGCTTGTTCCCAAACTGACAAATAGAAATGTTGCCCTATGGGTGGGGATCAGTTAACCACTTATCCAGGGGTGTAGCTATCAAGCAGACCATGCGGCTGCAGGGGGGCCCAGGAGGTATAGGGGGCCCCATGAGGCCCTAATCAATGAGCATTTTCAATATATAATGGTAATACAGGGGGCCCTAAAATGAATTTGCTGTGGGGCAACATCCTGTTACACCACTGCTCTTGTCTTCTCACTGATTTCAGAACCAATGTAGAGACTATCTGTGCCAATTATCTGTATCAAGCAATGCTTAATAGTTACCCATGTCTTGCCACCCCATCTAGTCCCTGTTTAATAACAGTCTATCACAAGGCACATTCCATCCAATGGAGCAATGATATAAGAATATGTGCAGGCTGCTGAGGCCTAACCCCCATGCAAAGGACTGTACCTGAGCCACCAGGCAGCCCACAGATGCAGCAAATCATTTCATCACCCTGAACAGAGCAACATCTCCAGGCTGCTTGGATTAAGTGCCCTCCCCCTGGGTATAGTATTAACAAGCCCCAGTAGCCCAAGCAGCCCCTTCCTCTGCTCTCCCTGCGGATAAAGCACTGAGCTCATCACCTGCACTCACTTGGCAGCTGCTGCCTTGGGGTTTGAGCCTCTCCACTGCAGCCACATACAGGGAGAGGAAACAAGCTGGGTGTGGATGTCCTTCTGCAGTGACTGCTGTGCAGGAGGGGCACCCTACACCTCTCCCTAGCGCCACCCTCAGGGCAGTAGCAAAAATATGTTTTTCTAAACGCCCAAGCAGAGCTCTAATGAAGAAAGGGAGGATATTACAGCTTTGATATTCTCGGTCCTAGATTTCTGTGTTTATCTATAGAGAATTTAGTAGAGTACCCCAGTGATACCTTTATCCAAGGGATTCTAATACAGTAACGATATCATGCTGCTTGGCTCTTACTACCCACGGACAGGTAAGGTCCCTACATTATCAGGGCACAACAAGCCCCATTGTAAAGTGGGTGCTACACAATGAATCATTTCTCTCTAACACAACTGCACGTCCTCATGTCCACAATACACCCATAAAGCTCCTTATATAATACCAGTAAAGGTATATCATCATAGCAGGCAGTATATTACATAAATGACAAGCAGACTGAATGTCATACGATGGTTATAATAACAACAGCATAGAATAACATATAATTCCATATAAGGGATATATAAAGAAGCCAGCATACAATATATACTTTTGGGTCTAAAACCAATAATATCAAGTTAGCTATACACATCTGCTTTACAAGGTTGTATATTTACTATATATATATATACTTTTGAAATGCCGGCACTCACGAAAAAATAGATATAGATATTTGCCTGGGTGCAATCCTTAAATGTAGTGTCAATATAGTCCTCAAAAAGGAGCACTCACAGGTCATAGGAGTAATAAAAAATATTTAATGTGGGCACAAAACTAAATATTAAATATTTCCTGCTGGTGTAATATGGCTGGGTATAATATCAGAATACCAGTTTGATTTATAATATAGGTTGTGTACAATGGCAGAATTGGCATATATTTGGCTGGTATAATGCCAACTTTCAATCTAATATGTGAAGTCTAGTATGTGAGCTGAATATAACACGAGGCAGGTATAATAGCAGCAGGAAGTGCAGAAGAGCTGACGGTCTCTACAGACAATAAGAGTGAAATGACAAGGGGTGAATCACACTGGCATCTCCCATTGTTACAATGAAATAAGTTAAATAAACTATAAGACGGCTCTCTTAATAGGCAAATAGCAGGTAGCAGCAGATGTTTCTGCCTTTGTGTGGCTTGTGTAGCTGTCTGAGGCGCCCAAATCCCAAGTCTTTATCCCCAGCCCACCTGTCCCCAGGCTGTGCATCTGCCATTGCTCGCAGGTATTTGCATGGGGTTCTAGGGGGTAAGAGACAAGCCCGGAGCTGCTGACAGAGGCAAATCAGTGCAGGCCAGGTATATGCAAAAAAGCCAGTCTGTTGGGAACAAGCCACCTGGCTCTTCATGTCCCAAGGCAAAGGATGAGGGGACGGTTCTACTCCAAAGAGTTTCTTTTGTTTCTGCCTCTGCTCTTTATTCCTAATCCCGCGTACAAAGATACTTTAGTACATAAGATTAATAAGGGCACCTGTGTTTGGATTTGGGTGCAAACCATTGCACCTCATGGGCCTTTCTTCCTGCCCTAGTCACTGAGTAATGTATATAGTACAGGACGTTCTGGACTCCAAGGTCTCGCTTTGCACCAATTTCAGACCATTGAAACCCCCTCCTTCCCGGGCCACTTCCTCTAAATGCCATTCTTCGGGCAGACTGCACCAATCTCATTAACCCCTGCAGCCGCCATTCAAATTTATCTTGGGACAACCTTCCAGTTTACAACGCCATAGTCTGAATTTAGTGAATACACAGAACATAGCTAGATATCTGCCTCCAGTATATAAACTATACTGCCATTAACAGCCTTTTATATCTTACTGAAATAAAGTGGATATAGATTAAAATAATCATATCTCTATATACGTCCATTAATACATTTATGAACCTACCATCGTGTTTGCAACAAATTTCTTCATGGATTTATATACGATTCAAAAAAAAGTATATGTGACCATTATTTTCTTTAAAAAAAAATTAAATTCACTGGAACCTCGCCTCCAACCTGAGACAGATAACACATTCATATTGTTCAGTGTAGGACACAGGCTTTGTTCTCGGTAATTCTATCATTTCTTGGCTTTTGACAATCGAATAAAACGAATAACCACGGCAAGAATTCGTCGATTAGGAAATAACCGGACATTCCTAGAACGAGTGTTGCATTCGGTTATTATACAGCTCTAAACGTTGGGCTACTCAAATAACTACACATTTTGTTCGGGGAAAAAACAATATTCGTTATGTTCTACTGCCCGACAGTTATCTCTGACTACAGCAATGGCACTTACTAATTACTCTCATGTTCTTATTGAATTAAAACGGAACAAATACACTGCAACCTGCCAAGGACAACAGCAATCAGGAATGTTCTATCCATCTATCTAATCTATCTATCATCTATCTATCTATCTATCAATCTATTATCTATCTATCTATCTATCTATCTATCTATTATCTATCTATCTATCTATCTATCTATCTATCTATCTAATCTATCTATCTATCTATCTATCTATCTATCTATCTATCTATCAATCTATTATCTATCTGTCTGTCTGTCTATCTATCTATCTATCTATCTATCTATCATCTCTACTCAGCTATTAGTTTTGTATCTCCCAGATACACAAGACAAGCCGCACCCTAGTACTACAGTACGTACCTGAGAGAGCCAAGTTCCGTATGGGTGTCAGTAGCAGTGGGAGAGCGTTATTCAGATACAGGGCGTGTGGCTGCTACAGGTGTTGTGTCTCTGCCCGGCTTCCCTGAGCATCTGTGCTTACTGGTCCCAACTCTTAATTATATAATGGGGGGGGGGGGTAAATCTCTGAGAAACCTGCCCCTCTTTCTTCTTATGTGTGTCCCACCCTGTACACAGTTTGCAGATCTGCAGGGACTTCAGAGAGAGAGAGAATAGGGGCCCAGTTGCCATCAGCAGAGCTCTCAGAGTGCTGCTCCCTGGTATGAGAAGAGAGGCTGAGCCCGGGGCAGTTTCTGTTGGAGTGAGTACCTGCTGGATCCTAGGAATAAGGGGCACAAAAGGAACACTTTATGCCTCTATGTAAGCGATCTTACTTTGGGATTCATCCCGAGAGCAACAGGTGCCTCGGATCCCTCAGCCTTCATGCTTAGAAAACGAGATTATTCCCCATTCCCAATATCTGTAGTAGTAATGTATTGAATCGTGTGTGAGTAGTTCCCGTATAGTGCTGTTATCCTTCTGACCCAAAGCTCTGCTCCCGGGCTGCTCCATTGCACAGACAAATAAGGGGAAGGACGGATCTTACCTTACAGCTTGACAACAATAATCCAGCGCCTGGGCGCCTCCTCGCACTCTCTCAGGATTTGCCAGAGTCAGCGACCCAGGTGCTTATGAAGGTAGAGGCGGGGGGGAGGCAGGCTCACCTTGCTACTCACATGCTAATTGGCACTAAGCTGCCAGCACATTGGTCCATGGGCTTGACTCTGCTCCCAAATCCCTGCCTTCTTGTCTGATGTAATTTCCAAAGCCTTTTGATGGATATCTACGAGTCCATCTGAGCATCCCATATAAGGCTCCATCATTTAACTCTTTACTGGTAGGATTATGTCATCATACACCGTAACTGGCTCTCAATGGCAAGAGCCGCTGGTTTCAGTACAAATGGGAACTTGATGGGATCTGCAGTCCCTGGGTGAGCTCTCAATTTACTGCCAATGTTAGAAACAGCAAATTTGCACAGATCAGCCATTATCTGTCTCCCTAGTTTACTTTCTGGTACCTATCATCCATTTCAGGTCGTTATAGTAGTTGAAAAAGATTAATACACATCACTTTGTATTCTTTTGTTCCCAATTTGTTCATACAATTTCTGTCTGTCATAATCATGCTGAATACATAAATACATTTGCCTATCAGCGCAGTGAAAGTGCCAGCCAATTCTAGGCCCATGCTACAGTGAATCTGACAGCAAAGTATCCATGTGTAGATCATATAAGTGCAGCGTATTTGCAATAAGCATTAGGAATATATTCATAGAGCCGTTAGACACATCTAATAGCTCTGCTACATCACAGCCCAACATAATGCTCTAACCCCATGCCATGGAGAATGTGTCCTGATAGCAAAGCACAATATCCCTGCCAGGGCCCTGTAACTAATAGAAAGCCTATTTAGGGGACTGGGGCATAGTATTTTCCTATAGTTGTTAGAGGCTTTATAAGAGAGGTTATGTTACAGGCCCCTTTATTTAGGAATAGAAGCAGAAGGTTTATTGAACAAGGTCCAGAAGAATGAATCGCTAGTTGGTTGGATTCTGCAAAGCCTTTAACGCAATTCAAATGTTTTCAGTCAATCTGTCACGACAAGTTTTACTATATACTATTACACAAAACATGTCATATTAGAATCGTCTTATACGATTCCTGTCTTTTCTTAGTATTTATTAGTGAATTGCGCTTCATAATAAATATAGAGTATAAGGGAACGCTCGTTAATTGTACAATGTACAAAGTCCAAGTCCTTATAACCTCTGCTACTACTTCAGAGGGGTTCCTTCAGGCATTCTCAGTCCTTAGGTACATATTATTTTCACAGATAAGATTTTCCAGCTTCACATTCAACTTTACCTGTTGTGTTCCAGAAAATGAGCCTTTTACACAGGGCACCTCTGTGAGCAGGACAAAGAGAGATTGTGTGAGCAGGGAGCGCATGCAGGGAAGCCTGTTCACTAACAGCTCACACTGGGACACAGTGCACTGGCCTTGCACTCACTCTGAGCCCACACACTACCTATGGGCCCACACAGTAGCCACCTCACATAGTGCACTGGTTGCTTCATACTAACAGACTAACAGACCCCGACATTCTGTGTTTTGGTACCTAGCAGAACATGTAGGGAATAGTGAAACGTTTGTGATGCAACAAAAGGAAAGAGAGAAAGAGAGAGAGAGAGAGAGAGAGAGAGAGAGAGAGAGAGAGAGAGAGATGTGTATATGGGAAGCAAATAATGAAGTGTACAGCTGAGCAGTATGGGTGACCACTGAGAGCCCGAGGGCTATTTATCCTTGCACACATCTGCTATCTCCTGTTTCCTGCAAAAGTATCAATAGAACAATACTCCTCTTGCTCATCTAGCCTCTGTATTAGTGTGCCCTCTGGGGAGAAAGAAATATGATACATACACTGTTCGTCTTTGTGTGTTGGTTTATGTATATATATATAATGTATATCCGTAATGTATGTGTATATGTTAACCCACATGCATAGGTTTATTTACAGCGTATTTGGGCCAAGTTTAAGGATCACCCAGTTCCTGGACGTTGGCTTAAATAATCATCACTGAACTACAAGATACAGGCCGGCTTATGTAGTGCGTCTGTCTCTTTAAGAGAAGCACCCTCTGTTCAGCAATTTAGTCGGATCAAGTGTCTGTATCCAGATGGTGTGTACTCATGTACTGAGTCAGGCAGCTCTCATCTACCAGCCCTGTCTAAGGCCACTTATCGCCTCCCCCAAACCCAGTAATGTCAATCCTGCTTTGTGCTTTGCCATTGCTTTGCTACATGCAGAAATATAAATGAAATCCATCTCTAGGCTCCATTTCCCCCAGTTCAGCAAGGCCATCGGCTACAGTTTCATAAATCACGCTCCAATGTATCATCGCGTCTTCCTGCTTTTCTACTGACTTCAGTGGCAAATATATGACAAAGTGAGAAATGACTTCCACAAAATTCGCTAAACAGTTTCTGAATGCTGAGGCTGGATTGTGAGCTGACCATTTGCTATACATGGTGTGTACAACATCAATTCATTCACCTTTAATAACACACTTCCACTACAGCGCTATACATGTGCTACACTAACTATACCCACTGAGTTGCATTTGCCTAATAGCATCTCTGCCAGAAGGGTGTAGATTAGAGATTACAGAGACTTTGTCCCCAGATTAAAGAAACCCTTGAGGCCAGGAATGGCATCATCCCAATTCCCAAACGAAAGCTACTGTACAAGGTAGTGAAGTCTGAGTGGGCACCATACCTTCCACTATACCTTCCATCATATCTCCCATCATATCTCCCATCATACATCCCATCATACCTTCCATCATACCTCCCATCATACATCCCAGCACATCTCCCATCATACCTTCCATCAGCACCGAGTCTCTCCTTGTGGGTGCAGCACCCATGCTGGACAGTGAGCACGGCGAGGCTTTGGTATCCACTGGGCAGTGGAGTTGCCTGTGTCTGTGCCCTGGAGGATTTTATACACCTTTCCCTACTCCTAAACTCCTCCCAAACTCCCCCTGCCTCCATGTACCTGCTGTTAATGATTGTACAGATACCTGCAGAATAGAATTAGAGCCGGGTGCCCACCCCTTCCTACCTGATCCAGCTGTGGCAGGAGTTTGGAAGGATCTAGTTACCAACATGTGAAAGGCAACCTGTAAGTGGATCTGGTTGCCTTCATTACGCAGGTTAACATTTGATCAGGAACAATCAGATAAAGAGTCCCTCACCCCTCACGCAGCCCCCAGACATCACTGCCATCTTTTGCCACATCCCTTGTTTCTAGCTGATTAACTTTTGGAGGAGCTGAAACCTTAGCTGGGTTTCAGGCATCAATGAGACAACAGAAGAGAGGCAAAACCCATGATGAATATTTCATGTGCTCCATGTCTGCGTGCCCAACCTGGCCTGTTCCACATGACGCCTAGCTTTGTACCTCCTGTCTGTCAGGCTTGGGGGGTGTAACTAGAGCATAGCATCAGCACTCCATTGTTACTGACACAAGCTGGCCCAGGAGAATGACACCTACATATACCGTATATACTCTATAGTCTTTCCATTATTGTATACGCTTTTAACATTTCCCTTGCCACACTATCACTTATTCCTATAAAAATAACTTCCTATCCAGCTATTATTAAACTACAAACACCAACATCTGCTGCCATCTAAAAGCTGAACATTGTAGGGTTAAAAACAGCTGGATGATGCAGGTCTGACAACCTTAATATAAACCCTTCCTTCCTTGCATCTGCTTTACTATATATACAGCCCATACCTCCAAAATAAGCACATCGCAGTATATATATAGTGAATAAAGTACCCCCTCTTGTAAAGTATAAGGATATTATTAGTTACCGAGGAGTTTCATGACCATATAAAAACAGAAGGCCGAAGGCCGAGTGTTTTTATACAGGTCATGGAACTCCGAGGTAACTTCTAATATCCTCATATATTACAACTGGGGGTACTTTATTTATTATAATACACAAATTTCTGTGAGTCATGTGACAGAAATGACATCAGAACTCACTGTTTATAACTGATGACATCAGAACTCACCGTTTATAAGGATATAATTTACAAGATATTCATGGCTTTTGTGTATTATATAGTGAATAAAGTATAAGGATATTACAAGTTACCTGGAGTTCCATGACCATATAAAAGCACGAGTGTTTTTATACAGGTCATGGAATTCTTAGGTGATTTTTAACATCCTCATATTCTGCAACAGGGGGTACTTTATTTATTATAATACACGTTTCAGTGAGTCATGTGACAGAAATGACATCACTAAGCTCCTATTATAACCGATGATATCACTATGCACCGTTTATTAGGATATAATTTACAGGACATTCATGGCACTTGTGTATTATTTAGAACTAAAATAATTTACATAGTAAATGCAAGCTTTCGAGAATTAAAAAAATGATTTGTTACATCTCTTCATCAGGCACATCTCATTCAGGATGGTACACTCACAGGACAAGCGCATATATCTCACTATATATAGAGATATGGACTTGCTGTATAAACGCGCTTGGACCTCAGCCTCCTTCATATATCCTTATATATATATATATCCATATATACCTTATATATCCTTATACACTGAAGTAGGGGGCTATATTATGTCGTACAGTACACACATTTGACACAACTGACATTAATAAGAAACAATAATTATAAATAAATGACGTCACTCAATTCGACCAATCAGGAGACAATTTAAACATGAGTGATAGTTTTTTTGTTCCTTTATATGGACTTGAAGCTCCATGGTGCTTATTGGAATTCTTACAGTTTTCAGAAATGAATGTAGAGATTTGCTAGCGTTAATGTAGTAGGGAAATGTATTTGTCTATAACAGAATGTCAGATGATTGGGAACGGTCAGAGTTATATTTGTTCCCTTTCGTGGTTTTTAGCCCTCAGTCCAACATAATCGGTAATGCCCATAATGGTTTTGGAATTTTGTTAGTAAATGTGCAAAGCATCTGATATAACAAATCTATATATATATATATATATATATATATATATATATATATATATATATATATACAATATCAAAACAGGGGGGTTGTGGGAGCACTCTAAAGGCTTTAAAGTATATATATACACAAGTATAATAAATGCTATTGCATATGTACCCAAATAGGGGTTATTTTGTTACAAAGTTATGGACATTGATTACAGGTAATGCTAAAATGCACATAAAATATAAAACAAGTTAGGGACCGCCATTCGGGGTTTACCTTGACGTGGTATGGTGGCTTATCAATTTTATGATCATAACTTTGTAACAAAATAACCCCTGTTTTGGGTACATATGCAATAGCATTTATTATACTTATATATATATACTTTAAAGCCTTTAGAGTGCTCCCACAACCCCCCTGTTTTGATATTATATATAGATATATATAGATATATATACATATATCATTTCATGTACTTTCATAATGAGCCAACGAGGCTTACATCGTGCAGAATGTGATGTAGTAAGTACCTGGCGGTGGGTGAATGGTATTTATCTGTAGTAGGGGACGGGCGTGGGTTTTAGAAATGTGTTTATATAAATATGTAACAAATTTGCTTTCCTGAGACAAAAAGTAAATGTATACGATAGTGGTAGTGTAACTGCATCCCTACACCTTCCTGCATTCTAGCTACTACTGCCCAGAGCCAAATAGTAACTGCACCGCAGCACCTGACATGCATTTTCCCCAAAATCATCCATGTGCCCCTCCCGGGTTATAGCTCAGTCATTTGACTCATCGCAATTAGTTATAGTCCAGCCACAATGACCACAGCATTACTATCAGACCCTCAGTAGGAATTATGAAGTCACAACTTGTCCCATAAAGCCACCTCCTAGGCACGTGCTGCCATGCTGTGTATCAGCAGATGTCTTATAATAGCACTGCCCCCAGTCCATATATACAAGTAAAAGGACTTATTCCACTGACTGGGCTGGGTATCTAGGCCAATAAGATTAATTTACTACAACTGATAATGAGAGAAATCCCATTAGCACTAGTAATGCTTATATTAAGTCGAGGGTTACAATTTCCAATTCAAACTGATTTGTGCGTTCGACTGAAGGTCTAATTCAGCAGAACTGATTAAATTGCTATGGCAATTGTATATATAGTTTAGCAATGTATACACCCAATTTGTACAAATACCAAAATATAAACGTAAAGATAAGGGAAACCATCCTATCCCTTGCCACAAATCTTTTCAGTCCCTTTTTACTCCAATAATGGTATAAACGACTATTTTGAGTCAGACAGCAGTAATCTCTCCCCATTAGAATTGCAATATGTTTCTATTCTCGTTATGCTGCTGCTGTAACCACTATCAACCCCACAACTAGTCCAGGGATGAAAATGAAAATTTAATATAAGCTTCATCATGCTGACATAAGAAACTTTGTACATACATTCAATTAAATATTCTGCATCGTTTATGAAGTAATAAAGTTTATCTAGGCAAAAGGAGCCCCCCTATAAGATATACTGGATCTAACTGTCAATTATTATCTGACACCCAACTGCTGCATGAAGTAAGAATGAAGAGAAACAGATGCTGAGAGAGGAATAGTAAAGATGAACGTGATTATTTCAGAAACGATGCAAAATATATAATTGATAGTATTTAGAAAGTTTCTTATTTCGGTATGATGAAGCTTATGTTACATTTTCATTTTAGCATAGTTCCCCTTTATTGCGCTAGAGCTCCAACACATCAAAGGTAGGATATTGAAAGATAGTCTAGATCTTGTCTGCAGGATTTATTTATAGCTAATGCCTTATCTAAAAAGATCGTACAGGGATAAAGATTATTATAGAGAACATAGGGGCACAGTGATCGCACGGATCAAGGACGATGGACTGCTCGGAGTATGATCAGTTTATTGGCACTTTATTGTACGTGTGTGACATATATACAGTGACATATATAATACAGCCTGAGGAAAAGTTCTGCTTGAGGAATTTCTACAACAAACTGGTTAGCATAGTGATAAAATAACATAAAAAGCCTGAGTTAATGAATTTAGTGCCATTATCCACATGAATTCCAAGGCTTCCTTTTTGGAGTCTGGAACTATAAAAAAAAAAAACAACCTTCACGGTGTTTTCTTTTTTTTTTTTTTCCACCCAGCCTAACAGAGAGAGAATGTCCAGAAGGGAATTTGGGATACAGGATAAAAACCTGTCTGACCAGTTTGTGCGAGGTCTGCCAGAGCTGGGATCATATTGCTAAAAGGCAGCGATTTGGGATTACTGGCAAATCTTCCCCACCCCCTCCCGGCGGTGCAATGACTGGCCTAGAGGCTGCGAGCGAGGCAGCTCCCGTGTTAGCTTTCTACATGAGAGCCCATCTGACATGGATAATCCTACTAGCGGGAAAAGGAGGTCAGCGGGGAAACAGGAACTAGCACTATTGGCTTTAACCCATGGAATGTTTCAGCATTGCTGCTGCAGTGCTGCTACACTACAAAGCCCTTACTGCTGCGCATCTTTAGTCACCTTAACACAAGCTCCAAAAATTCTTGCGCAGAGCCCCGTCACGTGACATTCTGTCTAGATCAGGCGGTCTGGGTAACGCAATAGCCGCCAGTTGTTTGTTACAACACAGGATTCTGGTCATGGCGGGAGAAGTGTGTCCCAATTTAAATAATTACAGTTTGTGGTCATAAATCTGTATAAACTACTGGTCAACACGAGAACGAGCTGCTAGAAAAGACACACACTTCTCTCTCTCTCTCTCTCTCTCTCTCTCTCTCTCTCTCTCACGAAAAGCCTGTAAGATATGGCCTTATAATACACAAAAGCCATGAATACAGTGTCTTAACTAGAGATTACTGGGCCCCACAGCAAATTATTTTTCAGGCCCCCAAAATGTCTAGAGGTCAGAGGCGGGCCAGGCAAGCCGGGCGACCAGCTCGCCCCCTCCCTTCCCCCGTCACACGCGCATGCGCAGTATCGTTTGGGGCGCATTGCATACGCTAAGTTCCAGGTGAGTCCGGTCTATAGGCAGAAGAGGTAGCTGCCCAGCGCCCCCTAATCGTTGCGTCCTAGGCAGCTGCCTCTTCTGCCTACCCCTAGTTCTGGCCCTGCTAGAGGTGGACCTGTATTGAGCAATATGTATTGAAATTGTATATGAATTAGGGCCTTATGGGGCCCCTATACCTACTGGACCCCCCTGCAACTGCTGGGTCAGCTTCCTCTGTAGTTACACCCCAGTGAGTAGTGATGTAATCAGTTATAAACGGTGAGTAGTGATGTCATTTCTGTCACATGACTCACTAAAACTTGTGTATTATAATAAATAAAGTACCGCATGTAGCAAAATATGAGGATATTAGAAGTTACAAAAATTAAAGAATGAGGAGAGCACTGTTCAATAGCAAAAACGCTGTGGTTGTGTTTATTAAAAGCTACTACACGACATGTTTCGGGTTATTATATACCCTTTCTCAACACACTTGAGAAAGGGTATATAATAACCCGAAACATGTCGTGTAGTAGCTTTTAATAAACACAACCACAGCGTTTTTGCTATTGAACAGTGCTCTCCTCATTCTTTAATTTTTGTCACTTGTTGGGATAGCGGTTTACCCAAGCGAGGATTGATGCATTCCTAAAAAGACTGAAAAGGCAGTGCGGAGGACATCATTTGTATTTTGCGATATTAGAAGTTACCTCAGAGTTCCATGACCTGTATAGAAACACTCGGCCTTCGGTCTCGTGTTTTTATGGTCATGAAACTTATGCACTGTTGGTAAATGTCAAAGCATAAAACAGAAAATAGATATTAGCTTATTGAATACATACATAGAGCATATGTATTTGTTTATGTGCAATGATTAATTAAATACCTTAATTTATAATGCCTATTCTGACCTGGCATCATTATTTCTTTGGTGTTCATATCACTTGATATGGACAGTCATTAGACATTTCCTAAAACATTTTTATGTTGTTTTACAGTATAATACACTTCTATGGATCCTTTCAGTTTATAACATTAATTGTTTTTTCACAATCACTGGGCCAGTAATAGTTTGCTTCTCCTTAAATCTCAGGTGAAGCTTTTTATTCTTCTAATTTGACTAGAATACAACCCCCACAGGTTATTAATGATATAAAAGCTCTGGAAGTACTCTCTTCACTGGAATTGCCTTTCTCATGGCTGTTGGTTGCTATAACCCAGCTGAAACATGCTTTTCTAAAGCCCTAGGGATGAACCTTCAGCACATCAGTAAGAGGTTATAGCAACAATGTAATGGAGCCTGTATCTCATTTTACAACGTCACATTGATTCTATCCACACATGTATATGTATTTATAGTATTTCTATTTTTGCGTAAATTAACTTTTGTACCAATTATTTTAAACCTGTAAGTGATATCCTTGGCCTTGAGTATTTTATTTTTACTAGCACCCAGCTTATGAAGCAGCATATGGCATGCACCTATTGGAGTAACATATATTACCATGGTCCCCAGTGGATTGAAACCCATAGATATGAGTATGGAGATGATCAGCACCTAAAATTACTCAGTAAAGTCTAGTACAGGAATACGAAATAGGAGTGTTCCATTCATTATTTACATTTTGTTTTTTAATTATTTAACTTTTTGTTCTGCAGCTCTCCTGTTACTTAAGTGCTAGGGCCCCAAAGAATCTTGCAATCAGACAATGGTTTCAGTGACAGTTGCAGGGGAATAGTTTGGGAATTCATAAAAAGACAAATAAAAACAAATATAAAGATTATTTACCTACTTTCGTTTTACAAGGGTCACTGCTCCTAGTTTCAATAAAATCATTATATAAGCCTAAGATCCAGACAACAGTTTCAATTACAGGATGAAGAGAGGCCGAATAGCAAGGCAAATAATTAAAATACACAATAATGAAATAAACACACTGTAAGTTAAGTGTTTAAATAACTTCCTTTACATTAAATACTCTGATATTATACAGGGATCTTTCTGTAATTTGGATCTCCATACCTCAAGTCTACTTTAAAAAACTGTAAATATTACATAACACAATATGCTTGTTTTTCCTCCAGTAAAGATTAATTGTATCTTAGTTGGGATGAAGTACAAGGTATATTTTTATTATTGCAGAGAAAAGGAAATATTTTTTCAAAATTTTAGTAATTTGATTATAATGGAGTCTATCAGAGATGGCCTTCCTGTAACTCTGAGTTTTCTGAATAATGGGTTTACGGATAATTGATCCCATACCTGTATCACATCTAACTAGTTTTGCATATAACTAGCTCCATCAAAAAAATTTAAAATATTTATTTACCAGGAATGTTTGCATAAATCTGTTATTTATTGTCATTTTGATTCTTCAAATGAACATGAACTGATGGGTGACTGTGTTAAGCTTACAAAGTCTTTCTTGAACAATACATTTTCATCCATCTATCCGTTTCTTACACCCACTTCACTGAGCAACAGTTTAAACACTTTTTCCAGTTGTTATTTTCATATTGTTCAATGGAAATTAAGACTTTTTTTTTAATTTAATTTTTTTTTTTACAGTTTTTCCAAAATTGAAATTCAAAGTTTAATGTTCCTGTGTAGTGTTTCAGTCTGGCAGCAAAATAATCCAGGTGCATATTTGGAACTGAAATTTGCTATATTAGTTGATACATTTCTCAGCAGCATATGTGGAACATTAGCAACTATTGTATCAGTTCTAACAGCTGCCTGTAATGAAACTCAGGGATTTGGCTCAGCATGGACAAAGGTAAGAAATGTATCAACTAAAGTATCAATTTAAAACAGTTTACAGAGTTGTTGACCTTCCTCCCAGAGCTGCTTTAGAAAGACATAAGAAGGTGAAAAATTACATGGATGACTACGGAGTATTCTTTACTCCTTTCAGTCAAGACTGGAATTGCTACATAGAACAAATAAGCTGGTTGTCTGATCACCTCATTATTGCATGTGCATTATTATCATGCAATAGTTTTCATTTAGGCCACTTTTAGAACCCACAAGGAAATGTAAGAATTTTTTTTTGTTACTCTGCTGTCCTACATTCACCATCACTGATACCAATGTCATTACTAGGGAAGAGAATGAAGACAGGAATGCCAGTGTATTTTTCAAAACAATATGGCAAACCTATTGCTGGTTACCATAGTGATGTATAAGAGAAATTTGCTTTCTTAGGAACCAAAAAATACTAATTCTCACTACACATGTGTGTAATGTACTGATCATCCATGAATATCATTTGTGGCAAATATAATAATTGCTTACAAAGGCAAGGAGGAAAGTAATGGCTTCACTTTGCCCTAGAAATTACATGCTTCCTCTTCCCAATTAATTGAGATGCTAACACTGCAAGAGCCAAACGTGATTCCTCTGGCAATAACAGCTGGAAAAAACTGTCCTGAGTGCAAATCCCTCAGGCCTTTCCTATGAATACGGGGTGATGCAAACAGTACATATGATTTGCAACGGTGTGTAACCTAATGAGAAAAAGTATTGCATACATGTGTAAGTCAGACAAGTTATATATTGTGCTGTGCTGACTCAATATAAAGCTGTTATTAAGAGACACCAAATCCAGAGCACCTGTTCTGTAGGTACATGGAAATGAGCTATGATGGATGAAGTTTCCCAGATTTGCCTATCAATGTACAAATGCATCATTCCTGTATACGTGCAAACAACCCCACATTCACTGTAGTATCAGAATCAGTGACATTTTCTACAAAGTTATGGCACTATTAGATCATATAATATATACTATTGACAGAGTGATCCAATACACACATAATGGGCAATAAATGCTTTAGAACTATGCCTACAAATCCTATTCTTCTGCACCTTTACCCTATCTCATATAAAAAACACATATACAATTTTTCCTGATAGTCCCCAATTTTCAGCCCTGTGGTCTCACCACTATAACGTTCCTGCTTTGAAGCTAGTGTCGCGGAATGTTACAGTTTTGTGTAAGAAACAATTATTACTATAATTTTTGCCCTAATCATGTAGTTATCAGAACCTGTAGTCAAACACTGCATTACTCCTGAATATAGGTGTTTAATGTTCAGCATTAGCACCCAAACATATGTTACTCATCACATTTATAGGGCACTCCTGCTTACAGGTAGCTGCAACAGAGACGATGGCTCAAATTGTTAATAATTTTAAATAATTCTGGCCATGTATGGGGTGATCAGCCAAAATAAATTCAGGATGGCTCCATGCACTTATGACAATGTGACTGTCCTTTTCACTAAGTTATCAGATAGACAGATGTTTCCAGCTTCATTAAAGAAAAATAAACTTACAGATTCACTATTGTTGAAAAACTTTTTGCTGAACTGTGGAGGACACATATTCAGTGGTGTCTTTCTCTGTATTGGATTAATAATGCTTTGGGTGCTGTTCCTGGTACAGGTGGGGCCATGGAAACTCATTCATGGTACTTATGATTGGCAACAAGCCCAGTGATGCAAGGTCAATGGCCTGAAGTGCTAGGATAACAGGTTTCTGGATAGCAGTCCCCATACATGTACAAGGTGAGACATTTTATTTAAGCAACATTCCAATTTCATGTTTTGGATTGCTCTTCTTTTTGACCCCAAATGGGGTTATGTTGTACAAAGCACCTGTTGAAAAGCAAACATGTTATTGGTTCCTATTAGTTACAGCTCCTGGGTAAACTTAGTGCTTTATATTACATATGGGGGGTTGGAGCATAATCATTTTCATATATTTCTGGGTTAGATAATGGATTTATGATTAGAAAGCTTGCTGCCTTGCTCACCACTAGTAAAGATGCACCTGTCACAGGCTGTATATACATTGGATTGCATTTCAAGCTGGATTTAATTCCATGACTATCATGTTAGCCAAGGAGTCATGAAACAGAAGCCTTCTGTGAAGTCAACATTACAGCATGAGAAGTTATCTGGAACACATTGGTCTACTTTGTGCAGATAGAAGTTGATAATCCAGAAGAACAGGAACCAACATGATAAACTGATCTAATAATACCTTCCTGTGCCTCAGAATATACTTTTGATAAAGGCTATCTTGAAAAGTTACACTTTCCTTTCTGTTGAAATGTGGCATCTCTATATTTACATCTTGGTTACTGTATTTATGTGCATCAAATACAAGTGCCCTGTATATTAAAATCATGTTTGTTATACAGTACATATCTAAGAGGCTTTTTATACCACTGGGAGAATGCCACTTAGCAACAACATAAAGAAGATAACAAAAACCCTCCAGAGAACCAGGAAACAAAACTAGCTTTTGCTGATCAGCAAACATATTCTGCATTAGAGCAAAACTGTTGTTTGCAGAGCTAAGACTAAAAATACTAATTGCAGTCAATATTTGCAGCAGCACTTTTCACACAAGCAGTACAATCCGACTGCAAATTAAGTGCTTGCAGGCTTGGGCAGGCCCAGACTGGGAATCTGTTGAATTTGGCAATTGCTATAAGATGCCATAGTCATTATTAATTGGACTGGTGATGTGGGGGGTGGGGTGCTGTTTGGGCCTTATAGTTGCCACCTTTTACTAGGCTTCCTATATGTTTATGTTTTTCCCTATTAAAGTGGACCTGTCATCCAGACATAAAAATCTGTATAATAAAAGTCCTTTTCAAATTAAACATGACATTCAAATTCTTTTTTTTATTAAAGCATTAATAGTTGTTGTAAACTCATTTAAAAATCGCAGCTGCCAATCAAATATTGCCTGCCACTCCTCTATGCCTAGGCATAGTGGTGGGGCAGGAAATTACTTTCACTTTCCATTCAGGACTTTTTAGATATCACTGCTCTCCTCACATTCCCATGCTCTATATACCATTTAATTGTGTAACCAGTGCTGGAGGATGGATATCAGGTCCCCTATTCTGGTGCACAAACAAGATTTTGAGATGATGCAAGACTTGTCTTAATAACAGTGTCCACAAAATGGCTCCTGCCTGCATGCTATAGTTATGCATTTCCAGACTGAAGGAAACAAGATTCAAATAATGTATACAGTGTAATTAAAGTTCATTTTGCTTGACTAATGTGATAAATTAGAATTTGGAATACTTTTTTTGGGGTGACGGATCCCCTTCAATAATTGGGATCAGGCATCATTTTTCCCTGCCAGGCTGATAAAATACCGGCCAGGTCACTAGTGTGCGCTGACATTCCATAACTTGCAATTCAATGCATATATGGCTGAATTCACACAAAGGAAAAGTCAGTTTTTAAACAACTTTCATTGGGCCATTAGCAATTAGGGGTTTCATTTAACCGGCACACACACCACACCCATCCCTGTGTAGCTTTTTCATGATGATTGGCTGGTGTAGTCACATGACCTAAAGACAGGAAAAGGTTTGACGTAAAAGAGGGTGCAGGAATGTGTGAAGTAATTCCTCAATATATTGTTAAAAGAAAGGGGTTAAACTGCAGTTAATTCTTTCCAGATGTGCATGAAAGGTCAAGTTTTATATTAGTATCTTTAAAATCCTCCATGACACAGTTAAAGGGGTAGCTCACTTTTAAGTTAAAGGAAAACTATACCCCAAAACAATGTAGGTCTCTATAAAAAGATGCATGATATGATTAATGCATAATACAGCTCATATGTAAAACCCTGCTTCATGTAAACAAACCATTTTTCATAATAATATACTTTTTTAGTAGTATGTGCCATAAATAGAAAATCTGTTGCTTAAGTATTCATTTTGGGGGTATAGTTTTCCTTTAACTTTTAGTATTATATAGCATGGCTAATTCTAAGCAATTTTTCAATTGATCTTCATTGTTTATTTTTTAAAGTTTATTAATTATTTCAAGTAAATCAAAAATAGCCGGAGAGCACACCTTTATGGTTTAAAAGGTTTTCATTTTTATTTCGCAGACAAAAATGAAAACCTTTTAAAACATAAAGGTGTGCTCTCCGGCTATTTTTGATTTACTTGGAATCTTTTGCAATCTGGCACGGGGACTGCGGCTTGTTGAGAAGCACTGAACACACGGAAGACCACTATAAGGACAATTTGATATTGAATCTGATGTTTATTAATTATTTGCCTTTTCCTTCTGACTCTTTCTAGCTTTCAAATGGGGGTCACTGACCTCTTCCAAAAAACAAAAGCTCTGTAAAGCTACAAATGTTTTGTTATTGGTATTATATATTACTCATCTTACTATTCAGGCCTCTCCTATTCATATTCCATTCTCTTATTCAAATCAATGCATGGTTGCTAGGGTAATTTGGACCCTAGCAACCAGTTTGCTGAAACTGCAAACTGAAGAGGCGCTGAATAAAAAGATAAATAACTCAAAAAAACACAAATAAAAAAAAATCATACTAAACGTTAACTCAAATGTAAACAACCCTACATTCAGCTTCTATCACACCAATGTAACTCCTTTCTCCTGTCAGTCACTCACACTTGATAGTAGATGATGTGACTTTTAGGACATGGTTGCAGTTAAAGGGGATCTAAACCCAACAAAATTGATATTTTTGCATTGATACTTTAATGTGGAGAAAAAGGGTGCCATGTGTTGCAATAGATGGGAGGTATAGGGCTCAGTTGCACCTTAGTGTTCTACACCTTTCCCCAGTCACAGAAATAGACGCAATAACAACATCTATATCCCTGTAAGGATAAATGAGGCCCATGGAACACTTTCAGATTGCGGAGAAAGTTAGATATTTAGCACTAAAGAGTGCTGCACAAGTACACTATTTCCAAATCCCTGGTCCTCTGTGATGGTAAAACTCTTTGGAGAACCCAGAAAACTTGTGCAATTGTCCTGCATACTGTTGCTAGGTGGCAAGTCTCCAGGAGAACAGTAGAGAATAATAATATGCAGAACCTAATTTGACCTAGGGAAAAGGATTGCCACACAACAGCCAGTCATACCTAGCCGTCCTCTATAGGGATTTCTTTTCACGTCAGTGCTCTACTCTGAAGCATGAATGATGTGTTCATTCTTATCCATTCTGTATTCTTCACTGATATTTAGGGGATTGGATATAAAAGAGAAAGAGAAGCGAATTTGTCTATACATATGAGGCAGTGACAACTATTGTATACTGTTTTGAATCTGTAACTGTACATTGTAAACTCTGCAGGGCAGGGACCTCCTTCCACTTGTCTTAACCCTTAGCACTAAATCTAGAAATGTAACATATTTTTTATTTATTTATATTATATTAATGTATTAACCCTGTCTAACAATTGTTCTATTGTACATCACTGCATGCACTAGACTTCTAAATATATACAAACATTGTGGGTGCCTGAATATAGTCAAAGAATTTTGGCACACATTTAATGCAGTTTTACAGGCAATGCTTTTGTCCTCAATAAATGCTCCCATTTATGAAATAGTGAGCAGCAGTCAGACTGTGGTCAGCAATATAAGGGTTAGGTTAAGGTTACAGTTTCCCAAAGCACTGTCCCTATTTAGTAGGATCAGGTGAATGTGGTGATGCAATATTGATGCAAACAGGAATTCTGTAGCTCTGGCCACAAGAGATAGTAGGGAGGTTCTACAAGATATGTTTTGTCACCTGTTGAATAGAATTTAACCCTTATATAGATGTATCAATTGTTCAACAGGGTTTAACCTTTTATTTCTTACCTGCATTCAAAGATTTAATCCTGCTATGTCTCTCGGCACTTCAAGGAGCATAAATTCAGCAAGTAAATTGAATGCCCTTAAAAAGTAACACAATCCTAAACATTATTATTCCTTATTTATTATTTACAAGTGGGAGTCAAAGCAAAATGGGGAAATAAAAGAACAGACAGTGCATAAAACTAGATACAATATGTGTTATAGTGATGCTGGTACCATGTTTAGGGTCACAGGAAGGCACAGTTATATACAGTATAATAATTACAAGAATGCTGACGGAGCATAAAAAATAATCCTAATATGTTGATATCATGAAAATAACCAGGCTGTTTAGATAATGCAGAACTGTTCAATAAAATGATTATGATTATGGGCAAGCTTAATATGGAGAAATAATATTTGTGGTATGTTTTTAGTGATCCTTTAATATGTGCATTTCTGAGAATGACATTGAAAATGTATTTGGTAATTTATACATACATTTGATAATTAACATACATCAAGTCTATCAAGCTGTTATAAATGTTGTGCTTTTACTTAGCTTTGTTATCTTGCAATTTGGACATTACATAGGACTGTGGTCTTAGTAATTACAAAACATGTCTGCTTTCTGTGGTTGAAATATTTTTAAAGAGCTATTACTGACATCTTGTTTAGGTAGTACATTAGGTCTAGTGTAGATATGGACTGTATAAATGAGAATGACAATGTGCAAAGGGATACACCAGCTCATTGGGGGTTATTTATTAAAAGTTGAGTTCTGTTTGAGTTGAGTTTTTCAAGGGTAGCTTCACAAAAATTTGGGATAACAAAACTCGAGTATTTCGAGATTTATTATGCCCCAAAGCTGCTAAAAGCCTGAATCCGAAAATACTCCAGTTAAAACCTGTCGAGGTCAATGAAGTCAATGGCAGAGGTACCTTGAACCATTTGAAGATATTTTTTGGCCTTCATGAGTTTCTGTTTTTTTACAGGAGTTTGTTATGGTGCTTTATGGAAAATGCTTACTTATATACTTAAACCCTTGCCCCACTTGAGCACATAATGTAATCGATCTGCAATTTCTAAACATCTTCACTAAGGTCAGTTTCATCAGTAGCATTAAACATATTACTAAGGGGTTTGTTTACTAAAACTTAGTTTTTTCTGGTCAGGCTTTTTGGGGCAAAAAATCAAATTTTTAGTGGGAATATATTTTTCAAGATTTATTATACCCTGATGCTCACAAATCCGGCATCTCAAACCAGTCGTGGTCATGAATAAGTCAATTTGAGATGTCCCTATCCAAATTGGTAGGTTCCGTCACCTCTCCCCTGTATAAGTGGTTTCATATAGATTTGAATCTTTACAAATGCATTCATCCATACATTCAGAACAAGAGCATTTCCATGACTCTGTTTATATTTGTGTGTAGTAGCCATGAACTGCCTAAGCTGTTGTGTTGATTCAGATGTGCATGCAAAGAACACATCCCTTCTCTTATTTGCTATCTGCTGTATAACATGGCCTGGTGTGTTCAACTTTTTCTCCAGCACGTGAGACCTTTGTGCTCAGTGTCGGACTAGGAAACCAGGGGCCCACCCAAAAACCTCAGACCAGGGGCACTATTATTCTTCCTCTCCTCACCTCTATTTTCCTAGTCTCTTTTTTACATACTATAATATATTATTCCATCTATTTAGCCTCATATAAATAGGAAATGGGCATGAAATAGGCCAAATTTTTAGTAGCATGAGGGCCCACTGATAACTGGGCCCACTGGGAGTTTTCCTGGTATCCTGGTGGGCCAGTCCGTCACTGTTTGTGCTATTGGTATGGCTGTCCTAAGTGTATAAGTTCTAGTCTTATTTCACAGTATTTTACTCATGTTTATGCAGTTTCTTATACCTGACTGTGCATTTACCTTAACAAATGTATCCAGTGCAATGTGCCCATCCACCCTGTTCTGTTCATCGGTCTGCAAATACATGCATGGAGGTAAGGAAACAATGGAATTAACTTTAGCCAGTCGATGCTTAGTTCTGTTTTATTGTAGAGGCATTTCTGAATGCTTATAGACGTCTCACTTTGTCAGGTCTATACCTCCTTTTGTCAGGTGTAGACCCCACTGAAATGTTGTTCATTGTGGTAACACTGGCTAAATAAACAAGAAATTGCAAAGAAAGTGGTGAGTGCTGTAATTTCCACTTCATTTATTACTTATAAGATAGGGGCAACCTGAAATTGTTGTGTTCTTTTTTGATCCTTTTGTGGCAGCAAGAAGCTAGACAAGCCCACCACAAACAGGTCCTGCTAAGATAAGGCAAGCTTATGGGCGGTATGTTAATGGAAGTATTCAGGCTATTTAGTAGACTCACAAAATTAGAGTGGCAAACTGAAGGCAAACTCCAATGTGCTCCTTTCCATGCACATGTGTAGTCACAGTATTATATAGGGAAATATGGAGAAAATGACAAAAAGCAGAAACTGATGCTACAAACAATTTATTTAGGGGGTTATTTATTATAAAATTCGAGTTTTTCAAGGGTAGTTTCACAAAAAACTTGAATTTTTCTGAATATTTAGTATGCCCCAAAGCTGCTAAATGGTTGAATCCTTAAATACTCCAGCTAAAACGTGTCGAATTCATGTAAAGTCAATGGCAGACGTCCCTTTAACCATTTAAAGATATTTTTTGCCTTCAAAAACTCGATACATTCATTTATTAAAAGATTTTAGCCTATAAATTTAAGGTATTCTAGTTTTTCCCTGATTGCACAAGCAAACATTCGAGTTTGTTTAAATTGTGAGTTTTTTCAAAGTAGAAAAAAACTCAGAAACCTCAAAAACTCGACCTTAATAAATAACCCCTTAGTGTGTCACACTTATGGGGCCTATTTATTAAAACTCAAATTGTTCTGGTCGTGTTTTTAAAGAGGGGAAAAAAACTAGAATTTTTTTGAGATTTATTACACCTCAAAGCTGCTAAAAAATACGAATCCGAATATACTCGATCTCAAACTTGTAGAGGTCACATAGGAGTCATTGGCAGATGTCCCTGAAGTTGTTTGTTAACATCGTGAGCCATGCTGGCTTTCTTCTGATAATTGGATAAATTCGAGTTTTTGTGGTGACAATTCAATATAGTCGAGTTTTTGGAGCATCAATTATTGATAAATGAGTTATATGCATGGATGGGAGTCAGGCCAACTTTGTTTTATTAAAAAAAAATTAGATAAACTTGAGTTTTAGTAAATAACCCCCATAATGAATTGTTTGCATCAGTTTCTGCTTTTTGATCTTTTCCATATTTCCTTGTATAATTCAGGCTGTTTAAGATACCTGGACCTCTTCTATTGATTTTGATTCATTGGTCTTTCAGGCTACCTCAATAAGCTACTTTTTTTTTAATTCAAAGTCATTCCTCTGCAGCATTGCTGTGTAAAATCAGAGGCATCTGCATCGCTGCAGACCTCAATGACCTTGATAAATATTCTGATTAACTGCATATTATGAAAGCAGTATAGTTTTTCCCTTCGCATCTTCCCAAAATGTTGCTTAGTGCATTTAGACATTATCGTAGGAAGCATAGAAATGTCAGAAATGTCACTGTACACTGTAGTGTTTTATGGAATTGCAAAATAGGATGATGGTTGGTAAGTTACGACCAATATATAATGCATTTCCCTTATATTACATTTCCCTGTATTTTATTTAATTTTTTCTACTGTATATATGTTTTTTTCAGTTCACTAAGACAAAATATAGCATGCAGTATAATGAAAAATATATTTTTGTGCAAAGTAAATCATATGATAGTTTGATTCATCAGACTGACTAAATGGAATGTTGCTACCAATTCTATTTTACATAAAGGCAGTGAAAGCCATACTTCTACACAGGTAAAACTATATAATGTTATTTTACAAAAAAAAAAGCCACTTTTACAATAATGGATTGCAGAGTTGTACAATGTACTTCCATAGAGAAATGGAAATGTGCTAATTAGAATTAACATACTGATAGCATATGTTTTCCCTGTACCTCAGTTTCTTTACACAAACTACATGTTTTTTGGTTACTTTGTTATCTGGCAAAAATGTGCATTGAACACAAATAACAGTAATTTAACTTAGCAGTAAGCTATTAGGACATAGTTCACTTCGGTTAATTGCTTCCTTGTTTAAGGGCATTATCTGTTTAAAGGGGTTGTACACTTTCCAAACACTTTTTTCAATTCAGTTGTTTTTAGATTGTTCCCCAGAATTAAAGACTTTTTCCACTTACTTTCCATTATTTATTTTTTACTGTTTTTCCAAAATCTAAGTTTAAAGTTGAATGTTCGTGTCTCTGGTGTTTGAGTCTGGCAGCTCAGTAATTCAGGTGCAGACTCTGAACTGTTATAATTTTGCAACATTGAGTTGATACATTTCTCAGCAGTATCTCTGGAGTATCAGCAACTATTTGATCAATTCTAACAGCTGCCTGTAATGAAACCCAGGGATTCTGCTCAGCAGGGACAAAAATAAGAAATGTAACAACTAAATGTATCCATTTAGAACCGTTTACCGGGTCGGCGACCCCCCTCCCAGGGCTGCTTCAGAAGGTGACAAAAGACACTTGTCACTTCAATATTAGAAAAACGGTCCAACATAGAAAATAGAAATCATTGGTAAAAGTCATTATTTTTGGTGATCTATCTGAAAACAACTAGTTGTTTGAAGGTGAATCACCCCTTTAAGGTGTAATCTAAAAAAGAGAGCTTAAAACCTAAGGGCAGAGACACATGCTGCGATTCTCGGAGATTAGTCGCCCGAATGGCAGCATGTGTCTCTGCCCTAAAGGGATTTTAAACCCTATTTATAGTTTACATATAAGTATGGTAACTCTTGATTTGGATCTCTATACTTTGTCTACTAACAAATCATTTAAACATTAAATAACCCCTATATCATTGTTTTGCCTCCAATAAGGATTATATTATATTATATTAAATTAAATTATATTATTACAGAGAAAAAAGGAAATCATTAGAATGATTTGCTTAGAATAGAGTCTATGGGATATGGCCTTCAGAGTTTTCTGGGTAACCGGTTTCTGGATAACAGATCCCATACCTGTACCTATATAAAAAGTTATATATAGAGAGAGAGAGAGAGAGAGAGAGAGAGAGAGAGAATGCTGTCTGTGTTGAGGTTCAATTTGTGTACCTGTCTCAACACCCTGTGTAAATATCCTATTTCCTTTAAGAATATACCTTGTCACCTTTTCAAGGGAAAATTACTTATGGCAAAGAAAAGGGGGAAGGTTGGTCGCATAAAGGGGCAGGGGTTGGGCCATGGCCAGGGTGGATGGGTGGAAGCTGGCTATGAAGGGAGTGGTGATTGTACACCGAAATTGAGCAGACTGGGGCATAACAAACAACTTTTATTTCTCCAATAAATTACTAATGCCAGCTTGGGCTTAGCCAGTGTTTTATCAGTCCTAAATACACTGCAAATTCCTGGACCCTATATAGATTGTAGGCTTACTTTCTTAATTCTCTTGGAGGGAACTGTAGTTAGGGGTTTAGAGCTGGTTAAGTGGGGATGTAGGTGTGTCAACAATATATTCACATATAAGCATGGCCACCAGGAACACTTAAGGCTGATTGACTTGTAGTCTATACAACTCCTCTTCTAATGTTAAACCCCTATTATATGTTCGGATGCTGAGAAGCTTTTTTTTTTTTTTTTTTATCTCCATAAACATTAGTATAATCATCTGGGCTTCATGCTTTAAAATGTGTCTGTCCACCTTTAAAATATATTGCATGTTTTGACTATATTAACTCCTAAAATATCACAAAAAATACACAAACATTCTATCCTTTTTAAGGAAATTCCATCTATTGTTTAGAACTGGAGGGCTCTGTGTGAGACTTCTATCTCATGTATAAATAATGTATTTTTTAAATGAATAATAGTTATTAATAATGCAATGAAAAGTATTTCCCTTTGCTTCCAGGTAGTAAGATTAAGCCCAAGAGTTATTACATGTAAAATCTGAGTTAGTACACAATATACTACACTACTAGGTTGTTATTTTTGTGTTTTACAGCATATCCCCATCTTATGAGCACTAAATCACACATTTTACAGATTTTGCAGTCTCCTTATTTGGGGAGTGAGTAATGGATTGGCTATAGGAGGAAATGAATCTGTTTCTACTTTACAGTCTTTATGCAGCATATTTTACCTTTGGTTTTAAAGGAGCACCTTTGTTTTTTGTGGATCCCCAATAAAATGGCTAATTTGTCTAAGTTTGAAGGATAACTAGCCAAATCATAGTTTAGTTTATCATACATGCTGCAAGGACACAGGGAGAAGGCAGTTAAAAGAGAATGACATGCAACAGTTGCATGGTGTAATGTAATCTTTACAAATTTGGTAAAATCCCCTAATATTGCCCTGTACTATTATAGAAGAGGTAAAAAGTCATAGTCTCCACCATCAAAATGGCTACAGTGGTTCTTGGAAATATATTAATTGATATGAGTTTATGAGCCTTACACAGCCCAACTTTTTCTTTCCTATTTCAGATAAGGCAGAGTACAGAGCTGCATCCCAGCAGCCAGCTCTCCATCCTATTACCAGAGCATTGTGTGATAATGATACCCAAAGATCTCACTGTGTGTGTATCCTTTATCCATCTGCAAAGACAGTCACGTAACAATACACTTCAGGTCTGGCGTTATTCCAGGTGGGTAATATAACACAGACTCCATCTCAAGTTAAGCCCTTACTGCAACATTTATTAGTCACCCGGTCTCAGGTTGACATGGTTAATGTCACACAGTGAAACTCAAGGAGTGGAACAGGTCTGAATATAATTATAAGCAAATTAAGTCTATTCTAACTGTCGCTGTCCATATGACAGGGTTTCCCAATTCTACTTTTACAAAATTGCCCCGGTATACTCACCGCCTAGAAACATGTAATTATTAGAAATACTACTTCTAAAAATACATTCCATGGTGTCTACTGTTAAAAAGCTACAACATTTTCGTCATGCTGATATTTAGACTAAAGATATCTAAGCAGATCACTCAAGAACAAGGCAAATTATGTAATTTATGGAAATTTGTGTAAGATGGTGTATAAACTGGTGTATTTTTGAATACTACTGTGCAGATTTTGATATATTAACTGATATAGCAATGACACAGATAGGTAAACATATAGCAGCTGCGCACCTCAATCAGCCTCCATTCCTAGCTAAAGAAGGGTATTTACCTAGCTGACTGCACAGAGGGAGCCATCACTACTGATACACCTGCTGAGTTTATTATACATACGCCCACAGACCCAACTGCCCTTTTTCACAGGACCATTTGAGATCAATACATGCAGAGGCATATTTATTATTATTTGGGCATTGGCAAAAACTGGAACTTATGTATTTAACTCACATGTTTGTTCACGTTAGTTTTTACTAAAAGTAAAAAAGCTTAACCTGGTGAGCTTTTTACTTTTTGGAAAAGCCAGCTAAATGAAAAAAAATCTTATGAAAGAGAAAGTACGGTAATCAATGCTTGAAAAATTAAGTGAGTGAAAAAGCTTGTTACCCTTTTTATCCTCCTGTACCCCAAATCCGATGACCACCAAATAATAAGGCCTCCCCTTAGTGTGGATAGTTTTAATACACTCAGTAAGCAAATATATAGCTTCCTGCATTCATGTTTAAATTTTGTACTTTTGTGTACTGTAGTGGTGCACTCAAAATTCCTTTAACTATAGGTTGTCAGGGATATATATATAGCATTTGTGCCTATTTAGATCATTTAAACCACTTATAGCCAGTGTTGGAATGGGGTGTCCGGGACCCACCAGGGCTGCCATCCAGAGTCACCCCAGTCCCAAAATCCAGCTCCTACAAATGCCACCCATCCAGCCGTAAATGGGGATGGGGGGGGAGTGAAAAGCACGCAGTCCTGGCGTTATGAAGCAGGCCTGGGTCAGCAGAGGGCTGTGAGGATCTCCCATCTCCTATAGACTTCATTTAAAACAAATAATTAAATTTTTTTTAAAATATTTCCTTTTTCTCTGTAACAATAAAACAGTACCTTGTACTACAATATAATTAAGCCTTATTGTGTTTAATTAATGTTTAAAGGTATTGAGATACAAATTACAGAAGATGCCTTATTCTCGTTTCTTTCATCTTAGAATTTCAGCCTTTCCGGTATATTGGGGATAAATAATTCCAATAAATGCTGTATCCTTCTTGGACTCCCTACTGAGACTGGTTTTATTAAAGGGGTACAATAAATCTCTAGGTTTTGGAAAGATCCACGGACTGGATATAAATGTATCTGTTATGTTTTGGGTAGCCAAGTATGAATAGAGTATAACAGTGCTTTATTAGCAGAGACTCATGCAGCCATTATACAACAGTAACTTTCACTTTTAAGCTGTCAGGAAGTATGCACAGTATAAGTATTGGCACAGTGACATTTACAGGCCATTTGTATAAACACCACATATTCCCCCTATAGTAGGAAAGCATTTGGGCAAATGTAATAAACAACAACAATCAGGGCTGGGCCGTGCTGACAGAGCACCCTAGGCAGCCGGCAGGATACCCCCCGCCCGTGTGCAGGCACGTGCATGCGCTCAGCACTGTGCCGCATAGCCAGGCATGTTACCAAGGGGCAGGGCACTGGAGGGAGTGATGGAGGGAGGGGGAAGTGCAAGAGGGGAGGAGAGAGAATGGGAGCGAGAGCAGCAGGGGAAGAAGCTGTAGGCCTACCCCTAGTTCTGGTCCTGACAACAATGCATCTTAAAGCAATAATATACATTATTCACATCACATAGTCCTGGGTCCATGCAGGTAGTTTTCTGATTCTCTCAGTATGCCTTATAGGTTCACTTTCTTCAGGCCTATTGCAGTTGACATCAGGAGTAGGAAAATCAAATGGAGCTTCTCCAAAGTCATATCTAACAGGAGCAAGACGACTTGCATTCCATAGGCGTCCATCGGACAGTTCATATGTGTATGGTCCTCGCTGGCGTCTCACTTCAAGTGATGTAGTAAATTTAGATTGTCCTTGTTTCAGGATTCCTGGTTTCTTAATTCTGACTAAAGATCCAGGCTGAAAGTGTACTTCTCTGGCACCACGTTTTCTGTCAGTATAAGCCTTGCATTTGGCTTGTTGACATTTCACAATGTCAGCAGTAGATGATTTTGTAGGCACAGTATTTTGTGGAAGTTTGATGTCTGCAACATGTAACTTAGTGCGTATCTGTCTGCCATGTAATAATTCAGCAGGAGATGATTGAGTTGTTGCATGGCGCGTTGCTCTGTAGTTATGTAGGAACTGTGTTGTGGATACTTTCCAAGATTTCACAGTAAGATTTGCTGTCTGTAGTGCTTCTTTCAGACTTCTGTTGAATCGCTCGATTTCTCCATTTGCTTGTGGGTAATACAGTGAAGATTTCCTATGCACAATATTCTTCTCTCTCAGAAAGGATTCAAACTCATATGAGCCTATTTGCTATATGTGGGCATCTTTATGTTAGTGCTGTGAGCTATGTGAATAAACCAGGCAATGTGGCATGCCAGCATGGTGCAAATAGCACAACACAAATGTACACAGCTATCATCTATCAGCTATTAACCCATTTCCCTCTATGTGGGTATGGTTGTAAATCTTTTTCCAATCCTGTGGCTGTTAAAATAAATGATCAAGATTGGTATTTGCCTTACTGCAGTGGGTACAGTTTTCCTTTTTTACTCTTTATTTATAACAACGCACACTTCCTGTACATGATCATTATCACTGCCACATGTCAAGTACTATGGGATTATAAAAAAAGCCCCATCTCAGCTGTGCTGTGCAGCCTGGTTACACTGATGCTGTTAATTCAGGAAATGCAGAGAAGAAGAAAAAAATAATACCCAAATACAAATGTAACCTAGTAAGTGTGAGATGTCCCTGTTACTAACCAATTAGCTATTACTATCTAGTACACGTGGTGTGTGGTGGTGTAAATCCCTAGCAATGAACTGGTTAACCTGCAGGAGGATTAGATGAGGACAACTGCAGAATGTCATTCTAAGCCAACGCACGTGATACGTTCATCTCCCACCAATTGGATTCAAAGAGAGCTATTTGTGGCTCATTACATCACCCAGATCGAACAGCCCATTTAGTCCCCCTCCCTTAGCCAACGCAATGCAGTTAAGCGAGGCATGAATAAGTTATAGGGAGCTGAGGTTGTACTGACCCCTTCTGGGATGTATTGATCCCCCCTCCAGAGTGAGTGTGCTATGAAATTTTCCAATTCTGACAAATATCAAAACTCCATTCATTTGAATAAGACAATTGTATGGAATAATTGTAAGAGTAATAAGCTACAGCCTGCATGACTTAGTGTTTATTGAGTATGGGCAAATGATACAAAGCAGCTATATGTTCAGAATACTGGCCAGTGCTCAGCAACGTTACATTATCTCTGCTACTTGAAGTAAGAAGGTATAGTTATCTCTCTTTACGTTACCTTCATGTACATCACCAACCAAAGGCTTCACACTTTATATGCTCTTCTCATCACAGGTAACAGGGGCTCATCCTATTAGTTTTGTGTGCAAACACGGAGTCCGCTCCTGTAATTCAGTATCAGTGTGTCCATTGTGAGCATTATGGTACATTGTCAGTTCTGCGCTGTCTACAGTTTCCAGTGAGCAAAACTCTGCAGCGATATAATGTTTCCACTGTACCGTAAATGAAATATAGCAGAGGATTATGACAAATTAGAAACCTAATTCCCCTCATGGTGGCAAAAGTCCTGCAATATTATACTGCTTCTTGGGCCTTACAGAGCCTCTGAAACTGTACCTTTTAAATCAGCTTGTCTATATTCTGAGTTCACCCTATTGGGAGAGGGGAAAGTGGCCAAAAACATATTAGCGCCAGGGGCGTAACCACAGAGGAAGCAGACCCTGCGGTTGCAGGGGGCTCAGGAGTGAAGGGTGCCTAGTAAGACCCTAATTAATGGACAACTTCAGTAAAAAGTAGGTACAACAATGTTTTGGAGCCAAAATGTGAATTTGCTGTGGGGCCCAGTAACATCTAGTTACACCACTGTATAGCGCTACTTATTTAATCTATGGATATCCTTTCAGCTACAGTGATGTTCTCTTGAGAGTAAATGAAAATAAGGAAGAAAAAAAACTGCAGTGGTTAAAGGTCACACATTTGACCCCACTCTTTTTATTCAAAGGGTGGGGGACATTCATCCTCTCCTTATTTTTTATTAATATAGTGCTGACATATTCCACAGAGCTTTACAGAGATGATACCTCATTCACATTATTCCCTGCCTCAGTGGAGTTTACAATCTAAGGGGATAATCACACACACATTGGGGTCAGTTGTACCTGGAGCCAATTAACCTGCCTGTACATTGTTGGGTGGTTTCCTTTTGCAGTCATGACAAATTAGAAACTAGTACCTGGATTTCTGCTGCAAATGGGGTGATCCCAACTTTATTGCATGGTTCCTTTTCCAGGCAACATGTTTGATACAGCATATACATAACATATGTAGCAAGAACTTTTATGATGCAGGTGCAGAGCAAATACTCTTTCTACCCTAACACATGCATATCCATCATGGTAAATGTAGAACTTTTGCTTTTATCTGACCATACATTATATATATATATATATATATATATATATATATATATATATATATATATATATATACACACACAAACTCCTTAAACCTTCAGCACATCGTCCACTAGGCCTGATGCTGCCATATTATGTTGTATTATTTAATAATAAAATAATAATTTCACACCAGGATTTTTTGAAACAATTAAAAATCCATAATTTTATTTGTCACATTAAAAACAGGCCAACGTTTCTGTCTCTTTAGCCTGTTTTTAATGCGACAAATAAAATTATGGATTTTTATTTTTTTAAAAATCCCTGTGTGCACCTATTTTTTTTATTTTTTATATATATATATATTTATTTTAAAAAAATAAACACAAAAATGAAATGCACAATTAAAGTGAATGCAATTCTAAGCACCTTTCCAATATACATTTAATACACATTTTCAATGGTTTCAAAGTTGTTTGTAATTGTAATCGCAATTCAAAGTAAGCATTTGTCACTTTCTGTAGTGTTGGTTCTGACTCTTAAATGTAGCAGAAGTCATCTTCCTCCAGTTAAGTCTAAATTTCTCACAAAGCTTATTGGGCTTCACAATAGTTCTGCTATCAGCCGTCTTTTGCTACATTGTTTGATTAGTTGGAACCAACAGTGCACAAGATAACAAGAAACAAATACATAACGGTTAGTATATAACTTTGTATTATGAAGATAGAAATAATGTGAATACACTTGTCCAAATTGCAGTTGAAAGAGAAAGGCTGCCTGCAAAAAGGAATAGAGAGTTCCAGTTAATCCAGCATTTTCAAGTTGGGCCAGTCCTGTAAGAGGAGTACCTCAGGGATCTGTCCTTGGACCACTTCCTTTTCATTTATTTATTAATGACCTTAAAGTTGGCATTAAACCATGTGTCACTGTTTGCCAATGCCACAAAACTATGCAGGGTAATAAGATCAGAGCAAGATGTTTAGTGATAAAGGCAAAATTGGGGGCAAGGAAATTAAAGCTTTGAAGCATTTCTGCTGGAAACATGATTTCAATACACTGTAATGGGTGCATAGCTGTACTGACAATTACAAAAGTTTCTAATTCATACACACCCTTCTGTTGTACAATGCCGCAGTATATATTGATGATTTATAGATATGTATAATAATAGTAGTAATAATAATTATTTTTTTCATCATGATTCTGTGCACACAAAAAATCCTGCTCTGATGATCTAGGATGGCCTAGGGCAGTGTCCCACTGACAAATTATCTAAGATCTAAATTTCCTATAATTAAGGGGAGGTGAATAGCTACATGGGATTATGCATAATGGCAATATATATTAGTGATCATCTGGTGTCTTAGATATCTATAGGTTAGCTTGTCTGGCCATGTGATTTTCAAAGAACAGAGTTCGTGGGTGAAGGTAGGAAATAACAGTTTCATGATCTTTCTTTACCAACGAATGAAATTAAAAATGGATGTTCATCTTAAAATTAATTTGAATGAAAAGACATTTCATGAAGAAATATCATACACTTACATTGCATTTCATTATATTTTTATCTCTTAACACATTTTCAATTATTTTCAATTATTTGGCTTTTTGTTAGGCACCAACCCCATCTCGAATTAAAACTTCTCCTTTGCTAGGGCCCCACTTACTGCAACTGAGCACCAACATCAAAGACAAATTGTGGGCCTAATACATACATATCAATAACCTACTATAAGGTAGCTGATAAGTAAACATCCCCTTTAACCAGCAGAAAATATAAATATATAAATAAAATAAACTATAAATATCAATCACCTATTAAAGGTAGCTGATACTGTAAGTAAATATCCCCTTTAACCAGCAGAAAGGTTCTTCAGAGAACACTATAATTCTGTAAATATTGCAGATGGTTGCAAGTTGTTAACATATGTGTAACATGTATTTCCCTTTGGAAAAGTCTTATACTCAACATAGTGGCTGTAAAAAATAAACATATAACACATAACACATTTTTATTTAATTTAAGTTCTCTCTTCAGAAACTATTTGTAATGACTCTACTGGCCCAGTGTGCATGTTTATTGTTTTATTTTTTGTTTGTGAAAATTCTTTTTATTAGTTTTAACATTAAACAAGCCTGTCATTTGGCAGAATAATGATCACACATTTTACAAAATTTACTAGTATAGCAGTATAGCAGTAAAATATAATAACAATACTAAATAATTAAACTAAACACACAAATCTAATCCAAGAGTTCTTTGCATTATATCTAAAAAAAACTAAACATTGAAGACAATATAACCATCATTGTGAATGAATTGATATCATGGCATATACAGTATAGTATTTATCTATTTGAGAGTGCAATGTGCATGTTTAAACCGGTGGAACATGAATGTTAGAGTTTTAATTTTTTAAAAGGCATCTCTTGTTAACACAAATCTAATATGCTGCCATTTTTATTGCATTATTTTTATTTTTTGTGAGTAAATTTTATTCTAAAGAAAGCTCCCACTAATATGGACAATAAATATGCACATGCTCCTAATTGCCCAGAATACACTATGTCACTAATTTGATGGTACATTTAAAAAATGAATATAAATATTAAAAATGTTATAAATGCTCTATCTACTACATATTTTGGTTTGAGTGTAGATACTTTGTGAATAATATATATATGTATATAGGGGGAGAGAGAAAGAGAGTCTATAGGGAGCACTTACATAAAATGAATAATAAATGGAGACTTGGGTAAATTTTTCCAAATAGTGACATAGATGGCAAACAAATAATAGTGCACTAAAGAAGGATTTTGCTGTAAAAAAAAAAATCTAACATACTGACACTGATACATTCCAGTTCTCTCTTCTGTCCAGATGAAGCAAGAAAGGCATTCCACTGATTTCATTGCATATATTATTTTACTTTTTACATAAGCCTATTCTTTGTTTTATTCATCCTTTACTTATTTTTAATCTTTAGTTGATTTCAGCTGAATTGTTTTTCTAAACAGTCTAAAGAAATATCTCCATAATTTCATTTTATACGTTGAACTACACTGGCCATGATATATTATAGTTATAAAATTCTGTGGAAACATCTTAGCATGTGTATTACCCAGCCTTTGGGACACATCTTCTGCCAGGAATGTAGAGGAGCCTTGCGGGAACACTAGTGACATACTGAAAGGGTAGTAAGGTGCTTGGTCATTCTGCATTACTCATCTGTATTTAAACAAGGATCATATAAAATAGGATGGTTTGGTGGATCCTATTTGCATTACATATTGCATTAATTACAATCAATAGATAGATAGTAAATAGATGACTATGGAATTGGATAATAAAGAGGATGCATGTATTTGTGCCCAGCGCCAGCAGCTGAACATGTCTAATTATTTCCATGAGTATTGCCTTTGTTCAATGGCAGTGTTGTAAATGGTCTAATAGTCTGATTGGCTCCCAGTTGGTTACATTATGGGCACATGCACAAACTAATGTACTTGTTACAAGATGTCCCTTTCATATTTCCAAATGCTGGGTGTTAAACTATAGAGACTATTTTTTTCATCCTATTCTCTAAACTGTTGTACCACAGTCCCTTTCTAGATGTCATGCTCTGATGTCCACTCAAGAAGAGCCTGGCTCGCTTGTGTAGACCACAACTGTAAATGTGCTTCACCAGTAGGAATACATTTTGGATGAAGCATAAACCAAAAATGCCAGACTGCTAGTTAAAAAAGAGTAAGGCTAGGGCCAGACAATTAAGATCTCAGTCTTCAGAGAAACACAGGCCGAGAATACGCTCCTCTGCTGCTGTGGCGGATTTCTGCGTGAAATGCAAAATCTCTCGGTACATCACAGAAATCTGTCGCGTCTGCCTGCACCTGAGTGGAGGTAATGTTTCCAGGTGAAGGCAGACGCCTGCAGTTCAGGCAGAAGGGCAGCAGTAGAGGAGCGGATTCTCAGCTTGCAACTCGCCTGGCCCTAGCCTTATACATCTCTTTTTATAAGTTAGGATACATTGCCCATTTAAAACGGCATATGTTTGTTTTGGACAGATCCCTCCATTTGAAGATGTTGCCCATCAATCACTATAGACTTTTTTTGTTTAGCTTGATTATTTTATTCGGATCTATGATGCAAATCCATTGTTATAATAATAATTTACATACAAATGGCAGAGGTTGGATGGCTCCCCACAAGGCAATTCTCTTACCTTTTAATCAGAGCCCAAGTCCATCAAGGTCAAGCTTTCCAAAAAAACTCTGCTTATTGGATGCTAAAGAACTTTTAACAAACCAAAAATTCCAGGACAGTTATGGCAACTAAACAGTGCACAAATGGCATCTTGGAATTGACCCCAAATCATCTTTGATACCTGCCTGTTCTTTATAATGCAAGCTTTAGCATGGTTCAAGTAGGAATATTTTGAGACAGCATTTTAACTCCTACAGCCAATAAGAAAAGTATAACAGTGGGCAGTGGGAATTTAAGCTCTAATTACTTATTTCAAACACCAGTGCTGCCCAACTTCTGTGGTCCCAAGGGCAGAAATGTTTCTGGCCTGTGTGGTGGAGGGCTGATAATGGACGTCAGTGTTGACCACTCCCTTTTTAAATCACACCCACTTCAAACCACACCCATGTTACCACAAGAACTTTTAGGACATGCCCACATTAATTGTGGTAACACACCATAAAACCAAATGGTTGGTGCTCATCACTGATAAGTTGGTTAAGTCATATTAAGACATACAATTATATCCATTTGCCTCATCCTCCCCCGTGGATAATACAGCAACTCCAGCACATGATTTAACATTTTAGGGTCCCCTAACAAGTATTTCCAAATGCTAACAAACCCCCACCTCCTACAGGCAGAGTATGGCGCACACACAGGGAGTATAGGGCAGGCAGAGTATGGCACACACAGGGAGCATAGGCAGGCAGAATACAGCAGGAGACAGGGAAACCTATCAGAACCCCTCTAAAATGAATTTATACTGTGCTACATGTGGCACTTTCAGTCTGGGTCTGGGATGTGAACAGTAGAGGTGTTACAGGTGTGAACAATGCAGGAGGGTTACATGTGTGAACTATGCAGGATCTTACTGTCTGAATTTGAGGTGTAAACAATGCAGAGACCAGTTAATCTCAGTACTGATACCTTTAAAATCTTACACATGGTAAGCAGTAATAGTAAGCAGACTTTAATGTGGGGGGCCACACAAGGGGCTGGGGGGTCGCAGGCCGCCAGTTGGACATCACTGGCATATACCTTTTTAAAACAAAATGTCTGAGCTGATTTGTTACAGTCAAAATAGACAGAACAGCTCCACCTAGAGCTTGATGAAGGCATAGCATCTGGTTCTTTTATATCAAATATTATTCAATAAAGCCACACAACGGGATGTTAGGTTGATGGAATTACCCCAAGAATGGCATTCAGGTTTAAAATGCATCTGTCTACATTTTCAGATAGCACCCAACAGGTAAGGTATATTTAATGTGATTTATTTTGTCCACAACAAGGTTTAATATTGTATAAAGCACTGTCCTTTGCTTTTTTCAGCGGCCTGATTCTCAGAGTCAGCTTTGCTATCCAAGAACTGATTTAGAATGAATTCTTTAACTTATTTTAGTTATGATTGTCTATTATAAGAAGAAATGTCACTGTACTGAAAGAGTTTTTAAACAGCATGAGGACCTTTTTTTGTTTCAAAACCCTAGACTGATAATCACTGATACAAATTCATTTATTAGGGAATACAAATGTGTGCAATATAAATTACAAAAGGGTATATTTTAATTTGTTGATGCATAGCATGTGGATAAACCTTTCCTTTCTCAACAAACAGGATCCCATGAAAACTCTCCCTAGCCCACACATCGTGGGCCTGTAGAGAGGGTTAATCAATTCAAATATCCTACCCTCCACTGACTTTGAGGCAGGAGAGTAGGGTGAATACTAATAACTACAGTTTTTGCCAAATATGACCAAAAAAAATAATCTTTGAAGGTGAATCACTCCATTTTATTTCATATTACCGATGGCCCTTTAAGTTATCACAGGCTGTGTTCTTAAACAAGGCTGACATCTAATGGTTGTTTTCTGCATTACAGCAGGAATTGTACAACACAAAACCGTTGTTTCCCACTATTTCTGAGAACCGAACAAGCTTTAAAAGAAGAGTACATTTGATGTCGGTTCCACCTGCACTTTTGGGGGAAATAAAAACATTATATTGTTACTTCAACCAAAATTTAACCCCTTTGCTTTCTGCTTTTGGCAATAGTCTGCCAGGAGAAGGCTATTGGCCTCATATCCCTTCTAACTTCACAACTCTACTGATGAATGCACACAAGTTCTAATATAAAGAGCTTTATGTTTAGAAAACTGAACAAGATAGGGGTATTTAATATGCAAACATGATTGCCAATTTTTATTCTTCTTGCAATTGCCCATAAGAGCTTTTAAATTTGGCATAATTGCAAAATGCAAATATTTTTGCTCACAGCCTGCATTCAAATTAAGCCACAAAAATAGATGGAAGCAGTGACTCCCATTTGAATGCATGAAAGAAGTCAGAAGAAAAAGGTAAGTAATAAAAAAAAAACTATAGAAAAAATAAATAATAAATACCAATCTAAACGTTACTTAGAAATGGCCATTGTTTAACATACTAAAAGTAAACTTAAAGGGCAAGTCAACCCCAAAATAAAAATGTGCAACTTTGCAATTTACCTTCCTTACAATTTTTTTATGGTTTTCCAGTTATTTTTATATGTATTGCTATTGAAAGCAGTGTCTGTCTGTCCCTTTCTATTCTCTGCCCTTACAGCTCAGACTGTTGATACAATGTAAGACAAACCAGCTGATTAATGGACCTGTCTTTGCTGGGGAACCAAGACTTTTGCAACATTGTTTAAACAGTAACAACCCGGCGTTAAGCAAATGCTGCATTCAATAGCAATTGTTTTTACAAATAACTTTAAAAGCTCTATTTTTAAAAATAACATTGTAATAATATTATAATAATTTAATAATATTACAATATTATTATAATACTATTTTTACCAATAATAATAATATAGGAAAGTTGCTTAGAATTAGAATTTTCTTTTAATAGGCAAATTTTTATTTAGGGGTTGACTTGCCCTTTAAAGGTAAACCACTTCTTGTAAAGATCCGTTGCAAGCTAAACAGTTTTCCCGAAGATTCAATGGTTCCAGATGGAACAAAATTGTTCATATTCCATTAAGACTCGTTGATCTCCATCAGATGAAAGGATGCATAACTTCATGTGCCAGAACGACAAACATTTCTAAGGTTTTGCTAATCTTCACCTTCAGGTCTTGCTGTTGCTCTTACACCTGCTGTGAAGGTTACACCCAGGGCCTGCAATCCTTGTCCAACAGGAATAACCTCCTGCTTCACTGAGTATTGATACATCCTTTCCACCATCATCTCAATATTGCAGCCTTAGTCTGCTCAGATGAAGTAACAGAAAATCTGGTAAGGTAGAACATTTTCTTTTAACCTCCATTAGATGTTCCTTGTTGCTGGAAAGCTAGAAGTAGTTCCCCAACATTTAGACCTGTGAGCAGTACTTCTTATTACATTTTCCTCTGATTACCTGGTTATTGGTTTGTTCAAAGCAACCATCAGGATCCCATTAGATCATTTTCTCCTTCTCTATATCGTCCTTTTGTTCTGAGAACTCTCTCCAATCTGCCTTTTGAGCTTTTACAATAGGTCACCTTGTAGGACCAACTAAACAGGAAAGGGCAACTAAAGAAATTTTCCTAGATTAATATGTATGTTTAAGACCCAGAGTGACAAAGTTCTGACCTAAATCTTGACTCGAACACAACCATCAAAATGTCAGGCACAAATTCATCAGCTCTGTTGTAAAATATGTCAACTGGTAATAACACAATTGAATCCATGAGTCAAATGCAAAAAAAAAAAAAAAAATGGTATTAGTATTAGTAGTTATAGCCAAGGAGTTTACAGTTTGAGGTGTAAGAAAATTAAATGTCACTATGACCCCTGTAGATGCAGAGTTATAAAATGAAATGCTTTTAGGATGCAACCAACCAGCTTTCTTTATTTTATTTGTAAAAGAAAGAGTTCAAATATACTTGGTGAAAAACTGAATGAGACTACAAAGGTTAAAATAAATGCAAACAACACATAGTACTACTGGGCCTTTAAATATTAACTACTTAATGAGTATCATGGATTCAAAGCAGTAATAATAATAATAATTTTATTTTCCACACCTCTGTCCTGCTAATTTAGACCAATGACATAGAAGTCTTGTTAAACCTGCCCTATGGATGGATCTGTATCCAAAGGAGTGGCCAGGCATGCTGAAGAAATAGAACATTCTGGGTTTTTTTTTTTTTTTGCTTTTACTGTTGTACAGAAAGAGGATAATGCATATATGATTTGCTTTGCTTTCTAGGGGAAATGCAAGAAATTCTTCCGCACCACAAGATAGAAGATGAACCGCGTGTGTGTCTATGTGTTTAATCACTTGGTGTCTGTATCAGGTGTTAGATATATACTACACTCTGGTGCACTCCAATCCTACATCCATATTCAACAGTTTAAATATAGGTAGATTGATTCCCTATAACGCTCACCCTTGCTTAATCACAAATTTCAATATGCATTCAATGGTAGACAGGTCACTCACCGCTCCACTTCTCTGGCCCGGGTGCACCACCCCGAGCCCGCAGCTTTGGGAGACTTTCACAGCCAATATAGAACCTTTTCGCCGTGCACTCTACGAATCAGCAGGCAGCAGTGACGTTAAAAAGCATTTTATTTCCCGAATAATTATCTTACTAGCTCGTTTCGTGGGGCAAGTAGAACCGTGTGTGTGTGTGTGTGTGTATAATCACTTGGTGTCAGTATCAGGTGGCTGCACAATACCTTTAATGGGAATGTTTTAAAGGAGAACTTAACCCCCTGCAATGTTAAGTCTCCACTGGCCCCCCTCCATGCCTCCCCTGTGCACAGTCTCACCCCAGAATTTGTTCCCTCTTGAAATAGCACAGCGGGCTCACAGGCACCATCTTCTTCTCTTCAATAATCTTCGTGAAGTGAGCAGGGTAATGGTGCATGTGCAGTTGGAGCAATCTTCTGGTTCGTGACAACTGCGCATTTGCTGAAAGAAATGAAGATTACCAAAGAGAAGAAAATGGCGCCCATGAGCTCTGCCGCGCTCACTCTGCATATGCAGTCACTATTTCAAGAGGGGACAGAATTTTGGGGTAAGACTGTGCGGGGGGGGGGGCAGTGAATCATTTAAAGAATCATAAGAATTTTAGATTTTATAAATACCCCATTTTTTTAATTTCTCAGGTAATGTGATCTTGACGGTTTTGCTTTCTTATTCTCTTTTGCCCCTTAATTCTATCCATCTGTCCTGTTGCAAAAGGCTAGATAGGCAGATAATTAGTAGTAAATATACTTAAGGAACATGTACCAAACCTCGGATGGTAAAAAGCCATGCATTATAATGCTATGGATATATCTAATGGCAGTCTTGGCAAATGTCTGTTGGGGTCTGTCTCTTGTAGGACCATAGTCCACAAGGAACAACAAAGGAAGTAGCAAGTACAAAAGTGCACGCCACTAATTAATGCTCTGTAAAGTTCATACCTAAAACAAAAGGGGAGGAAAATGTTTACCTGCCAATGAATGTGAGTCGTAAACAACGAAGTCAAAGTAAACTTTATTGTCATCTGAGCAGTATACGAATACACAGTGAGACGAGACGACGTGGCTCCCGCTAGTACAGATGTCAGAGAGTCTCTGAGGTAGATTCAGGTGTGTCTGGAATGTAGTGGGAGGGCAGGCAGTGAGTTGAGGAGCTTGTGGAAAAAAATCTTTCACTCAGCCTGGTTGATCGGGGTTTAATGCTGCGAAAGCGTCTGCCGGATGGGAGCAGAGTGAACAGTCCGTGTGGGTGGTGACATCTTGTTGTCCAAAGAGCGAACGTTTAAGAGCAGGATTGACGGTATCGCCGGTCGGACCGGGTTAGTCTTTAGCCTGGTGTTAATGCCCGCACGCTTGCCTCACTTTTATTTACGAGCACATCGCTTGCGTCTTGGCCAGCAGCGTCTCACAGTCTTGGTTTTTGCTCTGAGCTCCGGTGCTGTTAGCAGGCCCAGACTCCGTAGCGTCTCCATCGGCAGATTTCGTGTAGAAGTTCTGCATTTCTTCCTGATTCCGAAGAAAATCGTAGGTGGTACGCATGTTGACTAATAGTAACACAAAAACAAACCAGACAAACGTACGAAAAAATACAGTTTTCCTACTGTATTTGCTGGAGCACAGTTAGCCGCTGCCAGTCGTGGCGCTACCATTAAAACCGCCCAAACGGACGTCATTTGAAAGAGAACTTTAAACCAAATATAAAATGACTGGCAGAATCCCAGTGGTCTGACTGTACAAATGGTGCGCATTGTGCAACATCTTCTGTGCTTACAGTTCTCTATTCTCCACGATCAGTGATCACTGCATTGAAGCTGGTGAGGAAAGGATTTTACTGGATGATCACACTACTGGGGATCAATCATTTGGAAAAGGCATTATATAATAGCACAAGTTGCATTTTGAGCACAGCTAGCGGCATTTTTAACTGGTCTGGTCAAGTGAATAAATAAAATGGAGTATAAACTACATTGTTCAGCATTTTATCCCCCCTCACAATTAACTGTTCCATGAAGGACAGAAAGTGCACAAATCAATTTAAAGGGGAAGGAAACCTAGCCGTCGCAAACCCCCCACCCCCCCTCCCGTTTGTTGCCCACCCTCCCTCCTCCCCCCTGGCCTACCCGTCCCGCTGGGCAAATGCCCCTAACTTGTTACTTAACCTTCTGCGCAGGTCCAGTCCAGGGAGTTCACCGACGACATCTTCTTTCACGCGATCTTCTTCCTGCTTTGAACGGCACATGCGCAGTAGGATCATTTCGCCGGTACGATCTACTGCGCATGCGCGTGACTTTTGGCGCATGCGCAGTAGATCCGTACCGGTGAAATGATCCTACTGCACATGCGCCAAAACGCCGTTCACAGCAGGAAGAAGATCGCGTGGAAGAAGATGTCGTCTGTGAACTCCCTGGACTGGACCTGCGCAGAAGGGTAAGTAACAAGTTAGGGGCATTTGCCCAGCGGGACGGGTAAGCCAGGGGGGAGGAGGGAGGGTGGGCAACAAACGGGAGGGAGGGTTTGCGCCGACTAGGTTTCCTTCCCCTTTAAAGATACTTCCATTCTGTGTGCTTAGACAGTCTAGCAGTTCCGTGCTTGATGTGCTATCACTGGATTAGACTGCCTTTTATTCTGGTTTCTTAGTAAATCTGTTAGTTGCAGGCAGTTTCAAGGTTTTGTAAAGATAATGGCTCTGCCCAAGTCACTAGTAATCAACAGTCACCAACAGACTACACTACACAGATACATAATGGTGTGTATTTATTAACACTGGACACAAACAATTAGATCTGAACAGTTAGAAAACAAAAGCAAATACATGATTGGTTGATATGGGCAACTTCACTGATGATGTTTGTCTTCAATGTTATGCCCCCTATATGTAAATATACACTCAACAAAAAAGTCATTGCAGGACATGACCTGGGCAGAACCACCACCTTGAAGCTTGGCCTCTCAGCACATATGCCCTCTTTGCTCTGCTCACCTCTTATACACAAGTATTTCTATTTTTGATCTCTCACGTGTTCTACAGCAGGGGAATGCAGTCCAGTTGATCCTGTTAGTTCATACAGTGGCACTGGCACGCACAAAAGACAGGTGGAATTCAATTTGATGCTTCTCAATAAGTATGAACTAGAAGACACTCGGCTACACATGAAAAAGCCATCTCAGAGATGCAGGCAGCAATGCTCATGTTATAAAGGGTGGAAATGACATCCATTCAATGATGGGGTACATCTGCCTAGTTGTAGTTCTGGGTGAGATTAAAGCATTGTGCATCTGTGTGATAGTCACTTCTATAAACAAATATATGTACATAATTAAGGCACAATAATGTTTGCCAGTTTGCTTTCCAGCGAAGAGTAAAACTCCAGAGTGGGTCTATTTTTTTTTTATTTTTTATTATTATTTGACAAGCAATAGGCACACCCCAGTAATGTTCTACAGGTAGACAGGGCCGGGAAACACAGAATTGCCCTTTAAAGTGTTTGACAGCTTCTGGACTCAACACTAGTGTGTGTATGTGTGTGTGCATTTGCTATCAGTTAAAACTAGACTGCCAGTAAACATGACAATATTACCTTGGCCTGTGACTTACTCCATTCTCATAGAATCCTGTGTATCTTTTGACTTTCTTCTGTCATTACTGCCCTTGGCCCTTTAATCCTGGTAAACTTTACAACATTTTTATAAGGACCAAGTCAACATTTGAAAAAAAGAAAAGAATTAGCTTGTGCTTGTTGTCCTGATACGAATGGTTTATATTAAACAGTTAATTACAGGCAATTAAAAAATTGTATTGTGATGGAGGCACTCTTCGAGGTTTATATCAAATATATTTTTGTTGGCAAGCACATTGCTTATAACAGTAACTGAAGCAGAACTTTACTTTTCAAACCTGTATTTGGCTGTTCATAACTATCCAGCTAGCTAAGTGCCTGTATCTGTGCTGACTCGTGGCACCGTTAAAAATGGTGGGGGAGAGCATAGAGGGCACATTCAATTGCAATTGTTTTTTTGTTTTTCTTCTTGAGGCATATCTCTGATACTGACTGCTTTGACTCTGGGGGAGGTTAATTGAAGTTTACACTGTTATCCCTAATATGTTATATTTTATTTATGCATTTTATTACATTTATTAGCCTTTTACAGACATTCAAAAAAACTTCAGCCACTAGCCACATTTGTTGAAACTACATTTATTTTCTTTGTCATTATCCTACACTGGGTGTTCCCATTATAACATGTTCAGTAGGTTAAATGGCCATTGTTTTCTGTAGGCAAAACACTTCCAAGGCTTTGCGGGTTTCTATCAGGGAATCCAATGATACAGTTTAATTTAAAAACGAAGGTGTAACGTTATGTATTCTAGAATCTTACCCACATACATTTCTATCTCTGAATAACGCTAGAACAGATTTGCAGTTCAGACCCCAGTGGTGTGGATAATGAGACAGAGTTCCAATAAGGGTCTGATACATTGTCTTGAAACAAGGCCTTCTGCAATTTCTATATAGGTGGTATAAATATAAATTCTCAGCAAACACTTTCTAATTTGTGTATCAAGAGATGTATAGCCATGACACTATAAGGTAGTAAAAAATGATATACGGGGACCAAACCAGGAAACCATAACATCACATACAGTTCAAGATTAATTAATTTATTATTTTAAATGGCCCATCTAAGCTGGGGGTGCTGATCCCCGGTGTCACTACACAGCAGTCCCCTGATAACTAAAATACACACAGCCCACTAGGCCATGCACCAACCTTACAAGCAGGTGATCAGTGTAAATGAGGTCCATATCGTTCCAAATATTGTGTGCATATTAGACTGAAATGTATAATTAAGCACGAAAATGCTTTAGGGAGGCAAACTTTTTATCTGTATTGGTATATTGGTATATTTGAAGTGAACGACTTCCACCTAGAAAACTATAGACTTTGAATGAACAGGGTAAGGAGTACAATATATTAAAATGGCGTGTTGGCCCATTCCCACCCTGGAATATGTGATCATAGGGGTAAGGATTCAACGATATTGCTTAGACAGAGATAATAATTGTCTAATCAAAGATGTACCTACTAAATTAGTTAGGAGATTTAGGTGATGTAAACCTCTTCCTTCAGAGAAGCATCTACCCCCCTCTGGGCTTATCAATAGAACAGACCTATTAGCTAGAAGGATCTTTCTTTCCTCTTTCCTTTCTCCTCACTCGTTCTCTCATGATCCTATTTTCTCTTTCCTGCTCTCAGGGTTGGACATTCTTAGCTAAAGGATATATGTTGTCTAGAATACAAAGCAGAGATGTAATACCAAACGCAATGAAGGAAAACACTGAATGTAAACCCTCTTCCTTCCTAATGTTATAAAATTCTCAATAAACTTGAATTTGAAAAAAAAAAAAAAAAAAAACAGCATGTTGGGAAGAGGGTTTTTAGAAAATAATTCTAAAATGAAATTACAATTTCCCCCTAGCTATAAAAAGTCACAAAGCAAGCTTAAATCCCATGATTTTTTTCCCCAGAAAGCTTGAACTCAGGAATGGGCAATCCTTGGCTCTATACACAATCTCATGCACCCGCATTAGCGGAGCTGGCAAAGGAATTCTGTTATAGTTCAGCAACACCTGGGTCTCCTAGACTGCCCACTCCTGCTTTAACCAGTTCGATGTCAAACATTAATTATCTGTTTGGCCACTTAAATCGCACTGCATGTTGGTCTACCACGGCTGCTATTTCTTTACCAATGGTCATAATTAGTATAAGGATTCTTTAAAGCAATAAAGAAATCCATTAAATGCAGTCAGTTGGCTTCCTGTTAATGAAAACTCTTAACCAAACGGAGCTGATCCCTGTGCCAGCCACAGACACATCCCAACAATGGAACATGCAGATGTAAGGTAACTTTGTCACAAATATAAGTTTGCCAATTTAACCAATACAATGTAAACATGCCAGCGTGCATCTGGATTACAGGGAGGACACCCATTCAGCCGGTGGCTTAACATATGGTCTGATGAAATGATCATCTTAGAATAATATTTGCATGTTTACATGCAACTTGATTGGTTAATGAGCACAAAACAATCTGTCACATATCAGGTGAGCTGGAATGTGTGTGGCTAGCTTATTATACTGGAATCTGCTTTGGGAAACAGATTCAGCCAGAATATCAACATGTTTTTGCTCATTGCCCAAACAGCAGCACAGTATTTGCCCAGATGCCACCAGATAACAGTGGGCATATAATGAATAGCATGGGTATGAGCCACACCTGCTGTCCTGTACTTGCAAGAAATCTTATATTCTACTTTATTATAGAAACCTTCCATTTGACATTAGGGTTAGACCCCTTCACAAACACAGATTATATGCATGATGACTAGGAAAAAACAGCCACACAAATTCAGCCGTCTCTATATTTGAAAGTAAATTAAGTCATACAATTCACCATCCTTTTTGTCTAAAAGGGAAATAGTAAGGGGACAGTTTTTTCATCAGACCAGCCCGCTTATCTCCAACCAAGTCAAATAAATCCATCCAAAATGACAAATGTGATGGCCTGTGGTTTCAAAGTTCTCTTGCCTAGAATAGCCTACAATGGCAGGGGTAGAATACAGATGGTGGAGTCACAATTAAAAAAAAAAAAAAAGTAAATAGGTACTTAAAAATTCAAGAGACGTCTATGAAATCCTGCTGGAAGGGACCCTTGATGTGCATTTCCAAAGTTTGCAGGCTTAACATAAAAAAAAATATATATTTATATGTATATCCAAAGGGTGACCCACAAAAACACACATTCTTCTGAAGTTTGCATTTGGAATCTAAAGGCTTTTTTTTTCTTTAATACAATAGGCCCCAACGTTCACCATTTAGGTCTGAGAATGCAATGTTCCAGCAGAGTCTTTGGCATGCTCCGCTTAGCAGGGCGCTGACAAAATGACGACACTACTTGAAAACTACATTATCACAGCAGCCAAAAAAAAAAAAAGTTACTTGTAGCTTTTTGTGTTTTTTACTACATATATTTTTTTTTTCCTTTTTTATCTTCCTTAGAGTTCAAGTAGCACACAATGATGGACTGCTGAACTCATGCACACAGCTACCAAAATGGAATGTGGGGGTACGCTATGCACATTGGTTGAGAATGACCAGGGGGATCAAGACCTAAAGGGTGATGATATATCGATGCTATTATTCATAAAAACCTTGTTTTAGTAATAAAAAAAATTGCTTTTTTTAAATATGAATATTATAGTCTGCTTCTCGTGGTTAGGAAATAAGTCTTTGTTTTTCGCTTCCAAAAAGCAGGTTGCGACTACTACAACTCCATATCCTGGGCTTCGTCTTCTGAGAAATCCGACATGGAGCTTTCAGATGAGCTGTCCCCTGTACGCTCCTCCTGTTCTTTCAGCGCTTCTTCTGTTGCATATTTTTGGATGTATTCTAAATATGGGAAGGCAGCACACGAATTAAAAGAAATACACCTCAAACAAAATTGTTAGACTAACAGACACTATTGCAAACATTCACAATGTTTTACATACTTGAACCTCCTCAGTTGAAAGTAAATTCTTATTCAAACTCATATGGTACTTGTATGATGAGTGGCTATAATGTGTCTGGGGTTATCACTGCATTGTCCTATAAGTTTCCTTAGGGAACAAATAGCTGTTTTGTCGGACACATCTTTGTTACTGCATAACATACACATTTAAATATAACAGTAACACACCTTCTGAACAACTTTTACCTGGTTTTAACTATTGAACCTAAGGTTCATAGGACTTTACTGGACGCATAAAGGGGTATGTTCATTAGCTGTGAAAATTCCAAATCTAATTCAAAAATCTGTAATTTATTTTTAATGTTTTTTTTTTGTACCATAACACAGAATGATGTGCATAGCAAAATATGTCCCAGATAACATCTGCCCTGACTCACCTTTTATTTTCTGTTTGTACTCTTCTGGTCGGTGAAGATACATAGCGGCAGCATCTCCATTAAGTGGATCTATTGGGTTGGGGTAAGCCAGCAACTGAGGCAGAAAGGATTCAAATATATTGGTAAGATCTGTAAGTGAAAAGAAGTATGTCGGTTACAAATGAATAGTGATGAAGTGGATTAGATATGTATGTTGTAGAGAAGCTTTCCACTAAAAACTTTCCTTTAAACAAAACAGTACTATGGAAAAGTGACTTTTATATAGTTGAATATTTTAAATAACAGGCATTTATGAAAAAAAACATGCCCACCCTTCAAACTGCACACATATGCAGACTTGTCAAATGAAACAATTCAGATATCACCTTAATACAGGAAGGGGAATCTGCTCATTTGGTAATTTAGTTAAAGGATAAGTAAATTAAAATAAGTTAATGTAAAACTGATGAGAGTGCTATTCTAAGCACTTTTGTAATTTACAATTATTAATCCAAGATATTAAGGGATACATGTGCTGTTAATATGAATGAATTTTGTTCCAAAACTGCCACCTGCAGGTCAGTTTCTAAAAGTCTAAACATCAAGTATTCAAGGAAGTTTTCAGGAGAGAGAAAGAGGCTGCTCTGATGTTCTACTGCTTAGGAAAGCACAGAGCAGCCTCTTTCTCTTGACAACTTCCTTGACCAATTAAGTGTTCAGACTGGTTGGAAACGGACCAGCAGGTGGCGCTGTTATTACAAAGTTCATTCATATTAACAGCACATGTATCTCTTAAACTATCTATTGGTTAAGTATTCATTCTGGGGTATACTTTTCCTTTAAGGAGGCTGCTTAGAATTTAATTTGCTTTTATCATACAAAATTGCATATTGGGGTTTATTAGGATTTACAAACCCTTCAGATTGAGTCCAGCCGAATACCTAAGCAAGTTTGAAAACAGCACAGAGTTGAAAAGTCATATGAGAGAAAGAGTTATATGTTCACCACAAATATCTCAAGCAACAAATTTAAACACATACCATATAGAGCTGTCCAGGTTTGATTGATGACATCTAGACACACTGTACCTGACCTACACATAGAAAGAACACATTAGAATCCAAGCTACTAAACAACTGCAGGACACAATACTCCAAGGTTAGCTTATTTTTTCTAATGCGTTACACAGTAGCTTAAACCAAATACAGATTCACCTACTTACAGCTGAAAAGACACTTTAATTACTTTAAAACACTCATTTTTTTATGTTACGGTTCTTTTAAAGGGATACTATTGCAAAAGTGAAAATTTAGTATGAGCCTTATCACAAGAATTGCCTGAAATAAGCAAGTCTCTAAAATCCCCCTCTAAGCAATTCTTGCAGGCGTTAACAGATAGATTCTGATAGATTATTATTGGGGGAGGGGGGCTCCCTTTGCCCAGAAGGTGTATTAGAGCTAATTGTTTTGAAATAAACTCGCAACACAAATCCTGCATGTAGAGAGACAGAATCTGTTATTTTGAAAAATATAGTATGTTCTAAGTACCAAATAATGTATTCAACCTGTCATTCTAAATCAGTCTCCTAGATGGAGAAAGGACAAAGAAAGTTTGCAAAGAGGGAGATCCTGATGTTTTATTTTATAGAAGCTCATATCCATTTCCGCAGTAGTTTAACTGAATGTCATGCAGATGCAAAGGGTGCATGGTCTATTCTGAAAAGAAAAAAACCTCAGCACAGATTGGTGCAATGGTAAAACTACATCTAGTTAAGGAGATGTGCAGAGCTCCATTGCACCTCATCTGTAAAAATTAGGGATGCACCAAATCCAGGGTTCGGTTTTCGGCCAGGATTCTGCCTTTTTCAGCATGATTCGGCCAAATCCTTCTACCCGGCCAAACCGAATCCTAATTTGCATCCGCAAATTAGGGGCGGAGAGGGAAATCGTGTTACTTTTTGTCACAAAACAAGGATGGAAAAAATGTTTTTCCCATCCCTAATTTGCATATGCAAATTAGGATTAGGGTTCAGTATTCAGACGAATCCTTCATGAAGGATTCAGGGGTACGGCTGATTCCAAAATAATGGATTTGGTGCATCCCTAGTAAGAATAAGTGCAAGGGGCACATTCGTGTAATTAGTAAGAGAGAACAACATCAGCTCATTAACAGTGAATGCTTTTAGGTAAGAAATAAAACAATATGTTTAAAATACTTACGCTTCATCGATATTTGGATGAAAAATTTTGTTCATGAATCCTAAAAACAAAGAGGCAAGCAGCAGTTGAAGTTTTTAAAGAAAGTAACTACTTTACACAATTAAGATATGCAAGGTCAAAACTTACTGTAAAACAAGCTCAGACAATCCCACAAATGCTCACGGTTGCCAAAATGTCTACCCAAACACGCCCAACCGGTGGTCAACCCACAGGTCACCACTTGTTTCAGGTCAACCAGCACATCATTACTATGAACTGTTCTAGGAGGATCTGTTTAGCTATACAGGTATGGGACCTGTTATCCAGAATGCTCAGGACCTGGATCCTTCTGTTATTTGGATCTTCATGCCTTAAGTCTACTATAAAATCATCTAAACATTATATGATCCCAACAAGCTGGTTTTGCTTCCAATAAGCATTAACGATATATTATTTATTATTAAGTATAAGGTACGGTTTTATTATTACAGAGAAAAAGGAAATCATTTTAAAAAATTGGATTATTTGGATAGAATAAATCGAGTCTATGGGAGACGGTCTTTCTGGATAACAGGTTTCTGGATAATGCATCCCATACCTGTACCCGACTTTTTAAAAAAAAAAAAAATGTAAAAGGTGATTGGTACAAGGAAATTACAATAGTATTATCACACTATATAAAATCACAAGTGTCAGAAATAGCAACAAAGCTACAGATTTCAACCTGGTATCAGGGAGTGAAAGGTCAGAATGTGAATACATTTAGAAACAATGGTTTCCAAATGTACCCAAGGCCAGCTCATCTTCTTTAAAAAAAACAAAAAAACTGCAATAATGGTATTTTCTTGCAGAACTCAGCATTTCCATCTTGTTCCCTGCACTCAGGGTTCTGTTGCACAAATTCAGGACAGGTGCATGGACATGAACAGTAAGAGCTGAAAAAGTTCTGTAAAGCGTATGTGCCCATCTAGGGCAGTGCAAGACTGGGAGCAAATAAAAAGATGGTGGCACCATGCTCTGGAAAGTATGCCACGGTTATTGTTGTTTTTTTTGTTTTTTTAAAGAAAGGGTGAGCCAGTTAAGGGTATAAAGTTAGTTATTTTTGTCACTAGTGGGTGCACCCCCATCATCTCTACCTTTTAGTCTTAACATTTAGTGGCATATTTATAAAGCCATGTAAAATTATTTACACCAGAAAACAGTGTAAGGAATTGGAAGTATCTGTACGTATAATATCCAGAACATGAATTAACAGCATGCATCATTATAACTTCTGGAAAATCCTTGGCAAGTTTAGCAGCCATGGGGTGTTGCAGATCTGAAGAACACCACCATGAATTCCATAACATTCAGCTTCTGAGAATGTGGTTCTTGTAGTTTACAAGATGAATGACACACTGGCAATGCAGCATTTTTTGTGTCTTTCAGACAAAGTTGAACAATCTTGCTATAACCTGATCAGTTGTATGCAAATCATGCAAGCCTATTCAAGTTTGTCGTTTCATCAGTTGCATTAGAATAAAGCAAACATAATTATCTGCTTACCTATAGAAGGAGATTTGAATGGATATTTGTCAGGAAGGTCCACTCTAACTTTCCACACTCCACCTTCATATGGTGCTGAAAAGTTGTTGAAAACAATGTCAGTCAATTTATAGACACATTGAAAGACATGGGCACGTGCTGAAACAAAATGGACTTATTCAGGACAGTACGAAGCTCACACCTTAGAACTTGGCTTGTCTGCAAATCAATATATTTTAAAAAAAAAAAATTGGAAAGTTTTGTGCACAGGTGAAAGTCACAGTTCTCTTACTTTGTTTAACCATTGTTTAAAGGGGCTGTTCACCTTCCAATCACTTTAGACTTACCAACAACGTAGATGAAAACAACTATATGAAACATCCAAATTGTGACCAACAGGTATAGAATGTTTATGTTAACAATAATAATAATAACTATAAAAGCAAGAGCAACTATTACTTTACTTACGGTACAGTTTTCACATTAATTACAATGTATGTTGTACAGTTCTGCTGGCTTACTTTGACTTTTAAAGCTCTTTACAACTCAAGTTTCTCAGCCTAGCATAGGGTTCTCACAGTAAGGATTATTTTACATCACTGGGCTGTTCCATCTCTAGTAATAATTTAAAAGGGATATTAAGTATGCTTCTGGAAACATTACCTACTCCCTCTAGTGAAGGCTGGATTACTGTACAACCTACAGTAGAACCCCAAAATTTACATTTTCCCAGATTACCGTAGTCATGGTCCTGCACTTGTACGATCTGTTTCTTTTTTTTTCTCAAATTTTGTACTTTGCTCAATCCCTTGAGAAACTTAAAAGCAGTATTCTACTATATATGAAAATGATGTGTGGTCAACCAGCTTTCATTAGTGCGTATCGCTATTTTTTCCTGTACCAAACAGTCAAACATTCCATTATAGGGATGGTTAATTTTTAGAATGTTATAGAAAGGCCATAACAACTTTTCAATTGGTCTTCATTATTAATTTTTATAGTTCTTCTTCTGACTCTTTCCAGCTTTCAAATGGGGGTCACCCATCTAAAAAAAACAAATGCTCTTATATGCTACAAATGTATTGTTATTGCTTTTTATTATCCATATTTCTATTCAGGCCTCTCCTGTTCATATTCCAGTGTCTAATTCAAATCAATGCACAGTTGTTAGAATAAATTGTACCCTAGCAACCAGATTGCCAAATAAATAACTTACAAACCACAAATAATAAAAAATGAAAACCAATTGCAAATTGTATCAGAATATCACCCTCTACATCATACTAAAAGTTCATTTAAAGGTGAACGACCCCTTTAAAGGGGACCCGTCACCCAAAAAAATAATCCTAAATCCTATTTTATCACGACAGTCAAGCAAAATGAACTTGAATTACACTGTATACATTATTTTAATCTTATTTCCTTCGGTCTGGGAATTCATAATTCTAGCAAGCAAGCAGGAGCCATTTTGTGGACACTTATCAAGGCAAGTCTTGTATCATCTCAGAATCTTGTTTGTGCACCAGAATGGAGGACCCGCTGTCCATCCCCATGCCCTGGCTACACAATTAAATGATGCAGAGAATTGTGGGAATGTGAGGAGAGTGACATCTAGTAAGTGCTGAATGGAAAGTGGAAGTAACTGCTTGCCCCGCCTCTATGCCTAAGGCATAGAGGAGGGGCAGGCAATATTTGATTGACAGCTGAGATTTTTAAACAAGTTTACAACAGCTATGAATGCTTTAATAAAAATTCGAATTTGTTTTTCAAGTTTAATTTGAAAAGGACTTTTATTATACAGCTTTTTATGTTTGGGTGACAGATCCACTTTAAGTGCCAATACAAGAAACTTGCTTTGATCTCAGTCAATAAGAAAACTTATTTTAGATGTGTTTTTGGGATGAATACACAGGATCACAGGTCCTATTTAACGAAGGTATGATCATTGCCATGTACTTCTATAACTAACTATTACTGTAGTAATAGTGCATCTGTATATGCCTGAAGCTACAACAGACCTATTGCCAACCTGATTCAATAACTTTTACTTCTAGGGAAGATCTCAGTATGAAGAATGGAATATTTTTACATAAACATTGTCACCCGGACCTCTAACACTGGTAACACAGATAAAACCTTTTTTAGCAGTAAGTGTGCCATAAATACATGGTGAAAATTATTTTTGTGGTTTTAATTTTTTTCTGCTCAAATCTTTACTGTGTACATGTTCACTGCACATTCAATGTTTATGTTTTTTTGCCCTCACATTATAGATAAATTAAATTAAAATGACACCAGCAATAAGACATTGAGCCTCCCACCACGGATTTAGATCTTTTTAAAATATAAAGCCTTGAGTTCAAACCAATGCAAGAAAAAGTTTACTTACTTCCTTGTGGTCCATAAAACTTCACTATAAATTCATTGAGTCCTCCTAGGATTGTAACTTCATGTTTGCTTTCAATACTGAAAAGGTGGGTTAAGGAACACTGCATAATTTTAATACATAGTGAATTTTAAGTGCAACAATAAGATTATACTTGATACCTTATTTATATACTTTTCATGTAACCTTCTATTCACTGCTTTAGGCACATACTAATCTAGAAATAAAGAATATGAGTACATGACAGCTTATCTATCCACATGGACCCATATTAAAAGACCTTAAACAGTAATTTAAAGTAAGCATCATTGGGGATTGCAACGGAGTACACGGTTTTTCACCATAACTCTTTATATATATTTTTTAATGTCATTGCACCACCTGACTACAGGGCTCGCAGCTCACAAAACTTGTATTTGAATGGTTTAGGAAAAAGTAAATGTAGTGCTCTATTTTTTTTAGCCAGACCCTTTCCTATTCACCTTTCAGCTAGGATAACGAGATCCTTTTTTTTTTTTATTAGAGATTTCTGAGATATTTGTATTTTTAGACTGCTAAAAGCACGATTTTGGCTTGACTAGAGAGTCAGCAAACCCAGAAAGTCATAGATCGTCAGGGTCACTGAAACCCTGGGCCTAAAAAAAGACATTTGGGCATCTACAGGATAAGAGAAAGCCCACATCTTGGTATTCTCCCCTTCAGTTGATCACAGCTGCTTCCAGCAGTTCCTCTATTAACAAGGATGGCATACAACTGGCTTAAAGGAGAACTCAACCCCGCACTAATAAAAACCCCTACCTAGTATCTTACATAGTCCCCCCTCCCTGCTTTCCCCCCGCATAGGTGATACCTATAAGTACCCCTAATCCTTTACTCGTCTAGAGGTGCAGAGTAAGCGCAGCAGAGCTCATGGGCACCATCTTCCAGCTCTTCAGATTTCTTCGAGAAGTGAACACCGTATTGGCGCATGCACAGTTGGAGCAGTGTTCCAGTTCGTAGCACATGAGCATGCACCAAAAGTGATTACATTTCCGAAGAGAAGGAAGAGGACCCGAAGAAATCCGAACAGCCAGAAGATGGAGCCCATGAGCTCCGCTATGCTTAATCTGCACCTATAGGCGAGTAAAGGATTAGGGGTATTATAGATGTTTAGGTCCTGTCACTGTCAGGAAGTACAATCCACATTATGGGTGTTTTGTTGGTCATCTAAAGGATAAGAGAAACGTTTGCGAATGTTTTGGGATCCTCTCCTTTAGCTGACCACAGCTGTAGCAAGCAGTTTCTCTATTAACAAGGATATTGCCATAAAGCAAAGGGTTTTTTTGCAACAAGTATGCAAATATGCTGGTTCGTTTGATTTTTGAGCAGAAACACTGGGAACCAAAGGTACAAGAAAAAAAAAAAAACAGTAGAAACAGCAAGATATTAAAAGAAAACACACAAATATAATGTTACACAGCAAAATGGTGCATAGTAGCAGAGCATCTGAGCAATACGCCTTATAGTGTGCTTAAGAGATGCTTTTTTACAAAGTGTCAGTGATACTTGCCATCTGGTAGAAAGCATTGTGTGTTTCAGAGCACCATATTTAGCAATGTGTGTAGAAAGACTGTGTATACTGTATATACTACACAGGCACATGGCAGAAGCAGAATGAAAAAAGTGAAACAATTGAAAAACAAGACTGTTACTTCATAACTACATCGGACTGCTGCATCTGGCTGCCCACTCAGCATGTTGTCATGTCCCCTGCCACAGATTGCTGTAGATAAAACAAGCAAGATAATCTCTTTGCACTGCTGCCTTGCACTACTGATGCAATAAAAAAATATAGAAAAATATCCAATGGAGGGAATTTAAAAAAAACTGTATGGCACAGGTTAAATAGTGGATAACAGATAACATCATGTTCTACAGAGCTTATCGGCTGTGTAACCTGAGCCTTTTCTCCTTTGAAAAGCTGCCCCCATTGCTACAGAGCTGCTTTTTTTTATATAAACTATAGTAGTATTTCTGAAGCAAACACAGCAGTTTTACCAGTGCAGGGCAACACTGCATTATATTTTCATTACTTTAAAACGCTTATTTTTTGACGTTACTGTTCCTTTAATTTGAAGAATCCAAATAGATCCACCACCCTTTCCAGTTTATGATCTGCTGCTTGCTCACTCTATATACCAACAACTTTAAAAATAGCATTATCCTGCAGTATGTAATGTCAGTTGACGGATCATATTGTAATATATAACCAGGCTAAATGCAATTAAAATCTCTGGCCAAGAGCATCAGAATCAGGGACAGAAATGGTGTATAGTATGCCTTTAATATTTGGCCTAAGTATTGCCTATGTATACATTTTAACATATAGCACTGGTATACTAGAAGTATATAGTTAAAAATATATAATTTCCCCACAAATATTTAGTAAAATAAACCTATATACTTATGAGTAAGTGTACAAATGAGTACTATATCAAGTTTAATACATGGTGGAGTATGGTTCTGCATTAGAGATTGTTGTTTATCTGTTTTCAGATACTACAGCAGAAATAAAGACTTTTTCCATTGCCTTCTATATATTTTCACCACTTTTCTAAAATTGAAGTGTTAAAAGTTAAATGTTCCTCTGGAAACTCAGTCTGGAATCTCAGTGATCCTGGTGCAGATTCTGAACAGTTACAATGTGCTCCATTAGTTGACATTTCTGAGAAGCATCTGGGGATCATTAGCAACGAATGTATCAATTCTAACAGCTGCATTTATTGACACTCAGGGATTCTGCTCAACAGGGCCAAAGATAAGAAATGTATCAACTAATGTATTAAATGAATACAGGTTACAGAACAGGCAACCTCCCCTACAAGAGTTGATCCAGGGAGACACGAGACGAGACAAATTAAGCTTTAATATTAGAAAGACAGTAAAAAATAGAAAGCAAATGAAAAAGTCTTTATTTTTACTTTTCAGAAATCATTTAAAGCTTTCACAGATCTCCTTAGCTCAGTACTTCTTGGTGGCACTCAGGCCGTTGCACTGCAGGAGGCCAGCCCATTGTTATTTGCAGTGAATTCCTGCTAGCCATTTTTTCAGCTTGCTTGCTACCATATTTTCTCAGATATGTGGGTATATTATGCACAAGTGGAGTGGGATCCTACCTAGTGAAAAACTGTAGATACCATACCTGCACCCCACCTCCCCAAACACACATGTAGGCCCTGTGGGGGGAGCGGGCATGAATGAGGGATCTCTATCATGTATGGGGGAAAAAATCCTATGAGGTGATGTAATGGGGAGTCACAGGTTCTGCTGCACCTATAGTATGGGGGCCAGTATGCAGCAGAGACATGAGCTGGGGTTTTTATTGGGATCTTGTCAGTCAAAGAGATGACCTCTTCCTGGAGCTGTGTAACAAGACACAACCAGTACTGTAATTCAGAGAAGGGGGACAGAGGATATATTTGGATACAAAGAGTCATTGGCGCATATTATTAAGCACATTTAAAAGTGAACTACCGTATATGTCCCCTTTAAAACTAACCTGTCACCCAGACATAAAAAGCAGTAAGTTAAAAGTCTTTTTCAAATTACACATGAAATACAAATTATTTTTCTTTTAAATTAAAGCATTCATATATGTTGTAAAATCATTTTAAAAAACTCAGCTGTCAATCAAATAAAGTATTCTTGCCCCGCCTCTATGCCTGTCAGCAAAACTTCGTGAAATAAAAAAAAATGTAATATATTATTTAAACAAAATTAGGAAAGGTGAATAAGTTTCCTTTATAAACATAACCCCATAATTTGTCATAAATGAAGGTCCCTCCTTTGCTATAATTTGAATTAAAATGAATAAGACATAACCTGCAAAAAGTGTTGAAATATCAAAATTCTCCATTGTTATTCATCTGCTCACAAACAAATTCAGCCAGTAGAAGCGTGTGTTTATAAATGAGCCCCACTAAGTTTGCCCAGGACCAGTAACCCATAGCAACCTATAAGATGTTTGCTTTTAAACAGATGACCAGTAACTGCTACCTGCTGATTGGTTGCTATGGGCAAACTTTTATTACATAACCCCCTCAATGTTAAATATTTAACAAACAGCTTGTCTAAATCACCCTCCTATTTCATGCTTTTCATTCAGATATTTATCACGTTATGGTTACATAAGAAATAGTTGTTTGTTAAATATAGCAATATACATTTTCCCATGAATCAGTATTTAAGTAATACTTTCCATGGAATACAATGCTTTTATGGATGTAGATTATAATGGGACAACATCACTAAGAGTAGACCTCGCATTAGTAAAGTATGGGCACTCCTGCTCTAAGCTATGCTCAAAGGTACTCCAATTAGATTCATTTGCATTGGCAGGATTTAACTTTAAAGGAGAAGGAAACCCCCTCGGCGCAAACCCCTCCCCCGTGTTGCCCCCCTCCCTCCTCCCCCCCTGGCCTGCCTGTCCCCCTGGGCAAATGCCCCTAACTTGTTACTCACCCCTCTGCGCAGGTCCTTTCCACAGAGTTCACAGTCACCATCTTCTCCCACGCGCGTCTTCTTCCTGCTTTGACCGGCGTCTTCTGGCGCATGCGCAGTAGGAACAGTTACTGGTACGGATCTACTGCGCATGCGCCGAATGTCACGAAGTTCGGGGCATTTGCCCAGGGGGACAGGTAGGCCAGGGGGGAGGAGGGAGCAACACGGGGGAGGGGGAGGGATTTTGCGCCGAGGGGGTTTCCTTCTCCTTTAATGTGGAAACGAAATCAATTGATTAGGCTGTTGCTCAAGGTGACCAAAACATCTGTGGGCCCAAATGGTTTCTACTATTGACTAGTGTACATTATCTCCTATGTCACTCAGTAAAGAGTTAATTATAAATTATAGCATTATGTAATTCAGACTTATAATAGGTGTGCATGCATCTGCAACAAATTCTTAAAGGGATACTGTCATGGGAAAAAATGAATCAGCTAATAGTGCTGCTCCAGCAGAATTCTGCACTGAAATCAATTTCTCAAAAGAGCAAACAGATTTTTTTATATTCAATTTTGAAATCTGACATGGGGCTAGACATATTGTCAATTTCCCAGCTGCCCCAAGTCATGTGACTTGTGCTCTGATAAACTTCAATCACTCTTTAGGGCTATTCCACACGGGGAGATAGCCACGCGTTTGCGGTCGCGGCGACAAAGCGCCGCGCCAGTCGCCGCGACCGGCGCAGGCGACAGTTTTGTATGGGCGCCTATGTAAAAACGCCTGTGCTAACCACACGAGGCGATGCGCTTTTCAACAGTCGCCTGAAAATGCCTCGCCAGGCTTTTTCAGGCGACTGTTGAAAAGCGCATCGCCTCGTGTGGTTAGCACAGGCGTTTTTACATAGGCGCCCATACAAAACTGTCGCCTGCGCCGGTCGCGGCGACTGGCGCGGCGCTTTGTCGCCGCGACCGCAAACGCGTGGCTATCTCCCCGTGTGGACTAGCCCTTACTGCTGTACTGCAAGTTGGAGTGACATCACCCCCTCCCTTTTCCCCCCCAGCAGCCAAACAAAAGAACAATGGGAAGGTAACCAGATAACAGCTCCCTAAGACAAGATAACAGCTGCCTGGTAGATCTAAGAACAACACTCAATAGTAAAAACCCATGTCCCACTGAGACACATTCAGTTACATTGAGAAGGAAAAACAGCAGCCTGCCAGAAAGCATTTCTCTCCTAAAGTGCAGGCACAAGTCACATGACCAGGAGCAGCTGGGAAATTGACAAAATGTCTAGCCCCATGTCAGATTTCAAAATTGAATATAAAAAAATCTGTTTGCTCTTTTGAGAAATGGATTTCAGTGCAGAATTCTGCTGGAGTAGCTCTTTTAGCTGATGCATTTTGTTTTCTGATGACAGGATCCCTTTAAAGAAGAAGAAAAGCTACAAAGGCAGTTTATTGCCAATAAAATAAATGTAAGCTGAAAGAAGAAAGTCTGATACAGAAGCCCATGTATACACCATAGAAAGTAAGAAATGAGGGGTTTCTTTTGACAGAGGGTTCAGAGCAGCATTAGAGGGTTTACTGGTGTATTTATATAGACCTTTCTGATAAAGCTAACTTAATTTCACCTTTCCTTCTCATTTAAATAAAGGTTTTTGCAGAAGTAAAAATGTGGGACCAAAGATTAAAAATAATATAAAAGAAATTTTAAAATAAAAACATTTTTTTTTTTACAGAAAGCATGGCATGTGGGATATCAGCAGGTTTCCAATGAAACATTCCCTTTGATTGTGATTGCAAACTTCTAGTCTCTTGTGAAAATGCCTGTGTGAAACATAACACGCAGGTCTCCACAGCTAACACAAACAACATCTCTTCTACCGAAAATTGTTTAATCTACTCAATTTGCAGCCTTGCAGACCTGAGATTCCAGATACAATCCAACTGTACACAAAATTCTCTCTCCATGAAGAACATTTGATATTAAAATATCCAAAACAAGTTCAAATGTTGGATTTCCTGCTGCATGTTACTATGGCAGCCATAATTACATAGTAACCTAACTGTTGTAACCAAAATGTTGTTCACACATTCCTAAGTCAGCTTGAAAAAAATCTAGAGAGAAAGGAAAAAGGCAGTTTTTTTATGAGAACAACATGCTAGTTAAATTAACACTAGTGCAATGTGTATTACAGGGTTTCCGAAATACAATGCAATTTTCCATTAATTCAAGTAAACATTGTTTTAAAAATACAAGTTATCATTAAGACTGCGCTTCTTAGTCAAACTCTAGGTCCCGCATGCTATTTCAGCTATTTTCCATACAGCGAATGGCAAAAACAAACCAAAAAAAACTCAAAACAAAACTCTATTCACTTTGCCACCAGCATATATACAAATAAAACAGCCATTACTGTGAAGTCCTATCAAACATCAGGGCCCACTGGATTTAAAGCTACCTATAGAAGATTTTCAGATTATATGCACATCATATGTAAGAAATTTATATGCATCAGATGTGGGATGATTCGTTTACTGCACTTCTTTTTCAGCCATAGACATAGAGGCACCATCAGTCACAATAGTTGGCCTAATAACAAAATGGCCACTAACAGTGAACTTATAAACCAACATATCTGATGTCTATATGATCTGAAAATCTTTAAAGTGATAGTGACACCTCTACTTTTGTGCTTAGATCTCTCTTTATCAGCTGGCAATAAAAACTATGAATCACAGAATTACTGATTCTGAGAACAGGCTTCAAGCATCCTGATAACAGGCGCCATGCCTGTACTGCCCTGTTTTAACAGATTCGCAGGGTGAGAGTGTATATTTTACCTTTTTCTGGTAAGTCTCCATTTAAAATATGCAGTGCCTCTTTTGTCTCCGGTGCTCCAAAGGAAAACTACTCAAAGTTCAGAGAATAAAGCCCAAGCTGACAATGAGGATCTCTATTACAAAGAAAGGCTGGCCAAGTTGGAATGCTCGGGAGAAGAGGCACGTAGAGGTCGGATATGATCATGATATATACATTTATAAGGGGAACATAATACCGCTAATGTCTAAATCCCCAGTAGATCACTTCTACAGACACAAGTCATACTGAAACTGAAAGAATGGAAGTTTTTTTCTCAATAGGAGAAAATAGTTAAAAATTCATCAGCCCCTTTGGAGTCAGAAAGATTTTTCCCTTTGAGCCAAATTAGACACTACTGTGGAGAGGGGCATTATTAAACTTCATATAGATTAGTTCTTCAGGACTTTCTTTAAAATATGAAATAATAAAACACAATGGTTCCAAAATCTCACAAAATAAAGAATTTGATTACTAGAAGACTGGCAAGTAAGTACAAGAATAAATATACTGGAAGACAATATGTAACATTTTACCAACCAACTACACACAGTTTTAAACAAAGAACTGTGATTATTCAGGACTCCTTGCCCAGCTATCTGGGTTCTTTGAGGGCAGCTGTAAGGCTACCCTTCTTAAGCACACATAAGATTAACTGAATATAAAGGAGGACAGATCCCTTTTAAAACAGGGAACAGTCACCTTGCAAGATGACGAATATTTAATGAAAAAAAAAAGAACCACCACCACACCCCTTCCTATTTTTAAATATTCCTGGCTGTTCCGACTGAGGATCTGAGTAACACAATGTTTCTGTTTGTTCACTTCCTGCTATTTAAAGGCAACCCGAAATCCTATACTTGTCGAGGGTTCCTACTAATAACATTTGGGAAAAGGGTTTTTGATTTCACCACAATATTTTGGACATCAAGCAATGCAAAAATACTGTATTCAACACTACATCCAGACTCGTCTCACTGAGCTGGAGGAAATGTAGGACAAGAGTACAACGCAAGATTTGAAAATGTAATCTGCCGATGCACCATCAAGCCAATAAATGGTGCAAAGTGAGCAGCAGCTTCACTCTACTTACTGTAGTTCCAATCATTTGTGTCCACCAATCATATAATTGGATGGTCTGTGTATTGCCAATTTTAGATGCAATGTAGACTGTGTGTGAGAAGTTGACAAGAAACAATTACAGGTATCAGACCGGTTATCCAGAATGCTCAGGACCTGGGGGTTTCCAATAACGGATGTTTCTGTAATTTGGCTCTTCATACCTTAAGTCTACTAGAAAATCATATAAACATTAAATAAACACAATAGGCTGCTTTTGTTTTCAATAAGAATTAATTATATTTAGTTCAGATCAAGTCCAAGGTACTGTTTAGTTACTACAGAGAAAAAGGAAATAATTTTTGATAATGTGAATTATTTAAATAAAATGGAGTCTGTGGGAGAAGGGCTTTTCATAATTTGGAGCTTTCTGGATGACAGGTTTCCAGATAACAGATCCCATACCTGTACTCAATTTAACTTTTTGATTTCTTGCTTGTTATATGCAATATCACATAAGAGTATATTAACTGCGGACAGGTTTAAAGGAGAATTCAACCACCCAACTAATAAAAACCCTACCTTACATAATCCCCCTCCCTGCTCCACCCCCCAGCAGAGGTGTTGACACCTGTAAATGCCCCATATCCTGTAATTACACCTCGTTGCAGAGTCAGTGCAGCGGATCTCACGGGCAACATCTTCAGGCACTTCGGTAATCTTCGGGTCTTCTTCCTTGCCTTCGGCAATTCTCGTGACTTTCGGCGCATGCGCAGTTAGCACAAAGCTTTCAGAAGATTAGAAGATGGGACCCGTGAGCTCTGCTGCGCTGAGGGGTAATTACAGGATTAGGGGCATTTACAGGTGTTTTAACACCTTGGGGGGGGGAGCAGGGAGTGGGCACTATCTAGGGTAGGTGGTAGTTGGGGGGAGTTCAATTCTCCTTTAAGAATTCAATAGAATGGCAAATATGGTTTGGAAGAGGTGCTCGACAACTTTTTAAAAATTGGGAGAGAGCTTGAAACTACTATTCTATCTGACGTAATTATGTGCAGGAGACTTTCAAGAAGAACAGAATCTGCCCTGAGTAGTTTTTTTCCTCCTGGATTTGCATCTATAAATAGCATGACCTATTTTGGAAGAAGCAAATATTTCCATTGCAATACACTTCTTAAAAGTCCATAGCAGCAGGATTAAGGAATAGTATTACTATCCCTCTGTGTACTGTAATGAAGAGCATGGACACAAAGCAAACTATCAGGGACTAAAGTTACCTGCCAAATCACATGTGCTAAAGCATCTGCAGAACATCTTCTGATGTTTCCATTGATTGCTAGCACCACATGAGCTGGGACATTCTGTTGTCTAGGTAGGAAGCCATGTGCAAAACATGACCATATCGAAGCAGACCTAAGCTTTCAATATCTGGCCGAATTTGCAATGTGAAACAAAGTAAAACCTTGTTCTAACTTTAGGAGTCCCATTTTATACTACAGACCTTATCTGTTCTGCTGTGTACTGTGCCTTTTCTCCTTTTCCTTTAAGTGGTCAAATATTATGCATGGCTCTACAAAGCTTCATGATGAAACCCTTTTCCAAACACAATAAGACAGTTGCTGACAAGAAATATTTGTTATGTGCTAGAAAACCATTTTCAGCATCGTGGATAGACCGTAAAACATGCACAATTGCCCATCTTAACGGTCATCACCAATGCACTCATGAATCAGTCCAGTGCTTCACAGAACTGTTTATCGGACAGCTTTCTAAAAAACTGGCAAACAGCCTATGTGCCATGCAAGTCTGGACTGAGCAAGCCCTGGCATTTCAGGTAACCAGAGCCCCAAACAGCCCCACCAGCCCACAAAATACTTTCTATGGCATCTTATAACAGCCCCTGTGGCATTTTCAAGAACCCACAGATTGCCAGTCTGGGCCTGGTGCCATGAAGGTCCTCAAAATTTTTTCAATAAATTAAAGGAGAATTCAACAGTTTAGCCCAAAAAAACCCTACCCCCCATGCAGACCCCCCTCCCCCAAGGCCAGGGGAAATGCCCCTAACTTTATACTTACCCCTCGGCGTAGATTGAGGCATCTGACTCCACTGCAGCCATCTTCCAGGTGTTCGCGTCTTCTTCCGGCGAAGCCTGAATCTGCGCCGAGAACTATAATAGCCTGGGGGGGAGAAGGGAGGGGGGCGGTCTACGTGGGGTGGAGGGTAGGGGTTTTTTTAAATGTCAAATTTACCCAATTTCCATCTCTTTCAGCTCATGCGCAGTTGTCGCACACCGAATGATTGCTCCAACTGCGCATGAGCAATTATGCCACTAACTTCACAAAGATTACCGAAGAGAAGAAGATGCCGCCCGTGAGCTCCACTGCGCTCACTCTGCATGTGCAGTCAGTATTTCAAGAGGGGACACAATTCTGGGGTAAGACTGTGCAGGGGGGAGGCTGGGAGGGGGGGGCAGTGGGGACTCCTTTAGTTCTCCTTTAAAGCTATACTGTCATGACTTTTATGTAGTTTTTAATACTACATTATACTTTGTGTATTGCAAATAATTCATTCTACTTAATACATTCTACTTATTACACGTATTTTATTCTTTAACCAATAAATATATATTTTAATATAATGATGTGTAGGGAGCCATCTCAGTTTAGTATGCATTATCCTGCTCTTGCAGTAAGAGCCATTATAGCACAATGCAAGTCTTTCAAGGCAGCTGTTTTCTCATCAATTCAAACATTTAACTTTTAGTTATCACTCAACTTTTGTCTCCTATTTTATCTGCTTTTGTGCCATCCTACCACTAGTTGGAGCATGGGAGCACCCTTCGCAATGCAAATAATTTACGAGTTTATTTTGATCTATACAATGCTGAAACCTTTTCAACCCTTCAAGAAATGAGGGGGGGGGGTCTGGGGAGTCGGAACCCATCGACTCTTACTATACGTAATACATTTGGGACTAAAGTCAAAATTCCCGCACTGTTTCTCACAATTTGCATTTAATGTACTGCACAATTATTATTATTATATAATGAGCATGTATATTTTAGTTATACATCACTACTTGTGCAAGGTTCCCATCCCAAAAATGGACACTAGAGAATATTACCAACCACCTGTACTAGTAGTGTTAGCCACAGAGAAACATGGAGGTGCTTTTAATTCAGGCAGCTACATCGTTCAGTATAGGTGGTTATCTTGCTACCTTGCCCACTGTTGTGTTGGGAGTAAGGTGGGGATGGCCACTTTATCTGGTGCAGTCTTGTTTTTGTCACAAATTTCCGGCGGAGGGGGGGCAGCAGCAACTGCTGCTGCCTCAGGCGGCGGAGGGGCCAGGATCTCCCCTGGGGAGGGGGCATATCACTCAAACTTGCAGTACAGCAGTAAAGAGTGACTGAAGTTTATCAGAGCACAAGTCACATTACTGGGAGCACCTGAGAAACTGACAATATGTCAAGCCCCATGTCTGATTTCAGTGCAGAATTCTGCTGAACATCGGGACAATATTTTTATGTAAAATCCAGGAAAATATGCAGTAAAATAAGGGAAAGCACCCTTTGAAATGCATTATAAATTGGTGGGACAACAATAAAACAATGTAAAATGCGGGAAAACAAAATCAGTTTTACTGACAAGTATCAGTTTTACTGGTTTCACTGTAATGACATGTCCCCCATTGTATACTATTCTATATAATAAAAATGTACAGAGATGAGCATCAAAGAAACTCTTTATAAATAATTATATAGTGAATCTCTTCTTGTAAAATATAAAGATATTATAAGTTAGCGAGGGTTACTTGACCATATAAAAACACAAGGCTAAGAGTTTTTTTTACAGGTCATGGAACTCCGAGGTGACTTCTAATATCCTGAGTGATGTGACAGAAATGACATTATTAACTCCGATTATAAATAGGGTTAAGCACCATTTAGAAGGATATAATTTACAGGATATTCATGGCTGTTGTGTGTTCTACAAACATACAAATTTTACTTATGCTGCTGCTCTCAGGGTCAGCAGGGTGTTCCAAGCAAACGTAGCCAGCAAAATTGCCAGCAATTGACACCAGTATGATTATAGTGGTCTAGTGATCCTCGTGGCAGTGGAGAGTGGTTTGGGGCGTTTAAACACATTCCTGTTAAAGCCAAGTAAAACCGTGGAATAGAACACACCCAAAATCTCCTGACTATCCTTTTTTTTACAAAAATACCTGTCTGGCTCTAGTCATACATCTATCAATCTATAAGCTTTCAGGACACAGTAAGCTAAAAGCTATATCTGTTCTCCTGCAAAATGCTTGCTTGTATTGCCCCTGTAACATGAATCTTAACTGGCTCTGAATAGTCATATTGTACAAAAACAGTGTTCGCTTTTGTATCCAATTTAGCACCTGAAGTCCTCCTTCCTTGTCAGCTATTTTTGCTCAAGCATCAAGAGTTATAGCTGAAATACTTTAAAATAATTACAAAGCAGTGGCTTCAAAATAAGTATAAAAAGGGTTTGTGGCACAACAGACGGAAAAGTACCACCATTTCTACCACTTGTCTTTTATCGGATCACTCCACAATTTAATAAACGGCAGGAAGCTCTACACAACAGGAAGAATTCCCTTGAGTTGAATACATTTAAGAAAGAAAGCAATATACTGTGTGCTGCAAACCGTAATCCTTGGGAATATATTATATATACATACACTTTACTTTAATAGCAATACAAGCAGCGTAAATGCAGTCTGACAGACTAGGCAGCTTTCCTTTGTCACTATCAGCTGTTTAGTTGCCCCCCTCCCCTCTCCCTTCTTCCGGGTAGTAACAGGGCAGCCAATCACATGGCAGAACGCTGACAAAACAAGCAGCTCAGCACTCGGCCTCAACTCTAGTAATATGCAACAGTTTCATAAAGAAGTTAAAGAAGAGGGGGAAGGGGCTTTTTGGAATCTCTTTCTACACTTTTAACTGCAGGTATAAGGTTCTCTCTTCATCTTTAAAGAAAAAAAAAAAAGTACAAAGGGCCTTCCGCTATACAACTAGGATTTATTTTATTTTAGCCTCACAAAAATACACACTGTTATAACGGATATGCTGTTTTAGATTTGTATACAATATGCTACTTTTAAACCTAAATTCCCCACTCCTTTTTATTATCAGCTAGCAAACATTTACGATCGAGTTGGGTAACCCTGTAAGAGACAAAACAATGAAGAATGAAAGGAAAAGGTCAGGGCCAAAATAAATATATTTTAAGATTGTTTTGTACTAGGGTTAATATATTTTCACCTGCATACACAGGCAATAACCAAGAGCAATAAATAAATAAAGCATATTGCCATTTAAATAGCCTGTTACACTTAGACAATAAATACAGATAAGCAATATAGTATCAGTGGTGCACATAAATGCAGAGCCCCTTTAGATTTGTGGGCCCCTCCCAGAATCTAGAGATTTTATTTCACTAAACAGCTGGTGGGCTGCTGCACATTCCAGACAAACTTCAGTTTACATCTACTACAAAAATTCAGCAGCAAGTTACAATAATAAAGAAGCAGAGTGGATTGTGGGTAGCATTAACCTGGCCACTGCCTTCCCCACCCCCCAAACAAGACTCCCTTTCTCTGCAAATGTCATAGCCACACAACAAACCCCTAGTGTCCTACCCTACACAAGGAAATTACATGGGCAAGGGGAAGCTTGTAGGACAAAAACAAACTCAAAAAACAAGGAGGAGAAGAAAAACAGAAGTGTTCAGCTGTGCTACGAGACTTTTCCCACACAGCCCCCTTAATACCAATGGAACCCAGCAGTCCAATCAGCTGCTAGTGCACAATTATTTGTGGTTTTTTGGCTTTTTATTCAAAAGCTCTCCATGTTTGCAATTTCAGCAAACTGGTTGCTGGGGTCCAAGTTACCCTAACAACTAACTATGCACTGACTTGAATAAAAGACGCTGTAATATGAATAGGAGAGGAGTAATCAAAAGTAACAACAACAATACATTTGCAGCCTTAGAGAGCATTTGTTTTTTAGATGGAGTCAGGGACCCCCACTTGAAAGCTAGAAAGAGTCAAAAGAAGACGGCAAAAATGTCAAAAACTAACCATAAAAAAAAATTAAGACAAATTGAGGAGTTGCCTAGAATTAGCCATTCTATAACATTATAAAAGTTAACTTTAAGGTGAATCACCCTTTTATGGAACCAGAAAAAAACCTAAACTGGCAGCACAAGGGTTACTTTTTAAACTGATAAAAATTGATAAGACTGAAATAAGACATGTAAAACAATGTGTCTACAGTGTTCAGTCAGTTAACCCTTTGCATGCTGAAGGCCTGCAATGCAGACCTGACATCTCCAATCAGATTGTAGGTGTTTCTTTAATGCAGCTATACAAAAGCTTTCAGATTAAAACAGACATTAACAGATGATGTTTTCACCTCAACTTCTGAAAACACATTCATTATCCTGCCTTTAATCACCCGCGCACACACCAAAGCATTTAATGGCCTGTAACAAATAAATGCTAGTGAAAACCATGGCATTCCCTTCAATTAGGGCCATCGTAGCTAAGGCTAAAAAGCTGCCGACTGCCTGTGCCTACCATTATTTATGAAAGCATAAGGCAGCATGAAACCTTTAAGACTGCAGTCTTTTGTCTGTTCACTTACAATAAAACGACAAGCAGAAAAAGATTGCAAAGATCCCTTTGTTTTGATTAGGCACATACACAGGACTGGAGTACACAAATGCTTGCGTAAGCTCTTACTTATCCATTTGTAAAAGAGAGAGATATTCCATGAACAATGGCCCCATGAAAATGATTTGCAGTGTAATGAAAAGCCCACTTGTCTGTAAAAGCTCTATAGGTGTAAAGAAACAGAATAATTATGGCTTGTCCAAAATGTAGTCCTAAACCTGTTTATTTTTATTTATTTTTTTTTTTTACTACTTCACATGCCAGTATCACCACTAAATCCTCAAATGGCCTTAGGCTGTCAGGGGGTGCTGGGAGTTATGATTTAACAACTGCTTGAGTGGACACAGGTTAAGCATTGCTGTTGAAAATAACCTTGACCTGTGACAAGAGGGATTTGGTCATTTGATGTTACAGAAACAAAACGAATATATGTGTAGCTAACAGAAAAAAAAACACCATCTTTCCCCTGCCTAACTAGACACAAACAACAAAATCCTCCTTGTCTGCTCCCCCCTCCTCCCTCTGTAAGGCCTTAACTGTACTGACACTGAAAATACACACACACGTATCTACATAGCTAAATTCCTACAGGCCTATTAGAGTTGTACAAACAAAACTACACAAAGATATTTTAGTTATTAGTGTATAAAAAGAACTACAGTCTTACATACATAATTGACCCTTTCTTAAACTTGCAGGCAATTATTTCAGACAAGGACTCAAGATTAATCCAACAGCCTCTTTATTATATAAAACACAAGTGGCCCTCCAGCTTCTAGGGTCTGAAATCCACATAGGCCAACAGACTTCAACTGCCATCAGCTCAAGAACAGCTGGAGGGCCTGTGGGTTAGAAAAGGCATGTGTGCCAATAGATCAATAACAAAGGGTTTCACCATTAGAACAGATTATTCTAAAGAAAAGACAGCATATTTTAGATGCAGGTATGGCCATATGTGGAATTCTTTGTTCCAAAGAAATAAAGGAATGTTTTATGCAATTCACTTTATGTTTCTGTTAATAGCCTCAGGGCTAGATGTACAAGGATCTGTCTCCATACAAGGATATGGCCGTTTACTAGGCGTTTTATTAAGCATGGAACACTGATATGCACAATAATGGCACTACACAATTCAGATACTTACATGTATCTAGAAGGGGCACAATAGTGTCAATATTGTTTTTGCCCCTTTCCAGTGCTCGGTGTCCATGATATCCATCCAAAACAGGTGAACAAGAGTTGCCTACCGAGGGCACCTGTTAACTGACAGTCAAGCACCCATTTATAGTATATGTAACCCATACCCCAATCATTTGCCCTCAGGAAGGATACAGTTTAACTACATCGGTGTCCATCCGCCTCTTTCCCGGGCTGGGAGATGACATGTCTGCAGCTCCCCCCCGGGGGACTCTTCGCCTGCAAAGCACTCAGGACTGTCAGCAACTGACGGCGGAATCGCCTCCCTCCTCCGGGCCTTGTTTGTCCGGTTGCCCTTAATATATGCGTTAGGGGGCCTAACCTAGATTAGCTTTAGGTTGTCACCAAACCCAGGTTCCAGACGCTGTCGCCTCCTTCCGTATACCGGAGATTGCCTCAACATAAAAAGTAGTATAACCGACTAAACGTCTCAGTCACGTGACCCCGCAGATAGTGACGCGCCGGCCGCGGAGGAAGACTTAAAAAACAGAAAAGAGAGGCGGAGTTACACCGTGGCAGGCGGAGCAATCGGCATGCGGTCTAAGCCTCGCAGTGGGCTGTTGACACCGCCTGACTGCTATACAAGGCCAGGTAATCATTGTCAATCTTTTATATAGCCGCGCCCACTGTCAAATGAAAACAACGCAGTGCGTAGAATTCTGGGAGTTGTAGTCTTTATTTCCCCCCCCATATGATATTAGTTATAAATGAAAACTGTAGGAAGAGTAATTGCAAGTGTACGCGATCTTTTTTTTCTGGGGGGAGAGGGCGAGGGAGCCTGTCCAAAAATGTACATAGCGCAAGTGAAGTTTGGACGTGTCACATTGATGCTGGTAGTAGCTTTAGCTGTTGCCAAACTCTGCCCGGTGCTTATGTGCTGACAACACCCTTGCAACGTAGATGAGGGGCTGTGATTGACAAATAACATGTGTAAAGCTGCATATGGTGTAACGTTCTAGACACATGAATTGCTCATAAGTATCGCCTTTCTTTGCTAGTAGTGTGGGGGGCTGGTAAGCACCATTTCTACTGGTAATTCTTTGTGTGCATAGGCCTTTAAACAAGTACTAGTAACAAGTAAATATATGTGTAAAGAACGACCGGCAACACCGGGATTTTTCGTGATCAAATTATTATTATATGTGTAACCGACGTGACGTTTTGCGACCTTTCTCAAGACATTTGCCTTGAGAAAGGTCCCAATTGGGACCGAAACGTCACATAATTTGATCACGAAAAATCCTGGTGTTGCTGGTCGTTCTTTACATATGTATTTACTTGTTACTAGGGTTGCCACCTTTTCTGGAAAAAAATACCAGCCTTTCTATATTATTATGGTTTTTCCCTATACATAACATTGGCATCAAACAACATTTTTACCGGCCAGGTGGCAACCTTACTTGTTACTAGTACTTGAAAAAAAACCTTGTCTCCCTCTCCCTGTTCTTTGCAGCTCATTTAGTATTAAGCTCCACCATTGAAAATAGACCCAAATATCAGGCACCTAGGGTTGCCATCTGGCCAGTATTTTGCTGGCTTGACCAGTAAAAATTATGCTTGACCCTAATGTTATTAATAGGGAAAAATCTAAATATACAGGAAGTCTGTTTTTTTTTCCATAAAAGGTAGCAACCCTACAGGCACTAATAAGTTCACGACAACCATAGTCCGGGTCTTAGTGTCTTCTTCGGGCTCTTCTGCAATTTCCGTCTATTTCGGCGCATGCACAGTTGCCGCAAATCGGGAAATCGCTCCAACTGCACATGCGCTGCTTCACCGGTCTCAGTCTCAGATTACCGAAGACCCGGAAGATGGCTGCCGTGAACTGCAATTCCTGAATCTGCAGGGAGGGTTAAGTAAAAAGTTAGGGGCATTTCCCAGGGTTAGCAGCTAGGCTGCGGGGTAGGAGGGAGGGGGGGGTCTACATAGTTTTGTTTTAATTTAAGGGTTGAATTCTCCTTTAAAGGAGAAATTGTTTTAAAGTAATACAAATAAAAGTAATACAAATATAATGCAGTGTTGCCCTGCACTGGTAAAGCTGTTGTGTTTGATTCAGAAACACTACTATTGCTTATGTAAACAAGCTGCTGTGTAGCCATGGGGGCAGCTATTCAAAGGAGAAAAGGCTCAGGTTACACAGCAGATAGCAGATAATCTATGTAGAACATAATGGTGTTATTTGTTATCCACTATTTAACCTGTGCCATATAGTATTTTTTCAATTTCCACCATTGCTAAAAAGCAGCTTGTTTATATGAACTATAGTAGTGGTTTTGAAGCAAACAGACCAGTTTTACCAGTGAAGGGCAACACTGCATGATATTTTCATTACTTTAAAACACTTTCATTTTTTGGGGTTACTGTTCCTTTAAGAAATAAATGCATGGCTTTCACAAATTAAAATGGACCCCAAATAAATTGTCTAGCTCTTAGTCCTTATGTGTTTTGTATTTAAAGGAAGCTAGAGAATATTTTTAGCATGATAAATGATAAGTAAATATCAATAGTGACAGCATTCTTGTTAGAAAGGAAAATATAGGGTCTGGCTGACTACAGTCCTACAGTATATGGAAGTAAGGGGAGCGGACAAGCACAAGATTCAAAAGAAACAGTAGATAAATAATAGCTGGCCATTGCAGCTAAAGAAAGCCATGGGAAGTTATAACAGCCACTTTAGACACAGGCAAGTACAGTAAAATGCAGGCAAGACGCTGACTTCTATCATCAGGCGCACAAAGAAATCTTTTAGGAATAGCCATACCTAAAATAGAACTGCAGCAAAGGGAACATCATCTGTCAGGGATGCAGGGAACAAGCACACACAGTTCTGGGTACAGAAAAATACTGGATGCCTACTGCTGTTCCCATGCACCACAGCCTGGGTGGCACAGATACTTTACCTTCTATATATATAATGTGATCTGGTACCTATTCAACAGTTATGGCTCATGTAGCTAAAGAATAGCATTGAAATTACTGTACAATTTCTGTGCTGAAATTTGCCAGTTATTTTTAAAAAAACTCAACGTTAACCCCAGTGCCAAGTTATGCTTTATTTAGGGGTCATGTACACAACAGGACACAGCTTTCAAATTGTACCATGCTTCTGCACTCATTTTAGTTGCACAGAGACTTGCAGCTAGCCCCTTAAATAGAACGCTGTCTGTGGTGAGCAGTCCAAGAATGGAGCCATCTAATATGCATATTTAGATAAGCAAGTTAAAGGAACAGTAACATCAAAAAATGTAAGTGTTTTAAAGTAATAAAAATATAATGCAGTGTTGCCCTGCACTGGTAAAACTGATGTGTTTGCTTCAGAAACACTACTATTGTTTATATAAATGGGCTGCTGTGTAGCAATGGGGGCAGCCATTCAAAGGAAAAAAAGGGTCAGGTTATACAGCAGATAGCAGATAAGCTCTGTAGAACATATTGGTGTTATCTGATATCCACTATTTAACCTGTGCCATATACAGTATAGCCTTTTTTCAATTTCCACCATTGCTACACAGCAACTTGTTTTATATGAACTGTAGTAGTGTTTCTGAAGCAAACAGTTCAGTTTTACCAGTGTAGGGCAACAGTAAATGATACGTTCATTACTTTAAAACACTTTTTTGGTGTTACTGTTCCTTTAAGGAGCAGCAGAGGGCACAGGCTGCAACATGGCCCTGTGTTTACCAGTGCCCTTTGATGCTGCTCTCTGCAACAAGCAACAGACTGGATTCTTACTTATGAGCAAACGTGATACAGTTAATCTTTGTTTGCTTCCTTCAATATGCTTTGTCATTAAAGTATAGCCAGTACGGGGGCGTGGCTAGCCAGCAAACAACAGGGTCCCTGAAAAAATATAGTATCCCCCCCCCATAAAGTGCATACGGACTAATAGTAGTCACCTGAAGCTCCAGGGGAGCATCCGCTCCCATCCGAACCACCGCCCCAACATCTCCCGAGCAGCCAAGCAAAGTGCGGCCTAGTACTGCGCCCAAAACCAACCCCGCCGAATAGGGCCAAAAACAACGATGTGCGGCCTAACTGTAGGAGAAAAGGAGGGGTGAGTGCCTGACAGACCCTGAGGGCACCCCATATCAATGTCCACTTGGCAAAATCCCTGTTTCCTTTACTTATAAGCTTGGGGACATAAGACTGTGGGACTCCTTGATACTCCCTGTAATAGAGGGACAGTGCCTCTGCCTGAGGCCCCAACTAGACCGGACCCAGGGGAAAGTATCCTGTGTGGGTGCACACAAAGGCCCTTTGACACAAGGAGAGGCAGATTCAATAGGTGTCACCAACAAGGTGACAGGAGGGCTCCAGGTCAAGTGAAGGGAGGGCACCTGGGAGACCTCAGATACTCTTATGCATCTGAACCTTGCATAGCAATATACAAACCCAGAGTCTTACAATCAAGCGCCCACACGGATTGTACAATAACCCCTCTAACCAGAGCAATTACCCAAAGACCCTTAAGGAACAGTTCAGTGTGAAAAGAAAAACTGTGTAAATAGATAGGCTGTGCAAAATAAAAAATGTTTCTAATATAGTTAGTTGGCAAAAATGTAATGTATAAAGGCTGGAGTGACTGGATGTCTAACATAATAGCCAGAACAATACTTCCTGCTTTTCAGCTCTATAACTCTGAGTTAGTCAGCGACTTGAAGGGGGCCCGCATGGTACATATCTGTTCGGTGAATTTGCAATTGATCCTCAGCATTCAGCTCAGATTTAAAAGCAACAGACATGACCCATGTGGCCCCCCTCAAGTCTCTGATTGGTTACTGCCTGGTAACCAGGGTAACCAGTCAGTGTAAACCAAGAGAGCTGAAAAGCAGGAAGGAGTGTTCTGGCTATTATGTTAGACATCCAGTCACTCCAGCCTTTATACATTACATTTTTGCCTAACTAACTATATTAGAAACATTTTTTATATTGCACAGCCTATCTATTTACCCAGTTTTTATTTTTACGCTGAACAATTCCTTTAAAGCACCCATAACAACAAACCTGTCTTGTGGGACAGGACAAGCATGGGCACTAATCTAATGTAAAGGACCCAGACGAGAGCTCAGTGTACCGCAACCTACTACTACCTTTAGAGATCCTACTCTAGCAACAAGTGCAGTACCTACTATAACAACACTATCCTTCTTATGATGGGAGGCAGCAAAACACAAAAACCAAAGTCTGATGCGGCATCTAAACTTGAGCAGTTTGCCAGGCAGAACCCTCAAAATGGCTCCCGAAGGAGAAGCAACTACACCATGCTTTCAATGTACAATTTCCAACAAGACCTGTAAATTTAGAGGTGACAACCCTAGAGACCTATTTACACAGATTAGACCTAACAAAACCCCTCTCCGATATACGATATTATCTACCGCTGGTCCCTCCCCCCTTGAGAGAGTTAAGGGCAAATGGCAAGGTGATATTCCTGACTTGAATGAAGAAAAATGGAAGGACGCACTCAAGCTTGTCACAGAGCTATCTATCTCTATGAGGGACAGCTTATACAAATAACATTTTTAAATAGAGTCTACTTAACTCCCTACCGCCTGGCAAAAATTTATGAAAATGTATCAGATCTATGTCCCAAGTGCAGAGTGGAACCTGGTACCATGTTCCATATATTCTGGTCCTGTCCGGTAACCCAGAGATTTTGGAGGGCTGTACTTCAATTCTTGAATGAAAAGCTTGCATTACCAAGTATTCGTTCACCAGAAACTTGTTTGTTGGGGATAACAGGGGACTTGCAGTTTCATTCCTATTCTAGAGTGTGTTACTTACAGCTCATCTACTATGCCAATAAAGCCATATTAATGCATTGGAAATCACTCAACCCTCCTACACTACTTGGCACTATTGGCAAAAACGGATAAATGACTCTCTCTCAAACCAGAAACTGACCTATCTGTCAAGAGGCTGCCCGGAAAAATTTTATGCTATATGGGGTACCTGGCTAAAAGTGCAAACTGGTTAACTGCATATATTCTCCTATAATGGATATGACAATTTGTACCTTACCTCTCCAACCCCCTTCCCTCTCAACTTTCTCTTTTCTACTATACCTTCTATTCATCTTGTATATGTTGAATGTTTAACATTTAAAATAAAAACTTTAAAAAAAAAATAGCCAATAGTGTTATGTCCTTTTACATTTCGCAGTCTCCACCTTTTCTCATTGTACTAACCTTAACTGCTTGACAATATTTATCAGAAATGTTTCAGTTAAAGGACTAGTAACATAAAAAAAAAAACGTTAAAAATTCATTAGTGCACAACGAAAAAATAAACACCAAGACAAATGAATCTTTTTAATAGCAAAGCCTTTATACAGAAAGTCCACTTCCTGTCCTCTTCAGAAACGGTGAAAAGGTGACCATCCATACTGCAGCGATTGATTTCTCCTCCCTGGCTATTCACTGAAAAGGCATCGCCTTCATCCTTTGTGCACTAATGAATTTTTAACGTTTTTTTTTTTTGATGTTACTTGCGGGGAAGTCTTGCGCTCTGTCCTGGCAGCACTATAACAGCTACTACAGCTACTAGCAGGAACAAGTGTGCGTCGGGAGACTCTAGTGGACGGGAAGTGAGAGGACCCGCTGATGTTAGTTGATCGCGCCAGCACAGGAACAAACTTGACGCCGCTGTCACACCAGGAGCCGGGAAATTGTAAGAGAGCCCGTGACACTGCTGCTGCTGGACACCGGGAGGAGGATGAAGGCGATGCCTTTTCAGTGAATAGCCAGGGAGGAGAAATTGATCGCTGCAGTATGGATGGTCGCTTTTTCGCCATTTCTGAAGAGGACAGGAAATTGACTTTCTGTAAGTTATTTCTTAATAAAGGCTTTGCTATTTAAAAGTTTCATTTGTCTTGGTGTTTATTTTTCGTTGTGCACTAACGAATTTTTAAACATTTTTTTTTGATGTTACTGGTCCTTTAAAGCAACATTTGCTGGGGAATGGGCTGTAATTACCAGAAAAATACATTTCTTCAGATTTTGGTTAGATTGTAAGCTTTACAGTGCACGGACCTCCTTCTTACTGTGTTTGTTCCACATGACAGACTCTAAGGGGCAGATTTCAAAAAGTGAAATTAGAGTTCATCACAGCAAAACTCCTCCACTCTCTATTAATTTCTATAGGATTTGTAAAGGTGTACTAATAAATGGGTAACATTTTGAGTTCAACATTTGATAAATACATCTCTAAAACTCGCATAGAATAAATGGAGAGTGGAGTTTTCTTGTGGTGAGCTCTAGTGTCACACTTTGATAAATCTGCACTGTAGAGCCCTATTTATCAAAATTAGAATTTGTTAATTTTTTGAATTAAATTAAATTTTAAAATTTGAATAAACATAAATGTTACCAAATGCAAATGTTTGCATATTTATTAAAAAATTTGAATCTAAAAAGAACTTGAACCCAAACACCCCAGTATGCCTTTATTCTGTAAAAAACCCAAAGACACGCTTTGTTCCAACTGTTTCTCACTATTGTGACTACAACAAAGAAAACAATTACCAGTAAAAACCTAACATAAAGTGGATTGGAGTTTCAAGAGAAGATGTCCACTATCCTATCAGACACGCACCAAAAGTTCCTACATGTCTGGACCCCATGATATACGTGGAGATATGGGAATTCCACCTTCATTGCCTTGCAGAACACTTAAAGGAACAGTAACACCAAAAACTGAAAGTGTTTTAAAGTAATGAAAATATCATGTAGTGTTGCCCTGCACTGTTAAAACTGGTCTGTTTGCTTCAGAAACACTACTATAGTTCATATAAACAAGTTGCTGAGTAGCAATGGCGGAAATTGAAAAACGGCTATATGGCACAGGATAACTAATGGATAACAGATAACACCATTATGTTCTACAGAGCTTATCTGCTATCTGCTGTGTAACTTGAGCCTTTTCTCCTTTGAATGGCTGCCCCCATGGCTACACAGCAGCTTGTTTATATAAACAATAGTAGTGTTTCTGAAGCAAAGACAGGAGTTTTACTAGTGCAGGGCAACAGTGCATTATATTTTTATTACTTTAAAACAATTTAATTGTTTGATGTTACTGGTCCTTTAACATGTTACTGGTCCTTCATGTACATCTCATGAACTTTGTAACACGTGGGTTCTGTCTTTTAGTTTTAGTGTAGTTTAAAATGTCTTTGTTTCTTTCCTTTATTTTACTTAGGTTAGGTTCCCTAAGTTATACTTATTTGAAACTGCAAATCCATTCTTTCATTTCTTTATGCTGCTTGGACGTTAGTATGAGTCTCTTATGTCATATTTATACTTATACTTAGGGTTGCGGACAGTCAGGTTTTTACACATATTTTACACATATATTCATATATTACATTGTAGGTAGCTTTATAAACATTAGCATCTACTATTTGTCCTTTAATAAATATACCCAAAAAGCAGGTCTACTTATTTTAAAGGTATACTAACACATATTCAACCCTATTTCAATATGACCGTTCTTTGAAAGAGTCCATTTTTTAAAGGAAAATTCAACCCGTAACTAATAAAAACCCTACCCTACGTAGACCCCCTCCCTCCTCCCCCCCAGCCTAGCTGCCCCCTGGGAAATGCCCCTAACTTTTTACTTACCCCTCGGCACAGATTCAGGGATCTCAGTTCACCGCAGCCATCTTCCGGGTCTTCGGTTAGCTGAGACTGAGACAGACGAAGCGGCACATGCACAGTTGGAGCAATTTACTGGTCTGCGATAACTGCACATGCACTAAAATGGACAGAAATTGGCGAAGCGCCGGAAGAAGACATTAAGACCCAGAAGATGGCTGCGGTGAACTGCGATCCCTGAATCTGCACGGAGGGATAAGTAAAAAGTTAGGGACATTTCCCGGTGGCAGGAAGCAGCTAGGCTGGAGGGAGGGGGGACTATGTAGGGTAGGGGGTAGGTTTTTTTTTTTGTTACAGGTTTAATTTTCCTTTAAAGGAAAACTATACCCCCAAACAATTTAGTCTTCCTTTAACAATTGCTGTCAAGCTGACCCCCCACAGCAGAAGAACTTAGTCACTCCAGGCCCCTAGCAAAAAAATATTCTCAGGGGGTCCAGCACGAATAGTGACTCTTCCCCCGGCTCCCCTCCCGACGCTTTTCTCAGCACTTACCATGGCGCACCTTGTCTCTATATTAGAGTTTGGAGAGGGGCTAGGGAGAGAGGGTACGTTGCAGCAGACCCCATGGTTTGGGCCCCCTCTAGTGCTGTATAGAGTAGCTAGTTATGCCACTGCCACAAAATCTTTTGGTTCCTGGGTCATAAATGAAAAAATAAATAGTGCAAATAGTAAATAATTAGCCTTGAATTTCTTGATAATAAATGACAATTTTGGTGATTATGCTTGGAAATAAAATCTCCTTTTAATCTCATGGGATGACATGGAATCTATTGGTGCAAACATTTTAAAAGACAGGTGCACATCATTTTGTTTGCCTCCACAATAAAGGCCTGGGTTTGTTCTGGGTAAGCATAAGACTGAAACCTCAGCCTTACCCTTCTCTGCCTGAAGTTCCCTATGCTAGTAAACTTGAGGTTTCACTGTAACTGACAACAGAATGAAATTACTTAATCAACAATAAAGTTAAAGCCACAAATTTGGATGTGGTTGAGTATCTAAAAATTTACATTTTATCGTACAGTGTACTTGAATTTTTTTTTAAGCACAGGTATGGGACCAGTCAGGCCTGGATTTGTGGAAAGGCCACCAAGGTCCGGGGCTAGGGCAGCAGGATTTTAGGGGGCGGCATACTGCCCAACCACATCCATATTGGTTCAGAAACATTGGGGATGCGCAGGCAATACGACAGTTTTTAAACTCCCTGTGTGCCAATCCCCATTGCGCAAATAAAGGGTAGGAGACAAGGGTGACGAACTACAGGAGGCCTAGGAGCGCCCGCTATGTAAATCCAGCCCTGGGACCGGTTATCCAGAATGTGCGGTACCTGGGGTTTTCCAGATAATGGATCTTCCTTAATTTGGATCTTCATACCTTAAGTCTACTAGAAAATCAAGTAACCATTAAAACCCAATAGGCTGGTTTTGCTTCTAATAAGGATTAATTATATATTAGTTTGGATCAAGTACATGTACTGTTTTTTTAAATTTGTATTATTTGGATGAAATGGAGTCTATGGGAGACAGCCTTTCCGTAATTCGGAGCTTTCTGGATAATGGTTTTTCCAGATAATGGATCCCATACCTGTAGTTCCTTCACGTGGAATTTCAGATGAGATTATTACATGGAGTGTGTCATAGGTATTGTTCACTTCTAGGTTACAAAAAGTTCCTCCTTCCAGCAAACCCCTAAAGAAATAGAGCATAAAACAGCTGGCAGTGAGTACAAATGATATGCAACATTCTGCTGGCACTAAAAAGGTTAATTGTTTTCCACTGTGTCATTTTTATGTATTTTTAGTTATTAATAGACCTGTCTTGTTTATATCATATACACATCTCTTTGGTATGCTTCTCCTGTGCAACACAACAGGAATTAAATATTGGGTGTAGCTAGAGATCTGATGTTTTCCAGTTTTGCAACAGCTGGCCGATGACACAATTGTGCAGCTAACTAGCTAGGAGGTGTATTACAATGTGTCTCTCTTTTATGGCACTGCCTCATTCAGCAGCTGACCAGTTGTGCTAGCTGTCCTGACTTAGGTTTGTGGCAAACCATGGAGACAGCTGCATGCACCCTCCCACCTCTTCTCCAGTGTAAACATGGCCAACTTAGCTAACCTTTACTCATAACAGAGACTTTCCATACCCTTTATCTTCTATGGACTTTGCTTATTTTATTAAAGAAAAACTATGACGTAAGTATTCATACTTAACCAACAGATATAATAAGTGACACACACACACACACACACACACACACACACACACACACACACACACACACACACACACACACACACACACACACACACACACACACACACACACACACACACACACACACACACACACACACACACACACACAATCATGTGAAAAAGTTGGGAACCCCTCTAAATTCTTTGGAGTTTTGTTTATCATTGGCTGAGCATTCAAAGTAGCAACTTCCTTTTAATATATAACATGCCTTATGGAAACAGTAGTATTTCAGCATTGGCAAAAAGTTTATTGGATTAACAGAAAATATGCATCATAACAAAATTAGACAGGTGCATAAATGTGGGCACCCCAACAGAGGTATTACATCAATACTTAGTTGAGCCTCGTTTTGCAAATGTAACTGCCTCTGGACGTCTCCTATTGCCTTTAATGAGTGTCTGTATTCTGGATGGCGGTATTTTTGACCATTCGTCCATACAAAATCTCTTCAGTTCAGTTAAAGGGGTTGTTCACCTTTAGGGTTACTTTTAGTGTGATGTAGAGAGTGATATTCTGATACAATTTGCAATTGGTTTTTATTTTTTATTATTTGTGGTTTTTGAGATAAATCACTTTTTATATAGCAGTTCTCCAGTCTGCTATTTCCGCAATCTGGTTGCTAGGGCCCAAGTTACCCTAGAAACAAATAATTCCAAAACTATACAAAATAAACAACGAAGACCAATTGCTTACAATTAGCCATTCTATAACTTACTAAAAGTTTGATGATGAACCAATGGCTCCCGAGCATGGACAGCCTGCTTCAAATCATCCCATAGATTTTCGATGACATTCACGTCGGGGGACTGTGACGGCCATTCCCGAATATTGTACTTCTCCCTCTGCATAAATGTCTTTGTAGATTTCCAAGTGTGTTTAGGGTCATTGTCTTGTTGGAATATCCAACCTCTGTGTAACCTCAACTTTGTGACTGATGCTTGAACATTATCCTGAAGAATTTGTTGATATTGGGTTGAATTCATCCGACCCTCAGGGCCTCAGTCCTTGAACTAGCCGCCATGATGGAACCTCCACCAAATTTGACAGTAGGTAGCAGATGCTTTTCTTGGAATGCAGTGTTCTAAAGCAAAGTCCAAAGCACTTTGTTCCAAAATGACTGTGGCTTGTCTAAATACAACAAGCGACTGTTTGTGGCATAAGTGCAAAAAGGGCTTCTGTCTCATCACACTGTCATAAAGATGTTCTTTGTGCAAATCGAGCTGAATTGTAGAACAATGTACAGATACTTTATCTGCAGCAAGATGTTCTTTCAAGCCTTTGGAGGTGATCTTTGTTTTGTCTGTAACCATTCTCACAATCCTCCGCATATGTTCGCTCCTGTATTTTTCTTGGCCAGTCAGACCTGGGTTTTACAGCAACTGTGCCTGTGACCTTCTATTTCCTGATTACATTCCTTATAGTTTAAACCTCTGAGATAGCTTTTTGTAGCCTTCCCCTAACCATGATACTGAACAATCTTTGTTTTCAGATCTTTTGAGAGTTGCTTTGAGGATCCCATGCTGTCACTCTTCAGAGGAGAGTCAAACAGAAGTACAACCTGCAATTGGCCACCTTAAATACCTTTTATCATGATTGGACTCTAAATTCTAAACCTTTGCTGTGAAGACTAGCTCAAAAATAGCAAAGAGGATGAGTTTCTGGCAACTTTTCTGATTATTAAAAAAAATCTTTCTTGGCAATAAGACACTGAGAACTAATTTCAGTAAATTTGAGGCCCATATTTTAAAATGTCTCAGTAGCCTCCTTCCTCTATCAGCCTCCCAGTTGAAGTACAAATCTAACAACACACATATGGACAGAACTAAACCAAATTTCCATGTTATATTTTGGTTCCTGCTTTTAACATTACTTTAGCATTCATTCAGCATCTATCAATAGCCCCAAGTCTATTAAAGGGCAATCTGTGAAATTGGGTATGTCTGTATAATAAATATATAATGGAAGATGAATAGGAGAGTGCCTGAACAGTAAGAAGAGTACTAAAAAGTGAACAATAACAATAAATTGTAGCCTCATAGACCAATAGTTTTTGGCTGTTGGGGTCAATGACCTCTATCTGATAGCTAAAAAGGGAGAAAAAAAGACAAACGATTCAAAAACTATAAAAAATAAAGACCACATGAAAAGCTGCTAAGACATGTACAGATCTTGTGTGTCATAGTACTTTCACATTTTGTATTGTAAGCTCTATGGAGCAGGGCCCTACAGTTTGTATAGATTATATGTTCATATGAAATCTATTGTACAGCTCTGTGGAACATGTTGCCACTTTATAAATACTTGTAATTACCTATGACTTTGTTTATTGTGCATTCAAGCATTCATTTATTGTATGACTAACACTACAGCTATGCACTATGCGGCACACTTCCAAGGCTTACACAACTTACCTAGTTACAACTTTAAATCTATATTCAAATCTATATTAAATATAGCCGAGTAATTACTGTGTACATGCAGTCATATATCACTCATACTTAAAAACTGTTGCTCAGACCTAGAATCTGTTAACCATTTTAACCCATGTCCCTGCCAAACAGGTTCTGCATTGGTTTCTTGTATTGCATACTACATATTGAAATGTTTGCAAAGGGGGAGTATGTCATTGTATACTTTTAAGTGTTGTGTTCATTTAAAGTAATGTGACCTCACTGCCTGTTATTCTAGGATTCCTTCTGCCCCTCCCTCAAAATGATGACATTAGTAATACTATGCAGTTAAAATGTCTATTTTGTTTTCCTTGAAATATGGCCATTTGGTAAAGTGTTTACTGTGGTCAGTTGGCTCATCTACTGCTTTACCAATACCTCACCTTCCCCAACCAACCGAATGTTATCCCAATTATGTAAGGTCAGGGCCAGACAAAAGCTGCCAACAGACCAATTATGTATGGGGCCCTCCGACGGGCCTACCTGACTTATCTGGATGAAAATCATGGAGATGTTGGTTGGGAAGGTTTAAAAAATCACACCAGGTTGAGGATCACATCGGCTTTTTGAAGCAGTCCTCCCTCCCATAGCCTGTATTCCCGCCACGGTCTACCCATAGTTATAGCCCTGATAAAATGCATTCTTTTTGTTGCACTGTTCTCCTTTGATGTTCCTCTTTTCACCAGGAAAGTATCTAAGAAGTTAATTCCTTAGTATATAATGTAAAAAACTGTATCTTGCCATCAGCAAAAATGTCTCTGGACAGGACTCTAGTAGTAAATGAATTTATAACCCTGTTGGTATTAAAACAGTTATTGACCATTTACAGCTACGAGAGTCCTCACTGCTAGATCCAAAGCCCTAGATCACTATAATTTAGGGATGCACGCAATCCAGCCCACCATCTTCCACTCTTTTTCAGCAGGATTTAGAGTCATCCTTTTTTCCATAAGTTACATATGCAAATTAGGGTTCGGTTCGGTATTTGGCCGAATCCTAAAATAGTGGATATGGTGCATCCGTAATATAATTACTTTGATATCTATCCTTCTAATTTATAAAGTTGCTATAAAGGCACTTCAGAAAATGATAACATACCTCGACCTCTATATAAAGTTTCATAGAATGAAGGTAAATCCTGTAAACTGTAGATTATCCTGAGGTACAATACATAACCAGCTATAAATTAATACAAAGTTAATCTATAATTGTAAGATTTCTAACTAAAGATCCAGTAGGCAGCAGTCAAAAAAAATTGTTTGGGGTGGGGGGGTTAAAGCTTAAAGGGGACCCGTCAAAATCATATTTTATCACATTAGTCAAGCAAAATGAACTTTAATTACACTATATAAATTATTTGAATCTTGTTTCCTTCAGTCTGGGAATTCATAATTATAGCAAGCAGGCAGGAGCCATTTTGTGGACACTGTTATTAAGACAAGTCTTGTATCTTCTCAGAATCTTGTTTGTGCACCTGAATGGGGGACCTGATGTCCATTTCCATGTCCTGACTACACAATCAAATGGTGAAGAGAACGGGGGAATGTGGGGAGAACAGTGACATCTAGGAAGTGCTTAATGGAAAGAGAAAGTAATTGTCTGCCCCGCCTCTATGCCATTGGCATAGAGGAGGGGCAGACAATACTTGATTGACAGTCGAGATTTTTAAATGAGTTTACAACAGCTATGAATGCTTTAATAAAAAATTTAAATTGTATTTCATGTTTAATTTGAAAAGGACTTTTATTATACAGATTTTTGTGTCTGGGTGACAGGTCCACTTTAATACTGTAAGGAGCACATTGCTGAGCAGCTAAGCTTTTGAGAACTAAACCCCTGTACCAAAAAAGCCCCCCTTAGCTGCCTGGCATTGCCCCCCTTCCCCAAACTGTGCATCAAAAACAGTTGAAGCAGATTCCTGACTTGGCCCAATTGTGCATGCTCCCGCAGACTTTGTGTCGGCTTCGAGTCCAAAAAGAATACAAAATGGCAGAAGATGGTGCCCTGGAGCTCCACTGCTCTGCATTTTAGGGTCAGATTTTTTTTAACAAATGTGCAGTGCAAGGGGGGGGGGAGAGGGGGGTGGCGATGCCAGGCAGTTAAGGGGGGGGGCGCTGGTATGGGGTGTTTAGTTCTCCTTTAAGAAATCCAAAACTTTAGTTTGTATACAGTTTTTGGATTTAGGGATAAAGGTTGAGTAGTATAATTAGTCCAAGGGAGATCATACATTACAGACAATGTACTTCAACTTGGGAGGATACAACACTTACTAATTGACACATTTATTTTTCCACTGGATTTCATCCAAATTATAGATATAGGAACTTTGGAGAGTAACACTGAAACTTGATTGTGTTCCATAGCAGTGGTCTTCAGACTTTTCAGTTCAGGCTATCCTTGAATGACCAACCTATTGTCAGGGCCACTTTAGCTCCTGTGTATAAGCCGGTCTCAACATCCCATGTATGGGGTCGGATAGAAGGAAATACTGGAACACAGTCTGTTAACTCAGACAATAGCGCTACTTTCATTCTAGTCTTGCCTATTTGTGCACTAGCATAAACATATCACAGAGAACACAATTTCAGTATCAGATTTGTTATTCGGTAGATTGAAAATAAGTAAAAGGTCTCATTTGTTTACAGGGCACTGTTAATAGGAAGCAGCAGCAATTGCTCTGGGCAGACAATTATTGCTCAGATATTTATTGTGGGTAGTGGGTGACCAGTAGCACTTCTTAAAAAGGCAAATAAAAACAAAACAATGTTCATAACACCTATATTTAATAAAGGTATTCACATATCCAATTTTGATATCAACAAAATAGTTATCAAAAACTGAAATTCTACCACTTGAATCCCAGTCTTTGCACTACTTCTGTATTCCCATACCTCACCAAATATATTGCTTAGATCCTTTATTTGTGTGTGTGACGACATTTGGTAGGAACTATTTTACCCATTGACCTATTAATGCCTGTGAGGCAAAGAAAACACTTCAGCAGATGTGTTGTTTTCTTTACTGTACCAGCAGTCCAGATATAGGATCTCATTTCAATGATGTAAAATTAGAGAGGGAATTATATAGACACATTGGTATCAACAGCTCCATTCTGATATCAAAAACTACAGTCAAGATCGGCATTTTCACAGTTTGAAATGACAAAGAGGTCCCGTTTAGGAATAAAAGGGATATCTGTGGGTTTTCATGAAGAAGCTGCCAGCTGCCACTGGCGAAAGATCCTGAAGACCTTGTGGGATTTTTCTGGAACGCTCTAAAACAAGATGAAATGTACTGATTTTCCAGGTGAAAAGAACATTTCATTACACATACACACTGCAGTAATTATATATTTATTTATTTAACCTAACATTTGCTCTCAGGTTTGGAACCGGTGTTTCAAATTAGGCACCAGTACGCACCCCATGTCATACAGGTGTACTATGTAATAAAGTACACAGAAAAGCAATGTACAACGAAACCTCAATTTTACATCCTGATTTTAAGTTTCCCCTCATTTTACATTGTTGATTTGTGGTCCCACCTATATATTATGCATAATACATTTCCCTGATTTTTCATTTTCCTGGATTTTACACCATTTTTTTCTGGTCCCCTGAAAAACGTAAAATGGGGGTTCTACTGGTACTCCATATCTAATGCCTTATATGTAGAAGTGGATTGCAAGCATGAAGTAAAAACAATCCCACCTAAGAAATTGCACTCATTATGCTTTCTATGTACCCTTAATAGAGTAGTAAGAATGCATGTTTAACTGTTCCAAAGAATTATGTTTCTATTGCTTTGCACTTACAGAGGTATCAGGGTTAGATATGGTTCTGGAATTTTCCTCAGCAAGGAGCACTTTTAAAACCTCCTTCCAGCCATACTCCTTTCTCCTGGCTTCCTCTTGGATTTCCGATCCCATTGTGTTTGTTCCACTTGCCTGGCACACATTAACCCAAGGGCACCAACTCCTGTGCTGAGACAGTGGATCAAAGCAGCTCCTAGGAGAAGTGTCCTGAATAAAAACAGGGTAGACATGAATTAATAGAAAACAACAGACATGCATAAGTGCAAAATGGCAGTTGCCAATAGCAACCAATCTATGTTTATAAAACCCTTCTGACTTCTATATTAGCTTAATAGCAGAATGGTAGTATTGATTAACAGTACCTTAAGAAGCAAATTAAATCCTAAAAGAAAATGTGCTAGAAATGCCTTCAATTTACATATTAAATTTATTGTACCATGACATTGTCCAAAGTAGCTCATAATCTAGGCTCCTTTTGGCTATATTTTGCATTCCAGTGATCTGCTGTTGAGAAGCTAAGTTTATGGGTTTTTGTAAATTATCAAACAGTGAGTTTATATCTGTTATAGTAGCTATTGTTGTAGGGCTGCTCACTAATTCTGACACAAACTGCACTTCTTTCTATTCTGTCATGTTAATCTAAACTAATTACTAGAGTGAATTACGAACTAATGTGGGTTTTATATTGTACATATAAAGAATACGGAGAGTTGATTCTAAGCTTAAGTAACTGAAACCAGCGAAAAGAATGGAGCACTACTAAAGAACACATCGGTAATGGCATTGGGCTGGTAAAGAAGCTGAAAACTTAAGGTCTAGCATGTTTAGAATACGGGGCTGGTTTACTAATGATTGTTATGGAACAATAAATCGATTTTGAAAGGTCCTTAACATTCATAAGTATTTATTTTTGCAAAGATCAGTGAATAACAAACGGGAACTATTCATAATGGATTGATCGAAGCCTCTTCAATGGGACTGAACGTCACAGATCATTGGGTCTTTTTGCTGGTCTGGAATAAGGATTCCAGAAGGCCTGACCAATGATAAAAGTTGATTTGTTTTAATATTTACCAAACCACTCAAACGGGCCTGTTACTTTTGGCCTATTAATTAATTAATATTAAAGGCTGGTTTAGCACCACTGCTCATTAAATGCGGTGGATAGAAGCTGTTCCTTGCCCACTAAAGCAAATGTAAAATGTGTAACGGTCGTCCTTTAAAAGAATGGTAAAGAAGTAGGCTAGAACTGCTGCATATGATGTTTTGGGGTTCTTTACCTCCAAGGCAAGCACAGCCTTGAAGATCAGTGAAAATCTGTGAATCTGAAGATGCCCTTAATATTTCCCCATCTTCATTTGATTCCCAGCTTATGGTCAGAGCTGCTCTGAGTTACCTAAGCTTAGGGACCAACTTATTTGTTAGAATAAATTGAAAAAAAACACCAAGACAAATTAAACTTTAAAATCACTAAGTCTTTATCAAAAAATGACTTACCGAAACTCCGCTTGCGCTCCTCTTTAGAAAAGGCGATCGTGATCCATTGTGCGGCGCTCAATTTCTCTTCCCTGCCTTCCTTGTAGGAGATAGCCAGAGAGGAGAAGCGGAGCTGAAGCGGAGTTTCGGTAAGTTATTTCTTAATAAAGGCTTTGCGATTTTAAAGTTTAATTTGTCTTGGTGTTTTTTTCCGCTTAATGATTTGAAACATGATCTTAGCGTAGCTTTTCAACAGCTGCTCAAAACAAGCTGAGCACGTTCAATTTAACGGACACTCCTCCAAGAAAATTTAAGACGGTGCCTGTGCTCAAAGTTTAAGGCCTGGATCATTACAGTTATTAAGATTCTGAACCTTTACTACATTTCTAGCCATATTTGTTCTTAGTGTTTATTATAAATTTGGTTGTCCTTTAAAGACATACATAGCGTATTCTGGAGCACTGCAAAACATTTATTCAATTAACATATTTGTATTAAAATATAGCAAAATCACACATACAGTACATTTAAATAACTAATATCTGTGGTTGACAGATCTGATATATATGTTAGCATTCTGTGCTTTTTTTAATCAAGAAGATGACTGCAGTGTACTCACAGAGCTACTGCTGGAGCAGAGTCGAGGGCGTTTGGCCCTACGGTGTGGACTGGAGTGCAACTCATTGCCAAGCCCAGTGTTTTCACCCTGCCCCATGCTGCGTGTCACAGGACGATTCCGTACAGCTTCTGAATCTGCTGGGCTTAAGAGGTCAGAGCTTCTCGTCCTACCATAGGCAAAAGCAGGGCTCTGCAATAGATATATGTAGTATGCATTTACTACTCCAGCACAAAAATATATACATATATATACATACATACACACACACACACACACACACACACACACACATACATACATATACATACATACATACATACATATATTAGCACTTTCGTTCTAATATATATGGGTAGATAGATTTATTTCCCCCACCTCTGGTCAATCACACACAGGAGCCCATTAAACTGCCTGTATGTTTTAAAGTGTGAGAGGAAACCAGAGTTCCTGGATGAAACCCATGCAGATACCAGAAGAACATGCAAACTCCTTACAGTGCCCAAATTAGAATCAAACTTAGAACCTCAGTACTTCAAGATAAAGTGCTACATACTGAACCACAATGAAGTCAATTTGCCACTATGTGGCTCATAATTCTCTTATTTCAAGTTTCTTGTTGGTTTGTTGTACTGCCCCCGACACCCCCATTCTTCTTTATTGCGGTCTTTACCCCTCATATAATTTTATATCATCCGTAATAGTAACTGGCTTTTCCAAAAAATAATTCTTTCCTAAGAGAATCTCCAGTATCTGTGAACAAATCTTACCTGTTCAGCATCACGGCTACGTGTAACCCTCCTGCTTGGTGACATAAATCCAAGAGGGCTCCTTTCATGACCCTCAGCTGGAGAAACAGGTGTGCCAGGAGCACTCAAAGAGTTGTCCAACTCTACAGTTTCTAACTGCTGAAAGGCCCAAAGCCCGACTTTTCTCATGCAGCGAGGGCAATTAATGATACACAAAGACCCGGAGGAAAAGCTAAAAACAATAAAAATGTATTACTAAAAAACAAGTATAAAGTTCACTGGACTCTCATCACCAGGATAACAAGATTGCAAATAAAAACTGCAGTGCATATTTTGGATAGGACTTTACCAGTGCTTGGTAAAGAGGGAGAATTACCATCTCCTCCAATTAATCGATACCCCGATAACGGAATAATACCTTGCTGGCCCTTCCTGCTGCTAACGGATATTATATTAGCATCTCCAGGTCCTTCTCCATCAAGGATGGTCTAAGTGAATACTATTAAGGGTATAACTGGCTTGATTATTTTTGCATCCCAAATGCATAGCCTTACATTTATCAGCAAGGGGGTTATTTATTAAAGGTAGAGTGTTAGAGGTTTGTGAGGTTTTTTTCAAAATTGAAATTTCAGAAAAAAACTTGAATGGAAAACAGTGAATTTGGGGTGAATAGCCGAAAACTCAAATTGAAGCCACATGTTATGTTTTCGGTGAAAAAAAAAACAAAAAACTTGAATCAAGATTTCGAGTGAAACCCACCGACAAAAAACATCATGAAGGCTACACACATCTTCAAATGCTTGAAGGGACCTCTGCCACTGACTTCAACATGACCTCAACAGGTTTTAGCTGGAGGGATTATTTTCGAATTTGAGGTTTTTTTTGTTTGTTTTTTAACCCTGAAAAATGTGAGTTTTTTTTTAACCAAAAAATTTGAGTTTTGACTGAAAATTTTTGAGTAAAAATCAACTCAACCTTTGGTAAATAACCCCCTAAATCTCATCTGCCAGCTGCCGAGTCGACCAGTTTATTCAGGTGCCTGCCATGTTGAAATCATAAACCACTTATTAAATATGGCTTTCCTCCAGTTCATTGGTATGATACCAGATAAAAGGTCCACAGAATTGGTCCAGTAACTGGACTCCTCAGTTGAAAACATTGAGGGAAAGAACTAATTAAGCACAGTTCTTTCAATGTTCCTTTTAACCTAAATATTTCCATTTTTTAGTGAAGCCACACTCTAAATCTGTATCTTTTTACTACTGCTATACTTATAAAAATATTTTTGGGATTAGTCTTTTCTTGGGATGCAATCAATTTTCCTGATTGCTGCTTCACAACATTTGTGTAGTATTTAGGGTTAGGATCCTAGGTACTAAAAGAAGCGCCTGACACCTAACTGGCCACACAATCACACACATTTTTTCTGTAAACGAACAGATATGACTAGCAAACCACAAAAGCATTTTGGTAAAAAATATTGAATATCTATAATAAAACAAAAGTGGATTTTTGTTAACGCACCTGGTATTCCACCCACACAGTGCTAAAATACAGGCTGAGATATGAACCTGCAGAGAGTCAGATGGCAGGCTGTGAGAATTAGCCTCTCTTCCTTCCTTAGGTTTTAGCTCATCTTCTATCAGCCTTAAGAGACGACTCACTGTGTCTTCTGTGATGTCCTGAGAAAGGAAACAATGTGCATCTTTGCCTTAAAGTGGTTGTTCACCTTCTAGTTAACTTTTAGTATGATGTAGAAAGGGATATTCTGAGACGATTTGCAATTGGTTTTAGTTTTTTTATTAGCCGTGGTTTTTGAGTTATTCAGCTTTTAATTTACAGCTCGCTAATTTGCAATATTTCCAATTTGGTAGCTAGGGTCCAAATTACCTTAGCAACCATGCACTGATTTGAATAAGATCCAGGAATATGAATAGGAGAGGGTCTAAATAGAAAGATGAACAATAAAAAAGTAGCAATAACTATACATTTGTAGCCTTACAGAGCATTTGCTTTCAGATGGGGTTGTGACCCCCATTTGAAAGCTAGAAAGATTCAGAAGGAAGTGGCAAATAATTCAAAACCTATAGAAAATAAACCTTGGGGTAGACATCTCAGAAGAAGGACATAGGAAGAGAATGGCTAGCCTATTGTTCAGCTATAGGTGCTGCAAAATTCAAGAATTAAACTATAAGTTACTAAGTAGATAGTATTATACTCCACATAAACTGAAACAGATGTATCGAACGGCAAGCAATGATGCAAATCTGGGATTGGCACACTCCTACATATTTTCTGGGAGTGTCCCCTTCTCACAAACCACCAGTCAACAATAATGGAGATGTGCTTGCAGATATTGGGCCGGGTAATATTAGACTCATCCTGTTTTGGGAAGGATACTAGAGAGTGTCTCGGACGTAAAACTAGAAATGCACTTGTTAAATGCAGCAAAGACACTAATCCCCAGACTTTGGAAATCTTCTGTACCCCATACACCAAGGAACTGGATAAATTTCATTAAATTTTAAGAACTTTCCTCTCTCACAGAAAAGCAACATACTGACTTTAGGGATACATGGTTACGGTGGTTCCTGTTTAGAGATACCACTGACTACAAGCAACTTATGAGCATTTAGGAACACTCAAGGTTGGCTCACTAATTTCCTCCTCTGGGTTATCTGTAGAACAACCTTCCTATTGAAATGTATTATAAGTCTTTTATAGGATATTCAGCATAGAAGTGCCAATAGGCCTGAAATGTCATGAATATACAATCTAAATAATCTTACTCACGTTGTTAAATTGAAATGTGTGCAATGTATTATTCTTATTGCCTTCCCTTCTCCCCCCTTTTTTCTTTCTGTACCCCCCCATCCCATATATCTGTTTAAAATTCAATAAAAATCTACAATACGAAAAAAAATCTATAGAAAATAAATAATGAAAACCAACTGAAGTTGCTTAGAATTGGTCATTCTGTAACATACTAAAAGTAAACTTAAAGGTGAACCACCCCTCTCATGGTGAATGCAGCAATATTCCAAAACAACTTACAATGTTTTTCATTTTTATTTAGGAGATATATATATATATATATATATATATATTTATTTATTTTTTTTTCTGTTGCTCTTAGGCTTGGAATTCAGATTGCCGAATTTGCTTTAAGTTAAACATTTTATTTCTCACCATGCTTTTTACATCTTCATGCTTTAGTGAAGGCAGCTGCATCTCTAGGTGACAAAGGTTGTGAAAACGCTCCACAAAATCACTTAATACGGAGGATGGCTCTGTAACCAGGAGAGCCCAGAAATGCTCTGTATAGAGGACAGACAAAATTAGAATGCTTTAAGCAATACAAATTACTGTGTTTATAAATCAAAACTGCTACTTTTGATAAAGTTAATATTTAAGGAGAACATTTTACTTTATTAAGATACAATGTATTACGTAGTTAAACTAGTTTACTTTTGTGGTATTATCTTTGTTCTGACTTCATATGACATATCTCGCAATAGCACATTTTATATTTTCCCATGAATGAAGCTGTACTAATCACTGTAAAACACTGGCAATTGGTTGCCACTGTATGGTTGGGATATCAGATACAGAAATAGATTAATATTGGCTAGCATGGACTATTGCCCTGATAGCAGACAAGCCCCCACCATTTGCACTGGTGTTCTAGCCTGTAGAGTCTTTGCATCACCCCCAAAGCCAGTGTAATGGCTGCCTGCTTGCAATTTCTGCAAGATTTAAGAAAAAAAAAAAACATAAAAAACCACAGGAGATACAGATACAGGAGGGCTAAGGAGCAAGTGATTAAAAGGGAAAAGGTGGGGGTCCTTTGACAATGTCCCTAAAGTGCTACTGACATGTTCCTGTATAGAAGCAGTGCATTAATATCACTTAACATGCATATTAGTAGTTATAACTTAACAGTGAAAATATAAACTTAAAGGGAACTCATCATCCAAAAAAACTATTCCAAATCCTTTTTTATGACATTAGTCAAGCAAAATTAACTTTAATTACACTGTATAAATTATTTAAATCTTGTTTCCTTCATTCTGGGAACTCATAATGATAGCAAGCAGGCAGGAGCCATTTTGTGGACACTGTAAATAAGGCAAGCCTTGTATCATCTCATAATATTGATTGTGCACCAGAATGGGGGACCCGATGTCCATTCCCAAGCACTGGCTACACAATGAGAAAACTGGGAGAATGCGAGGAGAGCAGTGACATCTAAGAAGTGCTAAATTGAAAGTGAAATTAATTGCCTGCCCCATCTCTATGCCTAAGGAGGGGCAGGTAATATTTGATTGACAGCTGAGATTTTAAACCGAGTTTGTAACAGCTATTAATGCTTTACTAAAAAAAAAGAATTTGGATTTCATGTTTAATTTGAAAAGGACTTTTATTATACAGCTTTTTTGTCTGAAAAACCTGTGTTCTGCTACGTATACTGCTGATCATCATGCATAAAAGAACACCATTTGTATGTGTACCTGGACATGGGCTGTCTGGCCAAAAACAGAACTTTTCGTGCGCTTTTCTCAATGCTTCCTGCAGCTCCACACAACGTTGCTTATCTGAGTAATACAACAGCATGCAGTCAAATGGTGAATCAAAAAAAAGTTACACGGTGTGTGAATGGAATATTTGCCTATAGTTTATTTATTCTGTAAAGAAGGCAAAGAAGCCAAGCATTGATTTTAAAATTATTAACAAAATAAACTGACTGCATACCTGGTTTTGGCACAAATCTGTGCCATGTTCATTAGACAAATCAACATTTTTTTTATTAAAGGGGACCTGTAACCCTAAGAAATAATTTAAAAATATTTTCAATCGTACTAGTCAGATTTGCTTTAGGTCTATATAAATAATATAAATTGTGTTTTCTTCAGTCTTGAAAATCACAATCACAGCAAGCAGGCAGGCACCATTTTGTGAACACTGTTTACAAAACTCAGGTAATAAATGATCACAGCTGAGATTTTCGAATATCTTTATAATAGCTATGGGTGTTTTAATAAAAAGATAATTTGGGTTTCATGTTCCATTTGATGGTAACTTTTTATTATACAGCATTTTATGTCTGGGAGACAGGTCCCCTTTAATGAGGGGACCTGTCTTTTAATCTGCTGCCAGAACTTTTAGGGCCTGGTCACAGCAGATTCTGTTATACCACTCTACCATCTAAAGAGACATACACATGGATTAAACATATACAACCCCCAAAAAGACAACATATCAAACATTGAAACCGAGACATTATATTGCTTTCCGAACTAAAAAAATTTGCTCATTGTAAATTTGCTGGCAACAACACTTTAAAAAAAGAGTTAGGACAGAGGCAACAAAATGCTGCAAGATTTGTGTAATACTAAAAGAAAAAAAACAAACAAAAAAAAATCCCAGAAGATTGGGGGGAGGGTACACAACTCTGTGAAACACTGCACAGCCAAATTTTGAAGACGATTAAGAACAATATTCAACATAAAATTGCAGTGATTTTACAGTTTCCCTTGTTTTACACTTTTTTTTGTAGTTCCATGGGGTTTCTACTCTATGTATATTATGTAATTCACAAGTATATTTGAATTTTGGTCTTTAATTTAGCAATATAAAATTAAGTTTACTGTGAATATAGATAGCTTCTCCCCATATTCTTCAGTGGCAAACAAACCAACATTACTCCTAACATCTGCACACCATCTTAACACCACATAAAAGTCTGGTGTACTTGTCCAGTAGACAAAATAAATAAAAGGGAAAGCTGCCCTTTAAGAAAATTAAAAGTTATACTCACACTTGCTGAAATCCAGTATTGGTTGAAGGCTGGCACAGAGGTAGGCATTACAACTTGAACACTTTAACATATCACATTCTATATTGCACCATCCATACTTGGCACAAATTAGAGGACACAATTCAGGGGGTTTACCAGCCCACTTCAAGGAGTTCTGATGTTAAAGAATACTTACAACATATAAATGAAAGAAGCAAAAAGGGGTGAAGTACAATACAGTATACAGGAGGGGTTATCAATCATAGTACTGTCTGGGTTGCTCTCTGGGGTGCAACTCTGTAATACTTGTTAAGAGTTATTTCTATTTTTTAATTTATTTAATTTTTCTTTCTTATCCAAATAAAGATAGCCGACATACTTAGAGACCAAGAACAGAATTCCACAATTCTCTAATAAATTGAGAACTATTCATTTACCTGTAACAGGGATGCACCAAACCCACTATATTGGATTCGGCCGGACCACCGAATCCTTTGTGAAATATTTGGCCAAATACCGAACTGCATCCTAATTTGCATATGCAAATTAGGGGTAGGAAGGCAAAAACATTTTGTACTTCCTTGTTTTGTGACAAAACTGACAACTCTGCTCCACCCTACATCTCTAAACATATCTCCAGATATACAAGAGAGTGCCATTATCCTATGTTCTTTTTTCAATGGGTCATACATTCAAAAAGAAAACTTATTCTATGTAACTTTTTAATATTATTTAGAAACATTTTCAATGACTTTAAAGTTATGACTGTAAATGTAAATCATGTGAGATTTATCCCTTTTGACTTCCTGGGTCTGACTCTTAAAGCAACTGTGTGTTCTGGCACTTCATATGACTATACAGCTCTTATTAATCACTCTTAGGGTGGTGGTAGACGGGAAGATTAGTCGCCCAGCGACTAATCTCCCCGTACTGCTTTCCCACAGGCAACAATACGAATCACCGACGGGAACGCTTCGGATTTCTGAAGTCGCCAAAAGTAGCCTTTTTCCCCCTCCTTGTGTCTGCCTACACAGCAACCCTGAGCAACTGTTCTAAACTGATACATTAGTTGATACAGTTCTTATATTTGGCCCTGTTCAGCAGAATTCCTGAATTTTATTAAAGACAGCTTTTAGAATTGATACAATAGTTGCTAATATTCTCAAATGCTGCTGAGAAATGTATCAACTAATGTAGCAAATTGTAGCATTTCACAGATTCTACACCTGGGTCACTGCTGTGCTGAATCACAGGAGACAGGAACATTAAACTAAAATTTTAGAAATCAATTGAAAAAAATGTCCATTTCTTGTGTATTATCTGAAAACAACTAAACTGAAAAAAGTTTTTGGAAGGTGAACAACCCCTTTAAGAAAACTCTATGCGCTTCGATCAATCTGTGTCCAATACAACATGGTATCGATTTAGCATCAATTTTCTCATGGAATGTTCTGCTGTATGAACAATAGTTGTTACAGTTTTTTTTTTTTACAATGAGGGGACATCCTTTTGTAGTTTTGCATCACCTCTCACTAAAAGGATATGGAGAATGATTCCACTCTGCTAAAGAAGGCATCTTTACTGGTACTTTCATAGGAGTTGTTGCCTGGTAGATCTTCAAATGCAGTATTCTCTTCTGGTGTTTCAGATGCTTCCTTTCTACAATCCAAAAACAGTCACAACCCATGTCATTAAAAATAGCAAAAATTGTGTGAGATTACACAATCAGACATCTGGTTAACTACATTTATTTGTCACCGGCATAAGGCACTCACACAAAAATGACAAGAGGAGAAAAAAAAAAAAAGAAGATTATTGCTAATACTTACTGCTCTGGCTAAAAAATCAATACTGCAGGTCTGGATTTCAAACACCCCCTCAACTATCAAACTCATTTTGGAGAAACTAGTCAGGGTGTTCTATATGGCTTGGGTGGAGGCATCTCCAAATAAAAACAATGCAATACAATGCAATAGTCCAAACATTTTTTGAAACATAGGAAACGTTTATTGATATTGTACCACAGACATTAGTATCTACTAAGGACTATAAGGGTTGACCCACCAATAACCCTATAAATGGGATTGTGCTGTGCACACAGAGACAAATGAAAAGGCCTTCCAAACTAAGTTTTCTCATAAAGACAGATAGCATTTGATATGATTATTCTACTTCTTCAAACTACTGAAATGGTTTGCTTCTCTCTTCTTCTCTCCTTTTTCTTTGTTTTTGTTTATAAGGTTAATGGTTATATAAATAAAAGCAATAACGTGTTGTTGTAACCAGCTGTAGTAAGCATCCCATCTCCTGAACTATTTTGGGAAGATGGGGCAATAATGGTAACAATAGGTTCACAAAATAATGATCATATATTTTACTCCATATTGTCTCCATTGCCTTGACAAAATGGATATTGTACAACACTGCTCAAATTAAAATATTTTTTGAAAAAACAAATAGCAATAATTGTTGTTTTGGTTATAGAAGGAACTAATAAAACATCACATATGCATTCTGATCTAATAAGATTTGTTTAAATTGCTCACTGGGACCAGGAATGTGACTGCAATGTTGAAAAGGATGGGAGTATATACTCCCCCCAAATAACTTTTTCTGACGAAAAACTATATATGTATGTATATATTCATGCTTTGGAATGTCTGTGTCTTTGCAGGTTCCGTGTCTTTTAAATATTTTTTATAGGTTAAGGCAAATAAAATGGAGGGTGAACTTTTGTTTTAACCCCACTGCCAAACAACAACATTTGCTTTCTTGTCCACATTTCCAAGAAATTATCAGCCCACAAGTACTTGTGCAAGAGCGGTCAGACAAGGGTAATGTGGACCCTAGCAACCAGATTGATGAAACTGCAAACTGTAGAGCTGCTGAACAGAAAGCCGAATAACTTGAAAACCACAAATAATAAAAAAAGAAAAAAACAACTTCAAATTAGCTCAGAATATCACTCTCTATGTTATACTAAAAGTTAACTCAAAAAAGAAGAACCCATTTCATTTCAAGGTAAACTATTCCCTTAAAGGAGCAGTAACACCAAAAAATCAAAGTGTTTAAAGCAATTAATATAATGTACTGTTTCCCTGCAATGGTGTGTTTCCGGATCAAAATCCTTGATAAAGGTCCAAACTTGGACCGAAACATTGGTATGCACAGTGGAATAAAAGATTATTGACCAGTAACATTGGAGTGCTTATCTTCCTTATCGCTATTTATCATATTTTGATATAGCACCCACTTGGACAAGTCAGAGTGCAGATACACACCTGGACACTATATATATATATATACACACACACAGTACATATAAACATGGTGCTGCCAGTCAAGGCTAAGGTTACATAGCAGATAACATATGCACTGTGTTAGAGTCCTGCAGCAGGTTGGGTACCGGCGGGTTACCCGCAAAAAAAATGGGTACCCTGCAGAATGAGGGTAGGATTTTCAGGTTTGGGTATAGATGCGGGTCTGTGGGTTGCAGGTTTCATTTAAATTTCTTATCTTAGGTTATATTGTCTATATTTTAGACCTTTTAAAATTTTATAAAACTTATTTCTGGCCCTGCCTACTTTTGATGATGTCACTTCTGGCTTGCAGCAACATCGCTTCCAGTTTGATGGTGGTGGTTGTGGATAAGGCAGTTGCGGGCTCGGGTCGGGTAGCGGATCACAGTGGATAAATATGGGAGTTGCGGTTCGGGTCAGGGGCTGGGTCTTAGAAATTGGTTCCATGTAGGACTCTACACTGTGTAGAATACCATTGTATTCTATGACAGAGTTCATTTGATATCTGTTATGTAACCTGAGCCTTTTCCCCTTTTTCAACTTAATTGGCTGCCCCCATGGCTACACAGCTGCCTATTTGTATAAACTATAGTAGTCTTTCTGAAGCAAACACATAACTTTTACCAATGTAGGACAACAGTACATTTTAATTACTTTAAAATACTTTTATTTTTAGGTGTTGCTGTTCTTTTAATGAGTCACACTGCTTGTGATACTAAGGATGTCTCACTCTACAACTGACTAAGCATTATGTTAGTATCCACCAGACTATCTGACCATACATACCCCCTAATAGAACTTGATCAGTATCTGAATGAAAGGCACGTGCTTTGTTTTGTGTGCATGAATCCTGCACAGCAATTTGACCTAAATAGACAAGCTTTTATATTTGAAGTGCAGGTTATGACGCGAAACCAGCTATATTGTAGACTTGTAGAGCAACATTCTGTGCTTGTTTCTGGGTTTTTCATAAGCTTCCCTAGATAGAGAAATAGTGTGTGTTTCATAACGTGCACACGCAGTCTGGGTACATGCTTTAGCATACGCCACTAATTACCTCCCGATTCCGCTTTTTTCCCCGCACACGATTCCCTCGTTAATGAGTTCCCGAATTTTCAAAGGAGTGACAGCAGTAGATTTCACAGGCGACACTAAAACTTCTTCACAGGTCGTCGCCATGTTCTTAATCCCGGAAACACTCTAGCTAGTCAAACGGAAGCTTAAAAAAACAGCTGTTACTGTTCCGGTTACGTCATATCCCCCGAGGCAGGCGTGTGGGATTCTAGGCTCTGGATCACTATCACTCAAAGGAGTTTATCATAGGAATCCCATACATTGCGGTTTTCTTGGATTCACCCCTTTTTCACTTCTTTGTAACAGTGTCCCCACAGTTAGCTGCTGTGATATATCCCATTTCTGAAGCAATTGCCCCAGAAACAAAAATTTTTTTTGATCTTGAAGTTATTACAGTGGGTGTAGTAAGTTTAAATTTCTGCAAGCAGCTCACTGCACTGGATGTATTTTTCTTTTCCACTTTGTTCCCCCACGTGCTTAAACTTATCTACACGTCTATCAGAGTAATTCCTTGCAACCCTGAAGCATGTTTGATTTGATTGTGGGACATCCAATAAAAGCTTAGGCGCAGAGAGAGACATTTATGTTTGAGACCCTTTAGAATCCCCCCCCCCCAGTGCAATAGTAGAGCAATGGACTATTGAGGAAAAAACTGGCTATTGAATCAGGGAAGATACTTTGCAACTAGAGTTACCTGAATGTTGTATCTGGAACATGTTATGCACAATAAATATGATCATTTCCATGCTACTACCATCCATAATCTGGCCCGTAGAAAACCTTTCTGCTGCCTTTTAGCCAGAGAAATGTGCATAAAACAATAGGTGACCTCTTGTCTGTAGACCTAAGATATAATAAAAAAAAAAAAACTTGCTGTAGGTATGGAAGCTTCACTGTTCTGTTGTTTGGAAGAACCATTCCCAGAGGACAGGTAGACTTTATTTATAGTTTATAATTTATGTCCCAGCATTTGAACTTCATGGTCCAGTTGCTAAATAAACAGTACTCATATATCAGAGCTGTGTTGTCTTTGCTCTGAAGTCCTCATAACCTCTGTCTTGAAAGTTGAATGGTAACATATGCAAAATAGGGAAGGATAAATAATACATTGATCATTGTGTGTTTGGAAAGGAATTATGAGATTTGCATAGAATCCTGGAAAAGGTGTGGCAGCAGCAGTAGTCTAAACTCGGTTCAAATGGACGAAATCTTTGTTATTTGATGTATAATATGGATCTGGCTCAGTCAGCCCACTTGCATTAGATCAAATTAGTCAGTCTGTCTGAGGTGCAGGGCTGAGTTTCAGTGGATGACTTTTATTATATGAATGTATGAAAAACTATTTTATACATGTACAGTCGATAAAATGGTGTGATTACAACACCAAAGCTTTCATTTATTTTCCTACCCCCTTACTTAACCTGTTCTTTCCAAAGCATATTTGAGTTCAGTTCTCAGGCTTGCCACCTTTTCTTGAAAAAAATACTGTCCTTCCTATATTTTTATGCATTTCCCCTATTAATAACATTGGGATCTAGCTTAATTTTTATTACCTCGCAGGTGGCAACCCTTTCTCCGTTGGTTTCATATAGTAAACCAAAAATAAAGGCTTTTTTCAGTTGCTCTCTATTTTTTATTATTTAACCTTTTTTATACTATTGAAGTTAAAAGTTAGATTTTCACCTTTTCCTGTTTTCCTGGAAAAGCTATGTGGGGGGAAGGGAGGGGGTCAAGCACTTTTTAACCTGTGATTCGATACATTAGTTGATAGATTTCTTATCCTGGACCTGCTAAACATGCACCCCAAGTTTCAATAAAGGCAATGTATATAATAGTTGCTAATATTCCACAGATGCTGCTTAGAAATTTATCAACTAATGTAACAAATTGAAAAAGTTTAGAATCTGTGCCTGGATTATCAATCTGCCTGATTGAAACACTAGAAAGAGTAACATTTAGGGCTCTTACACATGAGCGTTCTGACCTGCGCTCCCCTGCGTTCCGTTTTTTGGCGTTCAGCCGCAGGGGACCGCAGGAATAGACGCAAGTCATTATTTGAAATGGGGCTGTACTCACTCAGGCGCGTGTAGGCGCCGAACGCAGGTTCAGACGCAACATGCTGCATTTTTCCTGCGTTCGGCACCTACACGCGCCTGAGTGAGTACAGCCCCATTTCAAATAATGACTTGCGTCTATTCCTGCGCTCCCCTGCGGCTGAACGCCAAAAAAACGGAACGCAGGGGAGCGCAGGTCAGAACGCTCATGTGTAAGAGCCCTAAAGTTTAAAAATAGAAAACAATTGAAAAAAAACCCCATTATTTCTGGTGTACTATCTAAAACCAATTGAACTGATGTTAAAGTTTACCTAGAAATGAGAAATTGTATTGTATTATTTGGCATTACCATATAATGGAAAGGAGACTCAATCACAGATGAATCTTCTACTTCCCCCTGTATTGCTGTAATGCAGTTCTGTGGTACATATGATAGCATATAACTTATTTCCCAAAAGTGTAGTATTTTATGCAGTGTAAAAAAAATTATTATTTTTATTCTACAGCTGCTAAATGTTTTTTTATCAGTAACCATATCACATATTTAAGATCACAAATTATTTTTTTTGCAGATAATGCCTATTGTACATACAGCTTTCACTAAAATATTCCATTATTTTATGCTTCATTTTTCATAAAATATCTTTTATTCATGTGTTGGAAGTAAGAAGATTGAGCTAGTATTGTGACTTAAATGGGCTAGTAGCAAGGGCCTATAGTAAGGGTACTTTATCCCCTTTCATTCTATAGCATATTAAGCATTGCTTTCTGGTCATAGAAACACTGAAATAAATCAGCATTTTGATGAATGTTAAAAAACAGGGCTTATAGGTCCACCGTCTTGATTAAACTCCTAGGAAATCGTTTGTCAGACCTTTAGCATGCACAATATGGTAATGCTAGTAATATGCACATTCACAGTAAAGTAAGATAGAAGCTTTTATTATACAGTGCATGTGTAATAATCACAGACCAGCAAAGGACAAGAGAATGGCAGCATTGTGCCCTCTGCACCCACACAGGTTCATTTGTACACAAATGGAGCAAGGCCTGGATTTGTGGAAAGGCCACCTAGGCCTAGGGCAGCAGGATTTTAGGGGGCGGCATGCTGCCCAACCACACCCACATTGGTTCAAAAACACTGAGGATGCTCAGGAGATACAATCATTTTTTAAATTTCCCGTGCGCCAATCCCCATTGCTCTAGTCCAGATGATGAAAACGATGATGTGACGAACGGCAGTGGGCCCAGGGGCACCAACTATGTAAATCCGGCCCTGAATGGAGCAGCAGTCCAAAGGTGCCTAGCAAATGTCACTTTCCTTGTCCTTCAAACTCCAATGCAAAACACAACCAGAGATGCAATGTTGTTTATTTTTCATGTTGTAATAAACTATTACAACATGAAAAATAAACCGTTAATCTTAAAACCATCATGTTTTACTGGTCATTAAAAAATACTGATCATTTTAATAAAGATAATCAGTAGGTATGGATCAGTATAAATACCCCATCAAGCTTGTTTGTCCATTTCATATCGGTTGCTGTTATTGTAATTTATTTGAATGTGCCAGAATAGTTTCCAGGCTTGTGCATACTGTTAAATGGGTGGTTACTAATGATAGGAATGTAACAGTCTGCACATTTCAAGACAGTATCCTGTAAGTATAGTGTCAGTGGAATGTAAATAACAGGTTGGGAATTTTTCTGAGGTGTTAGTCTCTGGGGCCTTCAGGGTTCTACTATGTTGCACAGGCTGAAGAACCCCTAGAGTCAACAACCAGATGGATAACTAATAATAGAACCAGTAACAGTGAAGGGAATGGGCTAAGGTAATCTACTGTTTTAACATTTTGTCTCAGTATTTTACCACCCTGATATTTTGCTATTTTGCAAATTGGTTTTGGCCCTATTTATATAAGAGGAGATTCACTCAAAAACTTTTTTTTTTTGTTTTTTTTTGCAAAATAAAAATAAATTCTAGGCAACTTTAGAATATACATTCATTAAAATTCGTTTTTTTAATTTAGTTGTAAATGTTACTGCAAATGTAAGCAGTACTTGCTTATCCATTTCTGTTTTTTGGTTCTGATACTTTAAACAATGTAGCAGAAGTCAGTTCTCCTCCAGGTCCAGCACCTGTTGGGCGAAAATATTTTACCCACCCAAAAGTGTGGGATAATAGAGCCCACACTCCGATTGGGGATAACAGTATTTTTTTTTTCAAATTGCCCCCTGCCAGGGCTAGGACTCTTGTGCGGGGGGGGAGCTCCAGGTTTAAGTGGTCATGTTGGGATACACACATGCGCATAATGAGCGAATGCTGCAACTTGCTCATTATACGCATTATGTGCATGTGCTTTACACGACATGGCTGCTCTCAATGGGGGCTCCCTCCCAGTGCAAGTGTCCTAGAGCTGTCGGGGCCAGTTTTTTTTTTTTAAGAACTACTGTTGCCTGCACCTTTGGTTGGGGAAAATATTTTCAGGTGCCCTTTAATTAGCTGACTATGCTTGTTAAACTTAGCTCCTGATCTTGTGCTTACTTTTACAACTGTTTGATTTCTTGTTTCTGACTCTACCTGTTACCAGCTTTTTCTGCTCTCTGCCTATCTCGACCATTTACTGCTAACCACTTTGCCTGCACTGCACCAACCTAGGCCTGTTTAGTGGAATCTGCTCATCCTACTGCCCCCCCCCCCTCCATGGTATTTAACTCTGTTCTCATCCTCAGACAGTTGTTTTTGTGGTGAGGTGCACCAGATGCTTTCTTCAAATTGATTGAAATCAGTAAAAACTGAGTCTTCATTTCATCATGCACGCCCTTGCATTGGAATGCAAAGCAAGGAGCCACAAAGAATGCTTGTGTGTAAAACCCCTAAAATACGGGGTTATTGGGAGGATTAAAAACTTATGCAAACAACATATTTCAGTTCATATTAAAAATATTTTGGTTTCAGTTCTTTGAAGTAAATACTAAAGAGCACAACGTTTCAAAGTAGAATTTGTTAGGATGCATTGAAGTAGATTTTTTACCTCAAAAAAATGTTTGTTGGAGATTATGGGCAAGTTTTCTCAGTGAAACAGCCATCATTAAGTCTCAGTTCTGCCTGTATTCCAATTTTGAAAACGATATGCTGTCCCTACTACTGATATGATGTAGACATCTATAATTAGCAAGTGTCAATTTCCTAAATGAGAAGTGTACTAGCATTTTGAAAACAATATTAGAATGCATATATGCTCTTCCTTTGTAAAACAAAGGCAACACTGGGCAGAGTTGTTCTTTTTTTTTTGGATGGGCCGCACTTGCGTGTCCATTTTGTGACCCAAGATTTGGTTTAGAATAAATTTTTCTTCACTTTTTAATTACTATTGTCTAAAGTAGCATAAGAACAGCATAACCAGAGAGTACCTTATACCAATGGTGAAACTACCAGCCCCAGTAAGGCCTGCCAGAATCACAGAATGTACAGGCCGGACTTAGGGAAAGGCCCCCTAGGCCCGGGCCTAGGGCGGCAAGATGTTAGGGGCGGCCGCGGCTGCCACTCCTGGCTCCGGCTGCAGAGTCCTGCTGTGTGCGCAGCGGCAGCCGGCAGCGCCTGTCAGCATTCAGCTCTCTACTCTCTCTGGCCGCAGATGATCGCTTCCGGGCAGTCAGACAGTCAGACTCAGTATGCGCACGGCACGCAGCGCACGCTGTGTGCGGTGACGTCATCACGTCACATGACTGCGCATGCGTCACTCGGCGCCAGCGGCCAGCCCAGCCAGCCTCACTCAGCCTGAGCTGAAGGTACTTGAACATCACATAGTCTTTTCAGAAGTTGCAGCCAGCCTCACTCAGCTGAGCTGAGGGTACTAGAACATCACATGGTGCTAGTCTTTTCAGAAGTTGGCCCATCAAGTAAGTTAAAAGGAAAATAAAGACAGAAAAATAATTTGCTGTTCTTTTATTTGATAACCCTGCAGCCTAAAGTTTAGTCCACTAAAATTGGCCAGATATTTATTGAGTAAGGATTACATTGTGCTGTTAATGTGGTCCTACCCCAATTGGTCTGTTTAGGCTTCCAATGTAAACCTATTTGTTGGCCCAGGCCAAAGCATTGTATCAGCCCAATATAATGTGAATTTGGCTGGCTGCCCGCGGCCCGCCCCTTGCTGTAAGCCTGCAACTGAAATCATTCAGCAGTGGCTGTGGCAGAAGCTATTCCAGAAAATGCGGGGGGGGGGGGCGGCACAGTAGCTGGGCCTAGGGGGGCAAGAAAGGTAAATCCGGCCCTGAGAATGTACATGTACATGGAGTGTGTGTCCTGACAGGGCAGACATTTTTTTTTTGCAGGTTTTGCACAACAACCCATGGTTGCCTACTTATACCACTGCTTGTATTTGTGCTAACTTAGCTGCATGAATCCATATTGGTGACAAAGACAGTCTTATTGCCATACAATACTTATACATCCTTAATAATAAAAAATACATGTAATGAGGCCAAAAGTGCATTTATAATAATATAGTAGATGAGTTTCAATAATATACAATAACAAGATGATGAACAAGTAGTGATACTGGGTAGTGAGAGCCCTTACAAAACAGACGAGCAAAAATAAAAATGAAGGAGGGCGCTACTGCGATAATAAACTTAAAATAATAAATCAGTGAGTGCAAAATTAATTGATAATTTCATTAGGTAAAAGCATTGAGAAATAACAACACCTTAGCTACTACTCCATATTGTTAAATGATTTCGCTTTTTAATGTTTTCACTAAATAAGTATCACTCCCGATAATGAAACATTGTTGCTCTTTGTGCTCTGTCGTCAGTCAGTCAGTCAGTCAGTCAGTCACTAAGATATACTGGTGGTTGCCGCGTCACGCTGACAAGCGGCCTTTTAGTGCAACGCCTCAGTTTCCGTGCGGAGCGATTTTCCTGTGCGCTTACTTGCTCCCGGGGTCCTGTCATGGCGGCGGAAGCCGGTGGAGGGGAACCTTTGGTGAAGTTCGTTAAGCTGAGCGGGAGAGCGGCAGGTGAGGGGACGGTGAAGTAGCTAGGGCAAGCCGCCAGTATCGGGTAAGAGGGTGGCTTTTCTCTGGGAATACATGTATGGAGCTGCTATCCATGATCTTCATTGAGAGCGGCTGTGCAGCCCCTAGTGGACTGAAGGTACAGGTGAGCAGTACAGGCCAGTTACCCGGGGGAGCTTCGAAAGTAACGGATCCAAAGGTCGCAGACTGATTGTACTTTGACGTATGATCAACTTTTATACTGCGTCAGATACTGGCTTATATTTTGGGATACATTGCCAATCGTTATCGATCGGTTTTTGCATGAGGTCTTTCTTTATGGACAGGCTTTGCAGACTCCATTAATTGCTTTTCGCCTGTAACTAAATGTATTTAGTTGAGACGCGGTTGTATAAAGTATACACACACACACGGCTTGACGGCGACTAGAGGAGCATGTTTAACGACGGGGTGAATTACTAATAATCTGCTTATTAATAAACCGCATGCACTGTACTACAAGTCGTCTTTCTACATAGCTTTTAGGCAACAATTTTATTGTTACAGCCCATTTAAACATCTTCTTTTATATGCCACATACATTAAGCTTTATTATAAGAAAAAGATAAAGATGCTTCTTGCCCAACCAGTTTATACTTTATGCCAGTCTCTGCAGCAACAATCCTCACACTGTTCTATTGTTTGACCCAGTGTGGAAAACATATCTCTGCGCTACAGGAATTCCCCCTTTTAGTCATGAGACAAGTACATACATATAGAATAATACTACTCCTATAGAAAGCTCTTGGTCTCCAGAAAACCTAGCATAGCTTATCAAAGAGCAGACAAGAGACTGAAGAAAAACAAATGCCTGCATATTGCCTGATCTTTGCCAAGCTTTGCCTAGGAGCAAATTCACTAAAGGGTGAATTTTTGGCAGCGAAGGCACCAATTCTTAAAGACAATCTCACTTTAAAGTATGAAAAAACCAGTGTTTTTTCATCATTTTAATAACATTTGGCATACAGGATATGATGTCACTGACATTAGATTGAGAAGGATGTAGCTTTATTTTATTAATTTCGCCAGGTCTAAGCACAGGATCAGACTGGGCAAGGACACAGGGAAAAAAACATATCTGCTGGATTCTTCCTGCTGGATTCTCCTTTTTCAGGTGGTTACAGCAAAACATGTGCACCGGCTGTGGCAGCGGTGGTGTGGGGGGGCCCTGGGCAGCAGCCCCGATGGGTCCCCAGTTCAACCTGGCAAAGGAAACTCTGGTAAAAGAGGTAATATTCTGTAAAATTTGCACTTTAGTGAATTTGCTGAGTAACGATCATTGTCTGATCGTCAATTCGCCTGGAGATAGGGCACAAAGCTTCGCTAGTGATGGTCTCTTTCACTAGCGAATTGTCCTCTACACCTGTAATTTGGCAATGTCTCTGCAGATGGTATTTCTGGCGAATTTCGCTAGCAACGGCCATTTCGCCCTTTAGTAAATCTGCCCCCTAGTATTCTGGAGAGATTGCAGGTTTATTGGGTTGCTGTAACACTTTGCAATAAGTTCTAATTGGAAGGGGCTCTAAAGACTTCATACTCTACAACTAGGCCACAACTTTCTTACAACCCCCAATATATTGAGATGTGCTCTACATCCCGGTGAATACTTCAGAGTAAAGGTTGTAGCTTTTTAGTATATCCGGATGGCAACAGTTTGTGTACATCCATTAAATTAATGTGACAGTATTACTGTAGATACTTATCCTCATTATATGATAACACTATGAAAGGAGTTTGAGATTGTGCTTAATTTTACTTTGAAACTACCATTTTAGACTGATGGTTTTGTTTTTACTACTTTATCCGATTCAGGGTTTTTTCTTGTAATACATTTCTACATCTGTGTCTTCCCCGGAAAAAAGAACAGCGGGAGAAAGAAATTAAAATGCTTAACCTACCACACTGACCAAAATAGAACATATTCTAAAGAAGCTGATAGGACTGCACTAATGCAAAAACAGCACAGAGTCCTATTGGCTCCTGTTACGGCATTTGAGGTGATGACAGGATCAAAGCCAGGCGGCCAAGAAAGGAACAAACACCTGGGTAGAACACTGCCTGTGTGGTGTGTTTTTTTTTTTTTCTCTTAAGGGCTATTACACAAGTGCTCTTAACGAACGTTTAAATGCAGATTTGAGTGCAAATAATGCATTCGCTAAATGGGTTCATTATATTCTGCCTGGTTGTACTCATAAGCGTTCTGCGTTTTATTTCGATTGTTAAGACGCATAAGGTTGCATTTTCTTGTGCTTAAAGTGCATTCAGCTATCAATAGAACAGAGGTTCTGTTTGGATTGGAAAATGACACACTTAAGTTGCGTTTAAACTTTTTTAAATGCAACTATGTGGTTTTCTGCACTCGCCATGGTTTTTTTTTTTTTTTTTTTTAATTCCTTTGTGTTAGAGCCTGTGTAAATGGGATGTTTTACTCATGTGCATTTTTTGATGCATTTGAGATATAGATGAGAATGCACCTATGTCCATGCTTTAATTGACTGAAAGTTTGTTCTGCTTGGTTGTACCCATGAGTGTTCAGATGTTTTAGCCCAGTTGAGTGCACTTAAAGGGGTTGTTCAACTTCCAACAATTTTTTCAGTAAAGTTGCTTTCAGATAGTTCACCAGTTCCAATTGCTTTCTATATTCTATGTGTGACTGTTTTTCTAATATTGAAGCGTAAGTCTTCTTTTTCACTTTTCTAAAGCCGCTCGGGGGGGTCGCGGGCACTCTAAATTGATACATTTAGTTAATACGTTTCTTATCTTTGTCCCTGCTGAGCAGAATCCCTGAGTTTCATTAAGGGCAGCTGATAGAATTGATAAACAGTTGCTAATAATCCAGAGATGCTGCTGAGAAATGTATCAACTAAATATTGCAAAATTGTAACGGTTCAGAATCTGCAACTGAATTATTGATCTGCCAGAATGAAACATCAGAGATGGGAACTTTAAACTTAGATTTTGGAAAAACTGTAAAAAATAAAAAGTTTTGCTGAATTTTTATGCTGTAGAATAACTTTCAATAGATGCATATTCAACCATCCATGTGTAAGGGCCCATTCTGAACATCCTGATTAGGTCAGTGAGATTTTGCAGGCCACCTGCATGGCTACATTTCCTGCAGCCTGATCAACAGGGCAGCTGGCCTGTGTGTGGCCAGTTATACTGTGTTGAGCAGTTTTTACTTTTTTCATTTTTTGTCCCTTGTTAAAAGCTGTACCAGTGAACACTTATTAACATAAACCACTTCATTTTAAATCACTATTTCTTACAAATAAACAATTTCATGTTTCTATTGGATGATCTCATAATTAAACACTGCCCATTAAAGGGGTTGTTCACCTTTGAGTAAACCTTTAGTAAAATGTAAAGTGATATTCCAATTTAATTTAATTTAATTTTTTATTATTTGTGGTTTGTTATTTTAGCTTTCTATTTAGCAGCTCGCCCATTTGCAATTTTAGTAGACTGGTTGCTAGGGTCCAAATTACCCTAGCAACCATGCATTCATTTGAATAAGAGACTGCAATATGAATAGGAAAATGCCTGAATAAAAATGTGTAATTAAAAGCAGCAATAACAATATTTTTGTAGCTTTTTAAATAACATTTGTTTTCTAGATGGGGGCAGTCATCCCCATTTGGAAGCTTGGAAAGAGTCGGACGTAAAATGCAAATAATTAAAAAAAATAAATAAAAAGACCAATTGTAAACTTGCTTTGAATAGGCCATTCTATAAAATACTTTAAGGTGAACCATTCCATTAAGTACTAAAGTCTGCCCCATATGAGGCTTTATGCTTGCACACAAATGTTTTAAATCAGCCCCTGACTGGCAGAGCTTTGTGTTTTACTCCCACATTTCTTGCAGTTATGTGGCATTTCCCCCATGTATAGAATACATCAATCCACTCCAAACCTTCCTTTGTGTGCACTGACAGTCGGATATCTTTCCTGTCAGTGCTCAATACCATGGGATGGTTGGCGATACATTGGTATATTTTCTTATCTGTGTTTTTCCACCACCACCTTGCAGTTTTAACCTACATTTTTTTCCTGTCAAGTGATGAGTGACTGAGCGCTCACCAAGCCGTCTTTAAGTTAAAAGATACAAAATGTAAATATTCATTAAAATGTATGTGACAGTTTAATACATTTCTTTAATAGGTCATTCAGGATATAAGTTAGTGTTGGTTTAGTTATCTGTATGAACATGTAGTCCTCCTTTAAAAGACACCTGCATTCCTTTTACTGCACAATCCACATGGCTTCTGAATATTTTTTAATATGTGGTGCCTTTGAGGTGTTTGTATTATGGAAAATATACAGCTGGACGCTCTAATCAGCAATTATGGGACTGTAAATTTTTACACTGTAGGTTTATAGCTAGCTGCTGACTGGCCAGATGCTATGAGCTAAAGAAATACCAAATATGAACATTAATGGTTCAGGTCAGTTGTGTTACTTCAGGGGCCTAGGCCCCCTGCCCTCCCATTATAGTGTGGGTCTCTGGCAAGTCTGGACTGGGATTCACTTTAAGTATACAGAGGCCCCAACAAGCCCAATAAATATGAACAGACTAAGGCTTCTTACATCAGTCTCTCTGGCATTTGCTGGAATCTATAGACTGCCAGTCCAGGCCTGGTCGCAAGTCACCTACTAAACCCCCGACGTCTCCTGATCCATCAGGTCTGGCCGCAGAGACTGCCCCTTTGTTACACCCGGTTCAGGTATCTCTGTTTAACTTAAATTTGTTTAATTAAAAAATTAGGCATAGCTAATTTTCAAGTTGTGTTCATTGTTTTAATGTTGAACAAAGTTGTATATAGTTGTGTACTGGTCCTCTCCCCCTCCATTCTCTTGTATAACAATCTGTCGCAAGCAGTTTTATGCTCATCTCATGAGTGTGTACTAGCACTTGTTAATATACTTGAGAATACTCATTCAGTGTTGTCCTGTGTGCCATTGTACGTTACTGTTTTCAACTTGAATTTGAAACTGGATCAAGCAGTATTTATATGCATTGGTTGGTGATAAATGTGTGTGTGTTTTATCAGTAACCTGATTCATATAGCAAAAAATATTTCAGTGAAACGCTTATCAAGGAAAAAGTGTATGAACACCATTTTTGACACCATAGGAGGTGAAAGGGCAAAAGCAAAACAACATTTTGGAAGTAACATTGTTTTTATAGCATATGATAAGCATGAAGTTCAGCAAGCATTGCCACAGACACCCTCTTTGTTTACTTGGGCGCTGGCAGAGTTTATTTAAAAAGACTTTGAAATCTCACAGATGTACATTGAGAGCACCTGGAACATTTTGTTAAGGGAAAGTAAACAGTTTTGACAGTATTTGTGTCCTGTAACACCATTATATTAAACACATTTTGCTCCAGTTTTATTAATTTATTGCTCTTAAAACAAAATATTTGTGAAATAAACATTCATATGGGTATTCATATAATTATTTTGTAAAACAAATATGCACTTGTTTTGCAGTTATTCAGATTCTGTATAGGCCAATCGTCCAGTGCCACCTGGGAGGGCCTACTTTTGCTCACAACAGGTTTACAGTTATAGGAAAATATTCATGTATCCGTCATTCAGCCAAGGACAGCAAATGTTTTCACTGCCAATTTTACTGAGCTTCAAACTTTGCTTTCAGGTGTACATCTTCAAGAACTGAGATTTAGTCTAGTAAAGCAAAACTAGACTTGATAGGACAGGTCTGCAGTACTGGTCCTTTTTACTTGAGAAATTTGTGTAAAGCTCAAACAGTTCATAAAAGTCAGCATTTGTATAGTTGTAATGATCCAGGCTTTCAAAGTTTTGACAGGAGTTAACCATTTTGGATTTTGTTGTGTATGTGGCATTTACATGGTTAGAGTGCTTTGTGTAGCTGTTGAGAAGCTAAGGGGTCATCACAAATTATCAAGCTGAATCTGCAGTGAATCCGCAGAAAAGAATATGGGGAGCTACAGGGTCATCTTTGGAGGCACAGATCTTGTCATGCATGAAAGGCAAGGAAGTGTGAAAAACACAATCTTTGTGTCAAATGACTGGTCATGCACTGGAGCTGAACCTGGTACTGGTGTACGGTACAGGAAGATTGGCCATTGAAGGAACTGGTGCTAACATCAACTCTTTTTATAAAAGTACAAACATGTTTCTGGAATCTAGTTACAAAATGGTTTGTAGTCGTTTGCCTTGATTTGTTTAAGATTTACTACCCCAGACTATTTACTTTTCAAAACCCTTAAACAAATCAGAAGAGCTTGCTGTTCAGTCAAACTTATACTCCATATTTTCCATCAACTGTAGTCAGATTGGCTGACAAAGGACATTCTTGGACTATTTTTTTTCTATGAAAATAGGTGGCTTTTGAAATGCTAAAACATCCTTGGGATGGTAATATTGTGTGGGAAATGTGTTGAACTTCTTGATAAAAAAAATCAAATGAGGCATTATCCACTGCTCATTGTCGTCACCAGTATGCAGGCAGAATTGCGTGAATGTAATTAGTGATAGTGAAGTCATCTGTTATAATCAGAGATTAGTGATGTAATTTCTGTCACATGAATCACTGAAACTTGTGTATTATAATGAATAAACTACGCCCAGTTGCAAAATATGAGGATATTAGAAGTCACCTCGGAGTTCAATGACCTGTATGAAAACACGAGGCAGAAGAAAAATGTCAGATGACCCTGACATTTTTTGGAATACTTGCAAAGAATCTAGAAAGTAAATCCACTGTTTTTAACTTTGTATTTCTTTTTCACCATTTGATTTTGACACTGCAAACTTAGCTGATTGCTCTTTGTGTACACTGCAAGTGGGCTTGTGTTGAAGAGATACTGACGCCAGAGAATTAATCTTTATTTTGTATTGTTTTTTTGTTTTTTTTTGCATGCTATTTATAATTTTTTGATAAAAGTATTTTCCCAAGGCTTTTACCTATTTGATTCTACATGTTTCCCTATGAGGAGGCTGCTGTATTTGTGCAGTAGTAGTCTGTTAGCAGGGACAGTCAGGTTGGCAAAAAAAACACAAAAAAAAAAAGTCAGGTTTAGGAAATTTTAGTAACCCTTTCAAAGCAGACCTATCTGCAAAAAATGATCAAAATGAATGGTCCGTTTTATAAGTGGACAGTTGTGTATAATCAAGCTGGTCAGGCACTCGCCCACATATTAAGCCTATGACTGGTGCAATATATGCATGACACACATGAGGCTGTGTACTTGTGTGTTAATAAAGTACTTGTTTTTTTATATTGTGCCTGACTACGTGGGAGTGCATGCTCAACTTTATTTTGCTCATCACCCCTCACTCAAGGTCTGTTGCATGTGCACCTGGACCCCCCCCCCCCACCATGGTATACTTGGTAAACTGCTGACTTTTTTGACCTTGTAAACTCCCAGCATTTTAACTGTGTTAACCTTTGTTGGCATATTATAGACATTTTAAATTTTATCATTTCAAAAATATTACTCTTAAGATAAGTTTCAAGGGAAAAGTCTACCCAAATAATGAAAAAGATATGGAAATGTTCACTTCTAAATGTAATTGCTATTTGAACCAGTAAAGGTCTGTCCCTTTTTTATTCTCTGCGTTGCTCTTGATTCTTGAAAGAAGCCAACTATCCTCTAGTTCCCACAATGCTTTGCATTTTCTTTGATTAAAGGGGTTATTCACCTTTAAAATAACTTTTAGTATGATGTAGAGATTATTCTTAGACAATTTGCAATGGTTTTCATATTTTCTTTTTTTTTTTTTTTTTTTTGAATTTTTCTTCAGTTTACAGTATTAGCAGTCTAGTTGCTAGGGTCCAAAGTCACCTAACAACCATGCATTGATTTGAATATAAGACTGGGAAGTGAATAGGAGAGGACCAGGATAGAAAGAGGGGTATTAAAAAGTAGGTTTGTGACCCCCATTTGAAAGCTGGAGAGTCAGAAGAACTAAAGACCACTGAGAATTATAGGGGCCTCAACAGAGAGTGGGAGTTATCTTGCTTTTGCAACTGATGCATTTCTATGTATTTATTTGTGTACCATTGTGTATGATATAGGTTGTGTATTTTATGATGTCATTTATTTGTCCATTTTTGCGATTGAGTACATGGTTAGTCAGATTCACTTCAGATATTATAACTGTTATATTGAACTTACACTTGTTAATGTAACCCCTACATCGTAAGTTATTCAACAATCTGAGGTTTAATGTTGAATTTTTTTTGTCCTTGCTATTTATATAATGTTTCAAGATTGATCTATTTTTGGTTAGTTTACTGTAACAGTTGAGTTGCTATGTATATAGCATCTAGATAACAACTTTTTGATATATTGGTTATGTTTATATTTGTCTATCTTAAGACAGGGGCACTTGTTATACTTGTTTTTTCCCTGACCAACTTTTACCTGACTTTTTAGTGGAGTAACTGAGACACCAGGTGTTACAGATATATGTAAGAAATCGGTCTCTGATGTCCGTTAAATGTTTAAAGGGTTAAATGTTTTTACTAGGTGGGGCCAAGGTGGTTTTATTAATGGTGTTGGGGGTGGTTTTCCCTTTGCTTCTGAGGAAGTGGCGAGACGCCACGAAACGCGTCAAGTGTAGGGTAGAAGTCATATCCACATAATGTACTGATGATTTTAAGGATTTTCAATAAAGAAGGCTTTACTTTTCCTAATCACTGTGTGCTCCATATCACTACTGCTAAGAGTCAGAAGAAGAAAGCAAATACAGGTATGGGATCTGTTGTTCGGAAACCCATTATCCAGAAAGCTCTGAATTATGGAAAGTCCATCTCCAGAAGACTCTATTTTATCCAAATCATTTTTAAAAATGATTTCCTTTTTCTCTGTAATAATAAAACCATGTCTTGTACTTGATCCAAACTAAGCTATAATAAATCTTTATTTGAAACAAACCCAGCCCATTGGGTTTATTTAATGTTTACATGATTTTCTAGTAGACTTAATGTTTGAAGATCGCAAATATTCATTATCTGGAAAACCCTCGGTCCCGAACATTCTGGATAACAGGTCCCATACCTGTACTTCAAAAACTAAAAAAAATGAAGGTCGATTGGAAAGTTTCTTAGAATTCACAGTTCTATAACATGTTAAAAGGTAACTTAAAGTTGATCCCCTTTAGCTGTGAAGAATCCGGCAAAGCATTGTGGGAATTGGAGACTTGACAGAAAAGTTGATTTGTACTACATGTATTTTCACAACACGACTTTTCTTGGATTTGAATTCCATTCCTTGTGGTTTAGGCATGTTATCTATACCTTTGGGCTCTTTATCGTGATTAAATACCCTTTTTGAATGTTGTTTCTAAATCTGGACATTGATCACTTGGCTAAAATTCAGGGCAGTCTGTCAGTGGACCTAAAAGTCCGTTAATGTATGATCGATTAGTAAAGTTCCACCCATCCGTTTCTTTTGCAGAGTTGTGATTTAAGCAAAGAAATTCATTTTACAAAAAACTACTGCGCATTTACTGATCACTAAGCTCACTAGAGCTATGTAAACTTTTTTAAGACCTTGAATGAACTCAGAATGTGAATGGTTTCTAATTTAAGAAATCAACTCGAATGTAAAAAACTCCAGATACTTTTATTCCATTGGTTTGGCCATATTACAGGTAGTGAGGAGGCACTGCAGCTTGTCTCACATCCTCATCTGCTAGATATAAGAAGGTGCATCAGCATGCAAAACTTTCAGTCTGGACAGATTGATTTCTGGACTGTTTGATGGTCAGTTAAAACTGCTTCCCTATATGTTACATGTGCCCAGTCAGTCAGTATTGCTAAATTTGGCAATGTGTGGCCAGTGTAAGAATTGGGTAATATAAGAACTTTGGTTTTGACTATATATTGCACTGTAGGGAAGAGGCAGGAGGTGCACACCAGGGTCCCAAAATAGTAGTTAAGTGAGACATGTGCAATGTTTTATAGCATAAGACAGGCCATTGATACAAATGTTCCAATCACATTGTAATAATTCAGGAGCCATGCAATCCTGGGTGGAAGCACGCAATATGAAGCAGTAATAGTAGCCCGACCCAGGCTCATTTAACACCTACATGTTGGAGCATATGCACATTGGGCAAGAGACTGACTTTGGACTAGGGATGCACCGAATCCACTATTTTGGATTCGGCCAAACCCCTGAATCCTTCTTGAAAGATTCAGCCGAATACCGAACCCGAACCCTAATTTGCATATGCAAATTAGGGGTGGAAAGGGGAAAACATTTTTTACTTTCTTGTTTTGTGACAATCACGTGATTTCCCCCCCCACGCCCCTAATTTACATATGCAAATTCGGATTCGGTCCGGCCTGGCAGAAGGATTCAGCCGAATTCTGCTTAAAAAGGCCGAATCCCGAACCGAATCCTGTATTTGGTGCATCCCTATATTGGACTTAAGAAAACGGGATTATAGATTGCTGAAAATCAGATTTCCTTATGTATTTAATATGATCATGTGTGTGTGCTAATCCCCCTGCCTGTCAATAAACACTATTAAGCTCTATTTTCTTCTCTTGGCCTGTTGTTTTTCCCTTTCTTAGTAAACTACTTTTATTTGCACTTATTCTGCCTTAATGTTAATATTGAACTGAATTTTGCCTGTTTGTACCGCTGGAGATATTTTTCATTTGGATGCAAAATGTGGGGAAATGCATATATTAAATAGAACTTTATGTAAAATACCTTGTGTGTCAGCCCAGAAAATTCTGGCCGTTTATTTCATCTGACTTCTGGTTACCTTCAGGGGCTGATTATTAAAGGTCGAATGTTCGTTTTTTTTTTTTTATCTTGAATTAACGCAAATGACCTCAAAACAATACCGTATTTAAGAAAAAAACTCGAATGTCTAAAATTCTAACATGTTACCAACCTGAAAACTCAAATCGATACGCAATTCGAAAAGAGTTCTCTCCAAAAAAAGACTTGAATGTCAGGAAGGCTATTAACTTCTTCAAATAGGTCAAAGAACCTCTGCCATTGCAGAGGTTCACATTTCTAAGTGAACATCACATTTCTCAAGAATAACCCACGTGTGCTGTGATCCATTTCTTTGTGCTTGCTATATGATGTTTATACAACTCCTGGTCACTATGGGTAACTCTCTAATGTAGTGTTCTCCTCCTTTTAATTCTGCATGCAGTTCTTTCAAATACTTTATATTAATAAAGTGTCATGGTGCCTATGTGGAGTTATATAAATACATAACTAATTATTCTCTGTGCATTAAAAGTGGTCATTTGGAAGACATTTTCACCATGCCCCTAATAACTACCAGCAGCAGTGGCATAACATTTCTGCCATTGTGCCAATTGCGTGGATAAGGATATTAAAACTTTGCTGGTTAAAAGAACAGTAGTTATGCTAACATATATTTGGACACAAATGTAACTGAAAAGATAATTTTTCAGCAAACTAGTCACACTTTGGTCTTTAATTTCTTCAAAGGAAATGTCAACCCCAAAAATTATATTTTGCCTAATAAAAGAAAACATGATTCTAAGCAACTTTGCAAGACAAAAGTAACCGTATATGTATTGCGATTGAAAGTTTGTCCCTTTCAATTCTTTTCCCTGATGGCTCAGACTGTTGTGTTTGAGAGACTTGTCTTTGCTGGGGAACTAAGACTTTTGCAACATTGTTTAAAAACGAAAAAGCAGGAGTTAGGCAAATGCTGCTTTGAATAGCATCTGTTTTTACAAATAACTTTGAAAACATTGAATCTTTACAAAAAATTGTATATTAGAAAATTGCTTAGAATTCTGTTTTTCTTTTTTTGGGCAAATTTTAATTTTGCATTGACTTGCCCTTTAATTACAATGACCTAACGGTTTGGTAAATCCTTCATACCACTTTTGTACAAAGCAGAAAAAATACACACCTATAGTAAATTGTGAATTCAAATGGCATATGCCAGTGTTTAGGGCACATTTCAGTTGCTGTGTTCAGTAGTCCTGCCCCATCGAGTTTAATGCTGAATATGTCTTCTCGACCAGTTTTTTAATGCTGCTCATGTCAATATCTTGTTTGTGCATGTCTGACTCATTGGTAATTGTGGTAACAGGCTCTAAGAAGAAGGTACGCTGGTTTCCAGTTAGGCGACTCTTCACTCACTCCTGTCCCAGCCTCAGGATTCCTAGCAGGTTTTTAAGAGAAGGTGGGTGATGATTACCAGTCAGTTATTTTCCCTATTCCAGTCTTGTTATGTAGATTGTGTTTACTTACTTTATCTATACAGCTATTTGTATAAGATTCCAAAGTGTTATACTACTTCTGCAGTAATGGGTCGCTTCCATAGTTTCAAACCCTTGAAAATTAAAAACTTGGGCATTTTCAACACTTTCAATCCATCATTAAACCCCACCCACTTCTGGTATCCCCACCACCTTTATGTCCTTGATTCTCCTGCCAAAACATGCTATACCTTTTTTTCCTGTAATATTTGTCTAATGGAAATAGATTTGAATATATTCACCCTAATTTGCGTTCCCTGGGGTTTTCATGTTAAAAATATCACTGTATCAGGTCTCCTGTTATTATAATTCCTTTAGAAGAAGCCATCAGGAAAAACGGGTCAGACAGAAACAGCTGAAAATTGATGGCACAAAATGTGCTCATAGAATGCACAGTGAAACTCTGTGCAGTACATGAATGCAAATATTTATTTGTACTACGCACAATTTGGCAGGATAATACTGTACATACAGTGCTTCATCATCACACTTTTATACATGTAATGAAATAATAAATCCAACCTTACCAGTGACCCAGTCTGCAACATAGTTGAAGTGTGTGCATTGAAGTCAAAGTTCCTTTTACAACATATTTTACCTTTTAAATAAGGAATGGTTCCTCACACCTATTTCATTAGATGAAATTGGAAACGTGTAAAGCCTGTATTGGTTGTTGTAGAGAAAAAAATTAAAATGAAGGAAGCAGCACTTGGATTTCAGAATAAGTGTTTTATAGTACATCTCTGTGTCATATGTATACATATATTTGTCCATGCAGTTCAGTTCATTTACACTCAATCCAATGGCTAATGGTTGCATGTGTGGTGCCCCCTGAACTAGTGTTCAAAAATGTGTAAAGTATAAACTAGTTTCTGGAAATATCAACTCGCCTGGAATAGAATTTGGTCACTCATGCATTTCTGGATATTGGTCAGGATGGTCTGGCTGCCATACATGTACTGTACCTGTGTAAATTGCTGTTATTGGGGGAGAGTTAGTGTTTGGTAAATGCGTGTGTATTTTGTGAATCTTGCACCTTCCCATAGGATACAACTTTCATTTTCGTAATTGCACCATTATTCCAGTCTATTATGTATCGCCAATTTGGTTGAGTGTAAAGCTATTTGATAGCAGCTTGGGAGCTGGCCCAAGCTGGTATCAAGGCAAGTTTAGGTCTTCCTGTGGCAGGTGCTAAGGAAGTTTATAGCCAGCTAAGCCTGCAAAACCATCACTTCTTATGGAATCTTTAGAAGTACTCAGGTTCAGTACTGGGAGTTCAGCTAAAACCGAGAAGACTTTTATGTAAAAGCCTGTTATGTTGAATCCATTTTAGTAGTTCTCCATACACTGAAATTTTGGTAATTGAAATCCTAAGAAACAGATTAAAACAATACTTACCATCCTTGATCCACCCAGACCAGGCAGGGTTTGTAGCTAAAAGAGAAGGCAAAGACAATACAGCTAAAGTTATATCTGTAATACGCTACACACAGAAGCCATCTCTTCTCTGATACTCACCACAGATGCTGAGAAGGTCTTTTACAGGGTCTCCTGGGTATTCCTAGACAAAACTTTATCCAGGCTAGGATTAGGACAGTTAACTAGAGAACCATGGCACTATATGATAATCTCTCAGCTATAATTAAAGTTAATGGAATGTTATCTCCAAAGGTCCAGATATTCAAGGGGACAAGACAGGGATGCCCTCTTCAATTCTTTTTATTTTTGTAATGGAAGTTCTCCTAGCACATATTAGAAAAAAATCAAAAATAACTGGGATCATCGCAGCTGGAAAAGAACATAAATGTGCTGTCTTTGCAGATGACCTATTAATGTCCAATTATTTCTCTCCCATGTATGGTTAATCTAATGAAAACCTATTGGCCTCACTCCACACTCTATTAAGAAACTGGAGGAAAATACAATTATCATTGTTTGGGAGAATTCAAGCAGTTAAAATGATTCTTCTTCAGAAAGTATTTATTCCATGTATTACCAAATTTCCTAACTCAATCCTTCTTTACCACTATTAATGATAATTTGATTTATCTGGTCAGGGAAAAACACTAGAATTAATACAATCTTTTTATTCTGCCCAAAGCAAAATGCGAACGAAACCTTCCAGACACCTACCTCTTCTACATTTCAGTACATCTAGCCCAAATACATATCTTAGTAACTCGTAAGGGCAAGATAAACTGGAGTGTTCTAGAACAGTCCTCGTATACTATAGAAAATACACTATGGGGCAGATTTTTCAAAATGTGAGATTAGAACTCGCCACCACTTTCTGTTCATTCCTATGGGATTTTTAAAGCATATTTATCAAATTATGAACTCCATTGGTAAATATGATTCTAATAATCCCGTTGGAATGAATCGAAAGTGAGTGAGTTCTGTGGTGACTCAAATTTTGATAAATCTACCCCTATGAGTAGAAAACCAAGAACACTATAAAGAAGCTCTTAACCACCCATTCATTGGAGCCACCCTCAAAGCATGGCACAAGAACAAAAAAGTGTATGAACTCTCAGGCCCTCCTTATCCATTTTGACCCCAATAAATAATCCGTAGCTTCATGGCAACCATGGAGAGACTCTTTAACTAGATGGAGTAGATGGAACAACAGAAGTACTAGAATAAGTGACTTTGTCAAAGATAATAAAATGGCCTCTTAGGCTGATATTTAAAAAACGATGGGGACCTTATCCTAGTGCAAGCAAATAGATGTAGGAACTGGAACATGCCATTTACCCCATGGGAGAAATTTCTATTATCATCACCTGATGCTTCTAAATTGCTCTCTAAGGCCTATAAATTTCTAGCTCGTGCCAGCCCACATAAGCCATTATCTTTCTGCATGGTGTAGGAAGAGGAACTTAAGAAAAATATAGCTGAAATAGCTGCGAAAGCTCTAATCCTCCTGAATTGTAAATCTTCCATTGTGCCCACATTCATAGAATGGATAACTAAAGCAGGCAAAATCAGGCATCTAGAAGAATTCACACACCACATACATAAGTGTAAAATACTGGGAAATTTGGCACCCTTGGATACAGTATACATATTCCTTAGGTAAAACCCAAATACAGATTCTAGTCTTAAGTTTTTTTATACTACCCCAAAAAACTTTTTTTGGGCCTATACAATCTAGATAGTATATGGTTATCCTTATAGGCTCCCTAGGAATTACTTGTTGCCAGAACTTGCTTACTCATGCAAATAACATCTGCTAATGTGTATTCTTGGTAACCCTTTCCCCCCACTTATGTTCTGTACCCCCTCCCTCTTTGTTAGTAAAATAATAAATAAAGAATTTAAATTTTTTTTTTTGTAAATTGTAATAGTTAGACATCAATTTTAATACTTTGTTGCAAAAAGTAGAACAATGATCTTTATAAAAACTAAGTAACAATTTGAAATTAAATTTCTTCAGTTATGGCCAAAAATATTAGCATCTTTGCACTTTTAAGATTTCTCAAAACTAAAATCTATTGCAAAATAAGCTTGAAGATAACACCAGGTTTCCATTGTTTTTACTCTTAAATGGGTGTTCACCTTTGAGTTTACTTTCAGTATGTTATAGAATAGCCAATTCTAAGCTACTTTTCAATTGGTCTTCATTATTTATTTTTTATAGTTTTTTAATTATTTGCCTTTTTCTTTTAAATCTTTCCTGCTTTCAAATGGGGGTCACTGATCCCATCTAAAAACAAATGCTCTGTACGGCTACAAATGTATTGTTTATGCTATCGGTGCACGGCTGAATAAAAAGCTAAATAACTCAAAAACCGCAAATAATAAAAAAAATTTAATCCAATTGCAAAATGTCTCAATCACTCTCTACATGATATTAAAAGTTAATTTAAAGGTGAACAACCCCTTTAAGATAATATAACTTTTTGATTCCTTTCAGCATTTAATACAACTTTTCAGAACTGAAATTGCAAACAACAGTCTTTTTGATTAGACAAGCCTGAACTCTGCTTGTATCACCAGTGACCAGGGCCGGATTTACATAGTGGGCACCCCTAGGCCCGCTGCCGTTCGTCACCCCTGTCCCCTCCCCTTCATTTGTGCACATGCACTAATTTTCACCATCAAGTCAGGAGCACTGGGGATTGGCACACAAGAAATTAAAAAAAAATGATTGTATCTCATGAGCATCATTAGAGCTTCCAAACCAATGTGGATTTGGTTGGGCAGCATGCCGCCCTCCTAAAATCCTGCCACCCTAGGCCCGGGCCTTGGTGGCCTTTCCACAAATCCATGCCTGCCAGGGACCATTCCTTCTTTGGAAATGTAGCAAATAGAATGTACCATTTCATTTGTTTGTACTACGATGCTCCTGCCTGAATGAAAACCTATCTGCTCCACTGCAGTGCTTGGTTATTTTGCATCTTTGTTCCGCAAGCAGGCTTTAGCGTGAGCGGACCAGTTCAGGAGATCAGGTCAGTTAGAGGGGTAATGAGTGTGAATTTACTTAAGAGACTGTTAGCTATGTTGGTGGAGTCAAGATGATGGCTGTACATGATTTGAATTTACGTTCAACATCAAAATATAAAATGTTGCCTTTAAAAAACCACTGGTTCATTGACTGTTGTTTTATGGGGTGTTGGCTTTGGCTGGCTCAACCAAAATATTTTGTTAATAGTAGTGGTGGGGTGGTAGCTCATTTTTAAAGGTAATATATAGCCTAATTTGGACCTTAATGCAAATGTAATGCATATTTTGCAATTTATATAATAATGTTTTTCTTGTAAAACTGGCAGTTAAAATGTATTATATATTGTCTGGTCACAAAAAATGCTTTTTTTTTGTACTCTGTCTTAGTTGTTTTCATGCTTTTGCTTATGTAGAAAATGCTGCAGCCCAGTCCTTTGTTTATACCTGCCAGAGGATCTCTTCTGTATAAGGCAGAAGAATGCTTGCACCATAATAAGCAAGCAGATACTGTGATTTAGTGGATCCTTAAACGTAAGCAGTTTAATGGCACCTAGACTTTTTTTTTTTTTGACTAATTCATTATTTGAAAATGTAACTTATAGAACCACTGCAGTATATGGTTAATATAGTTTTGCTATGACTCTTGGACCCTTCACATATGAAACAAAAATTGCAATATATTACAGCTATCTTAGTGCTCTGTAGGCAAACTAAATTATGTGTATTTGATTTGTACTTAATGCTTTCTATTACTTCTCTGTTCTCTCCCAGAACATAAGGTTAAAAACATTCAGTAACATGGTAAGTTTAGGTTGAAAAAAGACAATATCCATCAAGTTCAGCCTTTTTACTTTTTTAAATCTGCCAGTTGATCCAGAGGTAGGCAAAACGGCCCATTTGAAACTTCTCCTATTTGCCTCCAAGGGGGAAAAAATTCCTTCCTGACTCCAAAATGCCAATTAGACTAGTCCCTGGATCAACTTGTACTATGAGCTATCTTCCATAACCCTGTATTCCCTCACTTGCTTAAGTCATCCAACCCCCTTTCTACCCCCCTTTGCTATCCCCTACCCTAAAATCCCCCCTCTCTGCCCCTAGATGTTACCTCCTGTAATTGCCCCTAATTCTTTACGTAACCCTCCTCGCGGAATCAGCGCAGCGGAGCTCATGGGCACCATCTTTGCCTCTTCGTTCTTTTTTGAGAACTGACCGGCATATCTGCTCATGCACAGTTGGAACAGTTTTCCGGTTCATTACAACTGCACATGTGCTGTAAGTGAAGGAAATTGCGGAACGGAAAGAAGAGGAACGAAGAGCCAGAAGATGGAGCCTGTGAGCTCCACTGCGCTGACTCTGCAAGGATAGTTAAGTAAAGAGTTCGGGGCAATTACAGGAGTTAACACCTAGGCTGGGGGGAGCAGAGAGGGGGGCTATGTAGGGTATGGACTAGTGATTTCTAATAGCAAGGGGGTTTAGTTCTTCTATCAGCCAGTACAACTGATTCAGGGAAAGAATTCCACATCTTTACAGCTCTGTGTTGGCTTTGTATAGGGAATGTTGCAGCAGCTTGACTTCCTAAGAACTAATTGTAACAGATAAAAATCTTGTTTTAAAAAGAAAAACTCCTTCTGTTATATCAGGAAAACTGATTATCTCAGGGTAGCCACTAAGGAGTACCCACTTTGTAGCACCACATGCTTTTGCTGTCAGTTAGTCTCAATATCAATTTACTTAAAGGGGGGGGGGGTTCACCTTTAAAGTAAGTTTTATTATGTTACAGAACAACCAATTCTAAACAACTTTTCAATTGGTTTCCATTGTATATTTTTTAGTTATTTGTCTTTTTTTTCCTGATTCTTTGCAGCTTTCAAATGGGAGTCGCTGACCCCTTCTAAAAAGCAAATGCTCTGTAAGGTTTCAAATGTATTGTTATTGCTTCATTTTATTGCTGAGCCTTCTATTCAGATGCTCTCCTATTCATATTCCAGTCTCTGATTCAAATGAATGCATGGTTGCTAGCTTAATTTGGGCCCTAGTTACCAGATTGCTTAAAATGCAAATTGAAGAGCTGCTGAATAAAAAGCTAAATAGCTCAAAAACCTTCAATAATAAAAAATTAAAACAAATTGCAAATTGTCTCAGAATATCACTCTCTACATCATACTAACAGTTATCTCAAAATTGCCCCGATTCCACTTGTAGTTTCTGTGGAACAACCGGAAACTGTGATGCAGCTTTAAACCATTCATGTTTATTTTTTAATGAAGGCAATCAAAGCTGGAAGCTGTTATTTTAAACAGTATTTTGCACCTATTGTTGTGTGGTATTGCATGAACACAAGAACAAATAGCAGGAGATCAGTACACTATACTTATTACATCAGGGAAAGCACTATTTAAGGCTGAGCTAGAATATCCACACATACTGCTCCTGTGACCCTCTTCTGAATACGGTAAAAATTGACTCCTCCCCCCCCAGAATCTGGGCAGCACGAAGTTATAAGAATTGCGTTAATGCACAATACAATATTTTCAATGCACATAAAATCGCTTCTCTGTAGTCCTAATTGGTGAGTCAATAAACCAGGTCTTCATCCTTGTCTTTAAAAGCTCTTCATTTTTATAATGTACATTATGCATTTATTGTTTTTAAATAAAGACAACAGACATCACCATTATACATCATACAAAAAGTCAAGGGTTATGCTAGGTTTTTCAGGATTTTTTCCCCATGTACTAATATGTCAGACAAATTTCAAATAATAATGCCTTTTTGCCTGCAAGTTTTCTGTTCATAGGTAAGCATCTGGGCTAATATAGTAAACAATTCTTGTAGTTATCCTTTAGTATGAGCACTTCTTAAATACCACTTTTAGAACGAGAATCTTTTGAAAATGGCATTGTGTATCCTTTCAAGTCGGTCTCAAATATGTGTTCACAACTGGGCACTATTATTACTGAGGGAAGTGTGGTTGACAAAAACCACATGTGCAGCAAGACTTTGATGTTAAAAGTTGTAGTTCACATGGATTGAGAGGTTGCTATTACAGTTGGCACACGTGCATATCATACAAAGTAATAATGCTCATAAAGGTTGATACCAGCTGCTGCAGCCCCTCTTCACTTCTGCTGATGCACCATGCACTGGTCTGGATCTGGATCAGATGCAATTTTCAGACCTGACTGATCAACAAACCAGCTGGTATTCATTGTATTAAGCACCAATATCCTCAACATTGTTTCGTACAATTTTATTGCTACATGTAAGGTCAGCAATTGTTTCTGTATGTAATCTAGAGCAGTGTCTGAAATGACCATTAAAGTGATTCTTTTATTTGCCTCTAAACCGCTCACTATCACTGTAGACCTATTTGGTATATGTGTGAAATACAAAGAAAGTGAATGCTAAAGCAATACTGCCATGTTCCAATCAAAATCCATAGGAACAGGTCAGACCTCATCTAAAGGTTTTCGTGGCCCAGCGGTACTTGCCTCAGCTCAAGTTTTCTGTTTAATTGCATCAGTCACGGTGGGCTGGAGGTTACAGAGCCTTCCATAGGCTGGAATAATGTTTTAATTTGTAATTACCCTATGGAAGAATTGTGCTGCCCCCAGTCCAGTACAACAGAAGGAAAGCAGCCTAGCTTCTTCTTATTTTCTGTTACTTTCCTGAAGTGCTGGGGTGGCTCCAGGGTTCTTTTGACCATAAAGTAGTACTACGTGTTCCTATGGATTAGTATAGAAAAATATCATTATTGCTTTAAGTTTTGTGAGCATATTTAATAAAATATGGACTTTGTGTTTGAAACTGTAAAAGCAAAGGTATTGTCTTGCAGTCATTATTAGTCCCTGGTAAACAACCATTTATTGCAGTGTGTAAGTATGAAGATTGCATCATTTCTCCTTTAAAGGTTTAATTTTAGTGGAATAGGTGTATTGGAATTTTTAAATTTCTTATTTCATCTTCAACTGTATTAAACAATACTATATCCTATAGAAATGTTTTATGAAGCATAACATTTTATATGTATATATATATATTTTTTTTATAGGTCGGAGATCTCCCCCAGCAAGGAGTGGTCACCGATGTGTGGCAGACAATACTAACCTTTATGTGTTTGGCGGTTACAACCCAGACTATGATGAGTCTGGAGGGCCAGAAAATGAAGACTACCCTCTATTTAGAGAACTCTGGAGATATCATTTTGCTACAGGCATGTGGCATCAGATGGGCACAGACGGTCACATGCCAAGGGAGTTGGCATCTATGTCGTGTAAGTTCTAAGCTTAGTTGCTAAATGAATGCATTCTATCTAGCATCGGCAGCGTTGGACTGGGACACCAAGGGCCCACCCAAAAACCTTAGACCAAGGGCCCACTCTCAGTACTATTTTGCTTCCTCTCTTCGCTCAACCTCCATTCTCCTAGTCTCTTTTCTTCACATACTATAATCTATTATTCCATATTTTTAGCCTCTTTTTTTAAAATTTAGCCTAGAAATAGGGAATGGCCATGAAATAGGCCAAATGTTAGGAGCATTCGGGCCCACTGACACCTCGGCCCACCGGGGGGTCAGTCCAACACAGAGCATTAATGTTTCTTTTGTTGTGTTTAAGTTTAAAATCAAGAAGGTTAGAAAATTTGATGTTTCTACATTTTAAATTCCGTTTTTCCGTTGCATTTATCTCCTATAAAGCAGAGTTCTTTAGGCTCATAGCATAGTACAAGTCACAGACTATGGTAGACACTGGTGCTGTCAGGCAGGGATTGCACTGGAATGTCGTGTGCCATAACTTAATCACGGTCGCCGAATCCTCAGAGCAGGATTTACTAAAACAAAAAGTAAATTTAGAACAGTCTTTTTCCCTAGAATAAAGATTTTTATTGGAGTGTAACCCATATTGTTAAATAGGATATAATAAGTCTTGTTCCATTACCATTTAAAATTAAAAGGCCACAGGCAAAGGGATTCTATGCCAGTGAGCATACTCTGACATTAGGGAGTCTGAGACTGGCACTTTCTTATCAGAGATAGTATTCATATAAAATAAATAAATACAGTACTTGCAATGTAATTTAATGTCTCCTATTGTGCCTAGTGTGATCCTCAGGGACTGAGGTTATTAAAGAGATACTGACACCACAAAATAACCTTTTTTTATATCCATCATAACATTATCTTGGAATGCTATTTATAATTTTGCAATAAAAGTATTTGCCTGATGCTTTTACATTACCTGTCTGATGCCTCATGTTCCTGTATGAGGGGGCTGCCATATTTGTGCAGCAGGAGTCTGTTAGCATTACAAACTCTAACTGACAGGTTGAGATGGGACAGTCAGGATGGCAAAACAGTCAGGTTTAGAAACTTCAAGTAATAATTACTTACAAAAGCAGAGCTATCCGCCAAAAACGATCAACGCGTCCTATATGTAACATTTAATGTAGATTAAAGAAAATTTTTTAGTGTCAGTATCACTTTAATTGTGTATAGCCAGGAATAATGTATTTGAAAATCAGTTTGAGGCCTACATAAGCCCCAATTCAGCATGAAGAGTACGGTTTACATTTATAGATCATATAGAAGGATTGTTTTTCTAAATGTAATTCTGTCCATGTCCTTTTTAATTGATGGTGACCTCATGCCTATCGGCTTGGTATCTCTTGAGTACAGCTTGAGGTTGGAATGTTAATGAAGGATTAATCATTCCTTAGACCTTGTGCTCTGTCCCTTCCCTGCTCCCTTTCTATGACATTGGCCTCATTGGCCTTAAATTATTGCTTTTATATTAATGCAGCGCTAAATGTATACGTGTGAACAGATCACGCAGAACAAAATCTTATAAATTGGCTGTAGCAAACCAATTTCCAATTTTATTCCCCCTTTTCTCTTTGTTAGTGGTTTTACATGGTCACAATCTTCTGGTGTTTGGAGGTACTGGAATCCCATTTGGAGAAAGCAATGGTAATGATGTCTATGTCTGCAATGTGAGGTACAAAAGGTGGTCAAAGCTAAACTGCAGAGGCAAGAAACCCAACCGCATCTATGGGCAGGTATGGAACTTCAGGTTTTAAATCATGTTTTTTTTTTCCCTTGTAAGTCAGATTAAAATACGAGGCAGGTTTGGGGTCATTGTTCTAGACCAAACTTAAAAACGACTGGCAAGTTTAAGGGGCCCATTTACTAAGAGTCAAAGTGAATTTTCAAATTCAAAAACTTCGAATTTAGAAGTAATTTTTGGGTACTTCGACCATCGAATAGGCCAAAATTCGATTTGAATTGAAAAAAGTTTGACTTCGAAAATCGAAGTACTGTGTCTTTTAAAAAACTTTGGCTTCGCCACCTTAAACCTGCCAAATTGCTGTTTAGCCTATGGGGGACCTCCTATAAACTTTGGCTAAGTTTTGAGTAGTCAAAGTATTTTTTTGGAAAATCGTTTCCACCGATTTAATCGATCGATCAAACGACTTTTACTTAGATCGGAAATGGCCGTTTTTGATTGAAAAAAATACTTAAACTATTGAAGTATCAAATTTGATGGTCGAATTTCAAAGTTTTTTAACTTCAAAATTCGACCCTTCGTAAATATGCCCCTAAGTGTGAACATGGAGAATCAGTAATTGCATGGAGACTTTGAAGCTGTAATTTCTCCCCTTTACTTCTCATTTTAGGCAATGGCAATTATACATGGCTTTCTGTATGTATTTGGAGGAACCACTGGTTACATATACAGTACAGATCTACACCGACTTGATCTTTCAACCAGAGAATGGATTCAACTAAGGCCAAACAACCCCCCTTGTGATTTACCAGAGGAGAGGTAAATGCAGTTGCATTTCTTTACATTTGTACTTGCCAGATAATCTTCATATTTATCATGGTTAACCATTCTTCTAATCAGCTTCCTGCACATTATTATACATAATTCTTATTACAGATATATTTTGTAACAATGGCAGTAAAATGCAGATTTATGTAAAAGTACTTCTGATTACGATGAATATATATAAAGGAGAAACAAACCCTTAAAAAAAAAGTTAAATATCCCTTTTAGACAGCTATGACTCGAGTTTTAAATACCACCGATATCACTTCTGCAAGGAGAAAATATCCTGGAAGGATCAGGTTCTTCTGCATAGTTTTGTTTTCTCCACAAATGCAGATGAATGTTTTTAGCATAACAAATATATTGGATTGTTTGTTGCATGTTATTAATCATGCTGTTCCACATTACAAAAATAATTATATGGCAAAACACTAGGTTAGTTATTCCTGATGATAGATTGATCCCTATACTTATATTGTTGCAACATTGTGTATTCATAGGAGTAGAATACAGTCATACACCATTAATGTTGAGCTTTTTTTTTTTCTTTAAACCTCAGGTACAGACATGAGATTGCACATGATGGACAAAGGATATATGTTTTGGGTGGAGGCACATCTTGGACAGCTTACTCATTAGAGAAGGTAACGTTTTTATGTCTTGGTTATCTTAAATAAAACGGACCAGATTAAAAAATGGAAAAATCCATTTGAAAGCAGAAAAAGTTTGATGGAATGGACAAGAAAGAAAGTAACAACTGCAGAAGATTAAATGAGCCATTTATATTAAAATCAGGCTTCGGGTACAAGACTATGCTCCAATACCTGCCAATATTAATATCTAGTATCAGAAATTGTAGGTTATGCAGCTACATATTATTGTAAGTAGCAACATTTAAAAAGTACTTTGTTCTGAAAGAAATCTTGACAATATCCCAAGTGACCTATCAAAGAATTGTATCAAATTGACACAGCTTTGTCCATTCATTGGCTGATGTAACCTAGAATAAATATATAACCTAAATGTGAAACAATTTCAAACATAAAGACAAACTTTGCATTTTTGATGACCGTGTCTCTTTAAAACTTGTGTGGCTGAGGGAAGGAAAGAAGTCTGGGTAAAGATGCTAGATAATAATGACAAGGCAGAAAATACCATCATCCAAGGACCACATTGGTGCAGCTGATGGCTCTGCACTGGGAACTTCTTAAGTTCTTGTGACTGACCACTTTCGACTTGCTGCTTGGGTTGCTAAATTAAGATAAAGGTCCATTTATTAGACCACTTCATCTTTGTGTTTAGACAGCTTTTGGCTCTTACCCATACTTTTAATTAGTGTTGTTCAGAAGTAAAGTGTTGTTTGTTTAACCTTTACCTACATTTTTTTGTCTACAGATCCATGCCTACAACTTTGAAACAAACACCTGGGAGGATATTCCCACTAAGCCACATGGCAATCTAGGTAATGACATATATGTTTGGCTGAACTTCTACAAGAGAAGGAAGTATGTTGCTTTGGCTGAAATATATTATTGAGAAGAAACATTTTCATGATTACAACAGTAATCCTAAGAATGATATTCTACTCATCACATGAATGACTGAATTAGATGCAGGAGAATGCTGTACTTTATCTCTGCTTCTGTGGCCTATATGCTGCTGTCCCTGCTATAGAATTGCACTTCCAGATGGGCAGGTGAAGAGGTTGTGCACCTTCCAAAACGTTTTGTTCAGTAGCTTTGCAGTTTTTGGTTTTGACCGTTTTTTTTTCTAAAGTTGAAGTTTCATGTTCCTCCCTAGTGTTTTCAGTCTGGCAGCTCCGGAATCCTGGCGCAGAGTGAAATATTAGCAACTACTGTGTCAATTGTATGACATCAAACATTTTTGGATTACATTTAGTAGGGCCAGAGATTAGAAATGTATCAAATAAGGACAGTTTCAAAGTCTGCTACCTCTTCCACTTTCCCTGTGCTGTTCTATGGAGACATGAAAGAGTGAAAAAAATATTGCTTTTTCTGGTAAAGTACTACAGAAAAAGAAATGTTTGGAAGGTGAATGACCCTATTAATTTCAGTTATTGCCTTTTAAAGTAACTTTTATCCAACCTTTTACATTTTTGTTCATGATGTAGTTACCCTTGCATTAATTTTTCTAGGTTTTCCAGCAGCCAGAAGATGCCACAGCTGTGTCCAAATAAAAAATGGTAAGAAAGCTATGTTTTTAGCGACATCATTTAAGGCAATATTGTTATAACTGTGTTAGAAAGATATTGGCATCTGATCTGTTCTTGGCATGAAGTCAGGCACATATTAAACAAGAGCTGTAGACAGATCATATAACTAGTAAAACAGGGCGGATTAGATTATTTTAAACTTTATTCTTAGGGTCATGGCACACAGGCATATTCGGGATTAGTTGCCCGGCATCAAATCACCCCAAACTACCTTCCCGCTGGCTAAAATGAAAATTGTTGGCGGGATGGCACTCAAAGCGATTAATTTTCCAAAGTCGCTCAGTGTTTCCTCGTGATGTTATTTTGGGCAAATTCGGAAACCAATCACTCTGACTGCCTTCCCGCCTGAGATTTACATTTTAGTTTAGATCAGTGGCCCGAAGAAGAGGAAATTTGTCTCCGGGCGACTAATCTCCCCAAATCTGCCTATGTGCCCTGACCTTTAGTTTACCAAAATGGCCCCAATATTGTTAAGTAGAGATGTTCTGGAAGTACCAGGACTGACACTTGTCATCTGATTTTATTTGGGTCTTCGTGTACCAACATGTTTTGAAGCTGTATTTACATAATTATTGCTATCTTCCTTGTGTTAAGCACTGCTCTCTGTTCTCTCGTCTAGAAGTGTTCATCTGTGGAGGCTATAATGGCTTGGTTATCTTGGGAGATCTGTGGAAGCTGAATTTGCAGACGTTTCAGTGGACAAAGCTTCCTGCCCTCATGCCTGAACCTGCTTATTTCCATTGTGCAGCAGTGACCCCGGTTTGTTCCTCTCAACTCTTGCAAGCGTTTACATTGTGTAGGGCTCGTTGTGTGACATTCATTGCGTGCCTGGTCACTGCTAGTTAAGCTGGTGGTGCTGGCTATAGTAATTTTATTCTTGTATATATTAGTGTATAATAGCCCATATAACATTGCCTCATTTGGTTGTGGATATTGCTATATACATGACTTGTTTAGCAAACTAATAAACACATTACTGGCAGCTGCCTGATTTTTAAACCATGTTTTATTTTTATTCAATTCAGCTAATAATCAACACATATTTGCTCTCTTTTAGGCTGGCTGCATGTATATTCATGGAGGTGTTGTCAACATTCAACAAAACAAAAGAACTGGATCTTTGTTTAAAATTTGGCTGACAGTGCCAAGTCTGCTGGAACTTTGCTGGGAAAACCTGCTAAAATATTTCCCTCAGCTTTGCCAGCTACCCACACACCAGCTCCTTCAGCTTGGACTATCACAGGAGCTCATCGAAAGATTAAAATGATGCCCCCGTCTATACACATCCATCTTGCTCCCAACTACAGTTCAGCTAAGCAATGGTAGAATCCCTGGAAAGGAGCATGCTGCTGGCAAGAACATCAGTGGCCTTTAATTTGTTTCATATTTAGGAAAACCAGCACATTTGTCAGTGGTATTTACCCAACTGCCTATACTGGACAAGGCATGGAAACTTTTAAGACTATTTATTCTTGTGCTTTTATGTTATTTATTACTTTTTTTTCCGGAGATTAACATTTTCTTCACTCTGGATTTCTGTCCTGCATATGTTTTTAATTTGCCATCCTGGCCCGAGTCCTGATTGGAATAAATTTTATAGATTGTTGGCTCTCGCCCGGCATCACTCCTCCTCTAAATGACTCCTCTTATTCCCGCTGCCTGTGAATCACACGGATGCTCGTGGAAAGTACATAGTTTTTGGTCTGTATATCTGGTTGCCTGAACTATTGGCATGGTAATGACAGGTGGAGTCACTCTAAGAGAAGGATTTCCTACACAAGATTTTATTCCATTGAAATGAGTTATTGTGCCAGATATTGCTCTGATATTTACTCTATCCAGAGGTAATTCTGAGAGCTCAGAAAAGGCAATTTCACATTTTAATTTAACTTGCTGTGTGGTAGATAGACCTAGTCTAAGCATGGGTTTAACTAATTGGTTTTCTCTACAGCTTCCCTTCAATGTACAGTTTAAGGTGCTGTCTGATTCTTTTGCCAGGAGTCCCAGAAAGCAAACCATGACTGTAAGACAGCTTGTGTTTTTGTTTTGTTCTTGCTGGAGTCAGTAGCTCTATGGACCAGACAGCAGTTTGATTGCCTTAATGGAAAGCTACAAAACAAAAACAAGCTTTAATCTGAAAAATAATTGTTGTTTTACCACTGTCATACAAACAGCTGATTAAAGGTGAGGTTCCTCTTGAACAGAAAATGTCTGGCCTACAACCGAGCAGTGTCTGTTTGGAGTTTGATATCCAGACAGCGGCACAATGCACAACAACAACTTGTGTAGCCAGAGCTGTGTTTTCATTGGATCAGTTGCTGCACCCGCAATTCTCTGTATGAAATGAGAGAGATAGACATGGATAGGATTCTAGTTCGCTTGCACTTGTGTTGCTGGGGAAACTGCTTTTTTTTTTTTAAGGTCTGAAGACCGGTTTCCTGTAAGGCCTGTATTTTTCTGCATCAAATGAACCTGTAATGGTTTTACTAACAAGTACGAGGCGTTTACTTTTCTGCTAAAAGTCTGAATAACTTCCCTTTCACTGCAACAAGAAACATTATTGTACGCAAATGTTTTCTCACTGAAGGCATTACCCAGTTACAGAGCAGTGCACGTGGATCAGTTGTGTTTCCATCAGTTTGAGTTTCTGTTGCTGTGACTCGTCCTGCTCCAGGGTTTCTTTTTGGGTTCTCTGAATCTGCAAAACTCAATTCCTGTCTGGGTACTATGTCCAGCCTTTGCCAGGTATGATATGTGCATGATTCCTATAATGTCTCTTATACAGACTGTACATTCAAAGCCAAACTTTGTGAGAGTCAAAAGTTCCCATGCTATATTTACAGGATTAGAGAACTGCATGATGCCTTCGCAGTTGATTTCCTCTGCTACTCTTACTCATATTCAGAAATGTACCCATTTTAATATCCAGTCTATGCTCACATTATATAAAGTCAGAAGACCATCATTTTATTCATATAATGCACTGCATGTCTAGTTCAACAGGCTTTCCATGTAAAGGTCCCCAGCACAGTGATATGCATAGGCCAAACATGGAAGCCATTATGTCTATCAATTCTTAACATTTTGGGTCTATGATATGCACTAAATAGAGCAAATTATTTTCCTATGAATGTGTCCAGACCTCAGAAATGTATTTACTTGTTGCCAGATGCAGAATCTGTTTTGTATTCACCATTAAGCCTTCTGTGATTGGATAGCACCTTAAGTTGACTAACATTGTGCTCCTCTAATTAGTCAAACAGCCATTATCTCTGTGTAACGTTTAAATGTTGGATCAAGAACCTAAAGGGTTCAAAAGCAGAGCTGGAGAGGGAATTCTATTATTTGACCAACACTATGAACTGGCTAGTTGAACTAGTAAGTTGTGTATATGTGTAACCCCAGACTTATCATCTGCTTTTCTCGCAGTTTAGTGTATGGGAAAATTAGGGATGCACCGAATCCAGGATGCGGTTTGGGATTCGGCCTTTTTCAGCAGGATTCCGATTGGACAAATCCTTCTGCCCGGTGAACCCATCAGAGTCCTAATTTGCATATTCATATAGGTGAGGGAAATTGCGTGACTTTTTGTCACAAAACAAGTAAAAAAATGTTTTCCCCTTCCCACCCCTAATTTGCATATGTATTCAAATATTACTCTAAAGATTTGGGGGTTCGGCAGATTCCAAAATAGTGGATTCGGTGCATCCCTAGGGAAACTATCCCCTCTTTTTTGGCATAAGCTTTTTCAATTGGGCTTATGTAGAAAAGGTTCATAAACAATATGAGGTTCCAGAAATAAGTATAAAAAACCTGATTCCACAGGTTGAAAGAAAACCATGATACTTATAGACCCTTTCCCACAATCCCTTAGGTTCACAGTATAATGCAACCACTCTATGGTGAAGTGATGGATTCTAGGCCTTGAACTCCCTCTGCTTTCCATAGAAAATGTTCAAGTTCCAGAATCCACCACTTCACAATGGAACAAGGGGAGAGACGGTTGCATTACCCTGTGAGCCTAAGGGGGATGGGATAATGGTTTTCTTTCAATCTGCAGAATCAGGTCTGTCTGTGTAACAAAACAAAATATTATTTAGTTTTAGAAGAGCAGATTGTTTTAATGCAACTTTTCTACTTAAGCCCAAGTGAAAGAGCTCATGTCACAAATATTTCAAACTGAAGTTGTAGCTGTGACTGTATGAACCAACCGCTGCTTGTCATTGGTTAATGATGCAACACAACAGGCTGATATTGTACAGTAGAAAATCTATGCTTGTCTCAATGCTGAAGAGCTACATGAATGTCCCAAACTACTTCTAGTAGACTTAAAAGGAATATGTTTGTTTTCTAAAGGAATCAAACACAATCTAGTGCCATTCTGTCTGCCCCACAGGAACATCTACTTTAGCATTAGCCAATGTGGCTAGCAATAGTAAATTTACATACACTCGGGAAACTTAAAGCACCAAATCGACATAAGCCGGCTTTTTAAAGTGGACATATACTTTGAGTACTTTTTTTTTTTTCCTCCGTGCATCTTTTTTAGACTTCATAATATTTGCAGTTTTGTACTGCTATTAACATAATGAGTTACAAAAGCATCTTCTGCTCCTCTGTCAGGGCGGGGGGCTGGAGAGTGTCAAAAGCTTAAGTTATTGATGCAGGAAGTATCTCCTGAGTCTTTTCTGCTCCATTCTATCATTACATTGTTATGAGAAGGAAAACATTAGGAGCCTCTTCCAGTATCTTTAACTTTATCCTCTGCCCAAACAGAAGAGCTGTGGCTGCTCCTCTAACACATTCATGAGATCAACAGCCATAAATCAATTGCTGCAAACGTACGAAGTGCTCCCAAGCAGCTGTACAATGATATGGGCAGGGTTATATTTGTGCCATTAGAATGTAGTGTCTGTGTTACAGCCTGGGCTTTATACCCAAACATTCTGGCTGTGCTGCCTCATTACTATTTTTTAATAACTGAACACAAAAGATTTTAGTGCCTTTTTAGTTTATCATCAACATAATCCATGACTGGCTCAATGGGCTGAGCAATAATATCTTGTTAAGGGGGATCCAAATCATTTATTGTCCAATTCTTTGCAGCTTCTTGTAACTGATAGAAAGAGACTCACATCATGTGGCCAAAGCATTTCCCCTGGATTCCATTGTACAATATGGGGCCCTTTGTTGCATTGAGTGTAGATGGAGTGTCAGGGTTAGGACATGTTGGACAAAGAACTATAAAGATGCCTGACCATTTGTTTTGCATTTTCTACCTTGTAATGTCACCACATAGTGCCGGCCACTATTTCTAGCCTTTTGTTTTCATGGCTGGATTTAAAGCTGTATTCTCTGATTTTGCTTCTTATTGCTGCTGCTGCTGCAACGAGTCTGTGAAGCCATTGTCATTTTTAAAACCATTGTTTCTTAGATAAAGGGGAAGTTCACCTTGAGTTGCAATTTTAAAAAGCTCGATGTAGGGTCACACGGATATTTTGTAATGTTCTTTTTAATACCATGGGTTTTTGTTTTTTGAAAATGTAATTGAATAGACACTCTAACGATTGCTCCTCCTATTACTCTAGAGAGTAAAGATTTTTATATTTCCCAAACGGATTCTGAATTTCCTTCTGCCAATGCCATGTGCTCCCTCAGATGAGAAGTTTGTAGTGTGTAGACCATGTGTAATTGGGAGGTCATCTCTTTTAAAGCTTCTAAATGGACTTTCACATTTAATTTGCTCTCTGGGCATGGAATGTTTAAGCAGAAGAAGGACTCTCAGCTGAAAATGACATCTTTAAATTCATTTTAATGCCAAACCTTTCAGTGTCTTTCTGGTTGCCAGGGTGACCTATTATAGCAACTAAATTTCCCTTGAGTACATACAGCTTCTCTTGCTAATAAATGCCTCTCTCAAATGTCCGTTCAATCGAAGCTTCTCTATACCTTTCCCAAATATACAATTTGTTCCTGAAGCTTTAACTGGATCATAAATTACATTGTACAGGCACTTGAGACCCAACTGCCATCTGTCTGCAGTCTAACTCTGCTTGTGCCCAATAGCGGCTCTTTGGGGCATCACAAGGGGCTGGAAATGCAACTTGGTGCTACTCAATGGGATTAGGTTTTAGAAAAACCAATCATTCATATTCACAACAAATAATGGGCAGTGCTAGGTTTTTGGATTCACTCTACGGCACAATAAAAAAAAAAGCATCTCTAAAAGGTAAACTTCCCCTTTAAGAAGTGTTCTTATCTGAAATGCATGAAGCTGTGCTACTTTTATTTCTGCACTTAGGGCTAAATACTGGGGAGAGCTGCTGCTGCTTCTTGTTTTTTCTTTTCAAAATGAAACAAATGCTGAGATTGTGACGTCTCGTTATTGCTCATAGATTTCAACATTAATGTTATTGTACTGAGACCAGACTGTGCCGTCCAGTTAATTCAGTGTGAAACGCGCTGCTCTACACTGGAACACATGACTGACACAACTGCAACAAATCTGATTCCCTCCGCATGGTGTACAAATATGTGATAACTTGTCTCGTGGCTTTTCCTTTTGAATGCTGTACTTTTATTGTAAAACCAATGAAGTGCAATATTTTATTTTTACTCCATGTATTGTCGCTTTTTTTTTTTCCTGATTAAAACTGTATTAAATGATTTTTATTTTCATGCAAATGAGGTTTGTTTTCATGTTGACAAAGAATCACGCATTAAAGGATAAGTAAACCTTCAAAATAAGTGATTAGGGACTAGAGTGCTTTAGCATTTTTCTTTAATTCCAAGATATATTAAGGGATGGATGTACTGTTAATAATAGAATGTTGTAACAACCTTATATTGTGCCAAGAAACTGGTAATTATGGGTTGGATGGGCAATAAGCCCCCCCCCCCACAGTAGCCCAATGCGTCAACCTAATTATAATGGATGAGAGGGCTTTATTAGACACCTATGATTAGTACCGGAAGGTATGAAACGCATTAGCTGGACTATATGGGGTCAATATGTACTTTTTTTTGATACCTAATAAATATTTAATTGAACATTGAGTCATGGGACTTTGTATTTATGTTTAATTGTGAATGCCCTGGGAACTGGGGCGAGTCCCTTTTGACTCACTTACCTACAGACTCCCCTACAGTTTGATAAATATATTTAGGTCATCCATTAAGCTTACCTACGTAGCCAGAGGCTGCCCTGGAACATTGAGAAGCTATAGGATCCACGTCTAGACATGAATTCACTTGAGCTCCCACAATCCTAAGGTTTATGCCAATCAGCCCCTAATACTAAGGCACAGTGAATTGATTCATTGCAAGGTGGTAAGTAGGATTGTAATTTGTTGTGCCAAGTACTGATGATTAGGTCTTTATTTTAACGTATAATGCAAACACTATGGGGTATATTAATCAAATAGGAAAGTTAGAGATCACCACAGTCCACTAAAGTGAAATTCAGCCACTCTTCATTTCTATGGGGTTTTTAAAGCGTATTTATCAATGGGTGAAAGTTCATCCTTTGATAAATATGCCTTTCAAAATCCCATAGAAAGTAATGGAGAGTGATGGAATTTCACTTTAGTGGACTGTGGTGATCTCTAACTTTCCTATTTGATAAAAATGCCCCATAGTGTTCTGTTACTATTTGTAAATCAAGTTTTAAGTACTCCCCTATCCTTTCCCTTGAAAATCCAAAAATAAAAACTTTTTTTTATTTTGTTACAACAGCGCCACCTGCCAGTCAAGTTTCTCACCTAGAAGTATTTGAGGAAATTGTCAGGAGAAAGAGGACTGGTCTGTTTATCTGGTTAGGAAAAATGTCTGTTTTCCCAACTAGAACATCAGACCAGTCCTCTCTCTTGACAACTTCATCATCAAACTGACCAGCAGGTGGTGCTTTTGTAACAACTCCTATTACAAGTACAGGTATAGGATCCCTTATCCGGAAACCCGATATCCAGAAAGCTCTGAATTATGGAATGGCCATCTCCCATAGACTCCATTTTATCCAAATTTTTAAAAATGATTTCCTTTTTCTCTAATAAAACAGCTTGTACTTGATACCAACTAAGATATAATTAATCCTTATTGGAAGCAAAACCAGCTTATTGGATTTATTTAATATTTAAATGAATTTCTAGTAGACCCAAGGCATGAAGAACCAAATTATGGAAAGATCCGTTATCCGGAAAACCCCAGGTCCCGAGCGTTCTGGACAACAGGTCCCATACCTGTACTGTATATGTATACCTTTATCTTGGCATTAAAAACTATAATGAATGTAAATTGCAAAAGTGCTTATAATAAAATTTTACATTTACTATTTTTATTTTAAGAATGTGTTTTGAATTGATCTAAGGGGATGTTGCCCAAAATACTGGGTATTAGTCACTCAAAATAAACGACCTTACGTTGTATATCATGGAGATAAAACTTAAACTGTAGGGAATAGACCATCCGAATAACTGGCCAAACAGGAGTTGAAAATCTGTGCATATTACAGACCCAGTCTCATACCATCATGTTTTTAGCAAGCTTGACTAGTGTTTGGGGTGAATAAACAGAAGGCAGAATCACAGGAGCAGGAAGTGTATCCAGATTGTTACTAAAGCACCAACACATTGCACGGAGCTGTAGCTAATTGAATAGATTGAGAACAGAATGCTACAGTTTATTTCTCTTGGGCTCTTTCACTGTTTTATTGGGGAAAACCTCGAATGCAAAAAAGGTTCACTTTGGATGATTCCTACTGGGCTTTGGGAATTCAGGATGTTAATTGGGGAGTCACAGAGAAGCTTGTCATCTCATTAATAAAACAATTTTTTTTTTTTGAAACGTGGGTTTACAGTGAAGTAATGCAAGAACAAACTATACAGGCACTAGCCTGGTGCAGAATCCACTGGGGAGCTGGTACTCCCCTCAAGCAGTACAAGAAAAAAAAGTACCAGCGCTCAATGGCAATCACAATAGGGAAATAGTCCCTTGTATTTAATGTGTCAAGAAATCAAGCGGTTCAGGGTTTTTTCTGTTTTTTTTTTTTAAAGGGAAAACTATACCCCCCCAAACAATGTAGGTCTCCATAAAACTATATAAATAGCTCATATGTAAAACCCTGCTTCATGTAAAGAAAACATTTTTATAATATACTATTTTACTAGTATGTGCCATTGGGTAATCATAAATAGAAATTGCTATTTTAAAAAATAAGGGCCGTCCCTTGGGATTGTACGATGCATGGTGCACACAAACAAGATTCAATTCAAGATTCCTTTGTTAATACAGACCATATACAGTCATACAGCGTATCAAAATCACGTTTCACTCAGGCCCCTTGATCTGTTGCTTAAATATACATTTTGGGGGTAAAGTTTTTCTGTAACTGGTTAAAGCATCATAAATGAACTTTAGGAGTTGGTTATGTTTGGGTAAATGCGCAACCTTGGCAGTCATTCCTTAAAGGGGAACTATTGCAAAAATGAAAAAGTGTAAGCTTCATCATACTGAAATAGGAAACTTGGTTTAATCGATTAAAAACTCTGTACTGTTTATGAAATCAAGTTAAGGCCCCCATACACGAGCAGATATAAGATGAAGCCAGATTAAGTCGGCAGTGTATGGGGCCCTTAGACGGTCTTTACCAATTGATATTGGGCGAAAGATGTCGACTGGGTAGAATTAAAGGGACTGCATCGGTTGGTTGATTCAGTCCTTGATCCGACTGACCGTATTCTCCTCGTTGTGATCCAATGATTGGACCCTAGGGCTCTTGATCGGATCAGCCAATATCGCCCACCTCAAGGTGGGCATATCAGGGAGAAATCTGCTCGTTTGACAACCTCGCCAAACAATCTAATCTTCGTAAGTATGGCCACCTTTTCTCTCCACTTATCCCCTCCCAGCACCTGTTTCTCTCTTCATGCAGGAGTTACATGTCAGATTTGATGGACAGTTAGGTCTAATATGGGGAGGGGGTCACCTTTCCCATTAGATGTGTTCACTCCAACAACAGATTCCACAAAAACACTTGTATTCATTTTTCATTTTTGCGATAGTTCCCCTTTATTGAAAAATCCAACAAACCATAAACATTTATATTAATGATTTGAGGGATTTATACAGTGTTAACTCTTGCTATTAGACACATCTTATTCATACATTGTCTTTAAATACAACGTAATTATCTTAAAAAAAAAAAGAATGAAAAAGTTATCCCATACAAGGCTTCATATACAATGTACTGTTAGGTTCTTATAGATATTAGATGGGTCAGGTCAGGTATGTGTCCCTTCTCAACCTTGGGCCCAGATCATACATCTCTCCAATCAGGGAGAACTTCCTAGGCTCTATACAAAGTAGAGAATTCTAAAATTATACAGAAGTATAAAATAGTACAGTATACTATTCCCCAGTATTAGGCACAGTTTTTCAGGGGCATACAGTGGAGCTTGTCTTTGGATATGTCTATACAGTGCTGTTAAACAGGTATAATGTGGAGCTATTAGCCCAATAGGATTTTAAAACTCACACACAAGGATGTAGGATCAGACCCATGTGCTCAGAGAAAACTGTGAAGGAAATATTATCGAGATACTTGATTCAATGTAAGAGATAACATGGAATACATGCAAGTACAACCCACTCATAAATGACTAGACAATGCCGTTTTAGATCCAAAAATCATTGCTTTAATACAAGTAATAAACCCCAAAGTGCTATTTACATTAGAAAGTGAATGGGTAGCAAATCACAGCTCCAAGTGAGGCCACAGCAATGGCAGCAGGTAACTAGTGACTCTTCTAGTTTATGTTGGTTACAAGTCAGAGAAATAATGTTTGCAAATCTAGGCATTCAGAACCACAGCTAATATTAATCACCATTTCCCTACATGCCAAGTGCCTGCACATAAAAACCAACAATTTCACATAAGAGGAATGTTTTTTTAGCTTGTAATTTATCGAACATGAATTTTTCTTTATTGCCATATAAAGTGATTTAATATGAATAAAATGTTATAGGTTAGATTGAGAAAAAACAGTGGCTTCTAGCAGTATAGCCTGTTAGCTCTTAATGAATAATACACAACATTCCTTCCAATTCATGAGCATTTAGGGTTATTTACAGCTTAGTGCATTATCAGTAATTAAAATGCCACGGATGATGGATATTAAGGGACCCAGTCCAGGGCCAGATAAGGTCATAAGGGGTCAGCATCAATCAAGAAAACACGTGGTACACTGAAAACCATCTGTACAGTGTTCTATTTAATAGTTATTAGTGCAGTTGTGGTGCCAAAGCAAGGGAAGATATTAGTTGGCAGAACTATGCAAGTGCATTTGAATGTGAAGATCTTTCCTAGTATTCACCATGATAGTTCATCAGATGCAAAGATCATGTGAAGCAATAAGAATTACACCTGCACATGTTCATGTTCATTAAATGCAAGTTTTGCCATTTACATAATACAAAAGCTGGGCCAGTAAAATAAAGGTTTTTTTTTCCTGTAACAGATACGGCAGGGGCAAAGCTTTCTTCATTTGCTTCCTCCAGTCACTCTCCTCATTCAGGGATTTGGGTCAGCTGCATTTTCTCCAAGGAGCTCGGGTATATCAGCAGCCAACAGGAGATGGAGCAAAGAAATACATTGCTAGCAGAATGAAGTAAACAAAGACCAGCGCGGTTCCTGGGGGAGAGACAATACAGTTAAACCTTGAACCAATCTAAAGAAGAGCCGTAAATAGTTTTGAAGCGGAAAACCAAAATCAGCCAATGACAGACAATACACCAGAGGAATATACCTGGTTTCTGCTTTCAAAATAAAATATTGTTGCAGCACTAGATCATAGAAACTGCTGCAAGCACAAGGCAATAAAATATTTTAAATATACATCGTTTTTTTGCTTGTACCTGTGGGTACACTTTAGAGATGCACCAAATCCAGAGTTTGGTTTGGGACTATTTCAGCAGGATTCGGACGAATCCAAGGGTTTGTCCAGACGGAATCCTTAAAATCATGTGACTTTGCGTTACACAAACAAAGAAATTGCAATTTTTTTTCAACTGCATGATCAGTTATTTTTAACCAGGTTCAGCCAAACCTTTCATGAAAGATTCAGGATTTGGCCGAATCTTAAAATAGTGGATTTGGTTCTTCCCTAGTTACACAGCCATACAGTTCAGCGAGATCTAATTTGCACTGCACCTCTAACCCTCTGTGATCATTTCTTCAGAGAGAGAGGGGCAACTTCAAAAACTAAAACACAAATACAGTACATGCTACACATGTATGAACATTCTATAGTTTCACTAAATAAATCCAGTGGTGTTAGCAGCATTGGAAGTTCTAGATCTAGAAGGACCAACACCAGATCTAAGCATGACCCAATGGAAACAAGCAGGCATTCATAAAGTTGGTGACCTGTACGAAACTAATGGACTGAAAACACTCAAATATTCAGGACAAATATAACCTACCCAACAACCAACTGTATACATATCTACACATCTGACACTTTCTCCTGGCTAACCGATTAGTAGCCACAACCCAACCTACAAAATTTGAGCAAAGATGCCCATCAGCCTCTACCATGACATACAAACTCCGAATACAAAAACTTGTCAACGAATATCCACCAGCGCTAAAACATTAGGAAAAGGACTTGCAAATCACAATAACTGGGAATTTATGTTCAAGCTAACACCAAAGTACTCCCGCTCCTGACTTCCTAGGCAAAACTCGTCTTGTTTGTCTTTGTCTAATAAATAACCTCACTTAGTTGAATAGCCTTTTCTCTGCGTTTTGCTTTTATAAACGAGGTCTGGGTAATAAAAAATACCTACACTCCCTGAATCACTGAGAATTGGCTATAAAACTGCTATACAGGTGGTACATGACACCGGACAGAATCCACGCAGCATTCCCAAATGTACCTGAGCGATGCTGGAGATGTCAAGGAGGGAATGGATCCCAAATTCACATATGGTGGTCGTGTCTGCTAGCACAGAGCTTCTGGCTACAAGCACAACTAATCATCGAATCCCTCACAAACCTAAGGATCCAACTTAATCCACTACTTGGACTGCTAACCATACAACTAACAAAAAACCTTAGGCAAAATATCTTTCTAGTATTATTCGCTAGCAGATCTTTACTAGCAAGGAATTGGAAGAAATCTACCCTGCCAAATAAAAAAAGAATTCCTGGACGGCACACACCAGATACAACTATATAAGAACATTTTCACAAAACTTAAATGAAAGATACACAACTACACAATGTGAACTGACAATCAGGAAACACTAACAGTTTTAAAACTAGCTAGTCTTGCCCCAACCCACCCCCCACACACTCAATTCCCCATCTTTCCCACTTAGATCTACTTTCCTACTACTCCAAATAACAACTTGTAAAAATGAAAAATTATAACTAAATTAAAAAAAAAAATTAGATAGTTCCAATAGACATCACTTACCTTGGAAGTAGTCACACTTCCCATCCATAAAGATGTAGTTCATCAGGATCACACTGAACATACTGGCCCAGAGGTGCAAATCACTGAATATCAAAGTGAAGTCTGTTGCCTACATACAAACAAATGAACAGAGCTGTACAAAAGAGCATCTCCAGGCAGGGCTGCAGTAAGTGTTTAGGCCTTTGTGCATTGAATAGGGGCTCCCGTTACTATGGGTTTGAAATATTATATTTGGTTTTCACAATAAACCATAAAAATCAATATGATAAATAGTATGCAGAATAAGAAGATTAATACAATGACATATTAAACAGAACGTATAATTGACAATGAAGTAATATGTCCCCGTTACTCTGACTTGTGGGAGGCTACGCAAATTAGTGACAGACCATCTACTTTTTATGGCATTAAAAGCGACTGCAAGCAGGACATCCATGGCCCAAGTTCTAAAAATGGAGAAATAAGTTTCCTAAGAGGCATAATTATACGTGTATGACGGATGCATTTTTAAATCTCCTTAGATCTTCAAAAAATTGTCACCCACTGCTTTACTGTTCCATCAGTAGCTCATATTTAGTGTGGGATATAATGTCAGCAGCAGACAAGAGGGTTTTTGGAAGTTACTATCAGAAAACTTGGAGAAGAGGGAGTAGCAGGATGGCAAACAGGCACAAAGATATGAAGCTGCTTCTGCAAGCAGGCACGTCATCATTACATTGGTCACTTAGCACTGCAAAGCCATACATAAATGCCTGCGAGTTTGGTGGTCTGAGACCTGAACACAGAAAAAAGGCTAGCACAAAGAAATGTTTTGTTCATTGGCTCATCCATTTCACTTTGTGTCTTGCGATCTACATATGCATATTCACTCACGTAGAACACCGAGAACAGCACCAGGATGGGGATCTGTAGCATGCACACCTGAACAGCAATGCAGCTTCCAATCTCTATGCTGAAGAAAAAGAACAAAGTAAGTGGCTTGTTTTGAAGAAGTTTGAACTTGTATTACTTGTTAAGGATACATGTTTGGAAATGTAAAACTTGTTCTATGCAAAAAAAAAAAAAAAAAAAAAAAAACAAGTATGGAAAAATATACTAAATAAAATGTATTACAGCCAGTGGGAAAAGGCTTTAACCCCATCTTTTGTCTTATATTGGATATCTTTCTTGCAGTTACATTAACTTGAAGAACATGACAGAAGCACCAGATTACTATTAATAAACAACCCACCAACTGGTAGAGAACTATGGCTGCAGTGTTCCATATTTAAATCCTGATTTTAGGACACACGATGCTCATAGATAAAGATTTCATTAAGTTCAGTCATGAAGAAAGTGTTCTACTCACCTTAAACTGAGGTTATTTAAAAGCGCAAACTGAATACCATTGACAATTTCTGGAAGTTCTGGGATCATGGCAAGGATGGTTACTCCAACAAAATACTGAAAATCAGAGAGGCAGAAAACAATCTACTTTAGTTTAAAGTGATAATTACCAAAGGTAAGAGAGTGGAGTCTACTGATGAATGGCAAAAACAGATAGAAAAGGAATACATTCAGAATAACTGGATCTATGACTTTTAAAGCTTATACACAACATTTTAAACATTTATGTGAACCCAACAATGATTATTATTTATGCAGGGGGGACTTAGAGTTCTACAGCAATTGTAAAATGAAAAAAAACCTTTTGCATCATCGCAGGGTTACATAAGTGATATGCAATGGACTCTTCATTCAGAATTGTTTGGCCATGAGCTTAACTTGTCTTTTAAAAGTAAAAGAACATATTTCACAAGCTGTACAGCATGTTGGGGGTGGCGCTGCCTTTTGTTTCTACAGTTCAGGTTGCAGTGGAAGTCTCTAACTGGAGACTTCAATAAGACTGGATTTTCACTTCTTTTCTGTGGTTTTTATAGTGTATAGAAGGTTCCCACCTGGGACACGGTAGCTCCTGTCAAAATAGGACTGATGTGCTCAGTAGCGAGGTCTGCACAGGCCGACATTAAGAAGGTGGAGCCCAGCAGTATAATCATCGCTCGCCAGCGAGACCAGTGGACCACAGCACTGTGGTGATGTCCAGGTACTAATTTAGGAAATATTACAGAAACGGTAAATGCTGCATTAGTGAAGATCCATGTAACAGCTAAACCCACCAACACTAAAGCAGTCTGGGCCCCTAAGGTGGAAGGCCAGATGAGCCCCTCACCCCCCCCAGTCTGTGGATTAAAACAATAGGTGAACAGTATGTTCAGCATAAGCCCTATTCTCTGAACTTGTGTTGAAATGGGTGTACAAAGTCCCTTTAAGTAGCAAAAAAAGTACTACATTCTTCACAAAAATGTCAATTTAAAAAAAAAAAAATGCTTTAAAATATTTTACCCATGTGCAACAAGCCAGTACAAAACGTTGTGCTTACCATGGCAATCGCTGACGTGAATATCATAAATATGAGAGTGTGTCTTCAGAGTGAAGAGAAGCCCAATAATATATGCTGCAGGCAACAGTATGGACACAGTGTAGACCAAAGGCCTGAAATGATGAGACAGCAGCTCAGAGACAAAGACAAAAGGCAGCCGTTCTAAAAACAGACATTTTTGTGTTTATGTTGTGTATAAATTAATTAGATGCGTTGCATTCAATTCAACTGATGGCTCACTATTCTGCAATTTTGTTTTAGACACAGGATCTATTAATTATACAACGCTGATAAACAACTTTTATAAAGCACGACTGGAACACCCCTAACTCTTAATGTTCATGAATGTGGCGTTGTGCTATTGCACCCCCACATTTCTCATGAAATTAGTCTCTAATAAACTTCACCTATAATTGCTGATGAAGGTGATTTCCATTACTTGGTTATACTTGGTCCATGGTTATGTCCAGGAGGAAAAGAAAGGGTCAAAATAAATTTGACTAAATTTAACTTGGAAAAGTTTTTTTTTCTAGTCTCAAAAGTGGCATAAATCAATCAAGTGACTCTCACTCTTCTACACAAATCTTTTACCCCATTTTAGCATGAATTTATGTTTGGGGAAAAGGATTTCTAGAATCCTGGCTTGTGGGTCAATCTGTGGGGCACATGACAGTTCAGCGAGTTTTTTTGGCAACCTTAAGCCTTAAAGGAACAGTAATGTCAAAAAATAATGTCTTAAAGTAATTAAAATATAATGCAGTGTTGCCCTGCACTGGTAAAACTGCTGTGTTTGCTTCAGAAAAACTACTATTGTTTATATAAATAAGCTGCTGTGTAGCAATGGGGGCAGCCATTCAAAGGAGAAAAGGCTCAGGTTACACAGCAGATAGCAAATAAGCTCTGTCTAATGGTGTTATCTGTTATGCATTAGTTAACCTGTGCCATATAGCCGTTTTCCAATTTCCGCCATTGCTCCACAGCAGCTTGTTTAACAGTCCCAAACTGCTGTGCAGGGAAACAATCACACTTTCAAATGACAGGTGGAAGCCCCCCACCTTACTTCCCAGAACTCAAGCAGCTTTGTTTCCCTGTAATAACTGTGTAGATTTGTAGCCACAGACCCAGTGCAGTTAGGGTTGCCACCTTTTCTGGAAAAAAATACCGGCCTTCCTACATATTTATCTTTTTTCCCTATTAATAACATTGGGATCAACAATCATTTTTACCGGCCAGGCCAGTAAAATACCGACCAGATGGCAACCCTAAGTGCAGTCTGTATATTCTGATTATTAATCAGTCTTGCTGTACTAGCTTCTGGCAGATATTTGATTTGTGCGGTTTTGATCATTTATGACGATCCCCAAGCCCAGACCACATTGAGCATGTGCATAGTCTTGGTTTTGCAAAGATGTTTAACAAAGTTACAAGTTGACAGCCCGCTGCGCCACCTTTAAAAGCATAAATTGTTTAATTGGGCTTCTGGTGCAGTAAGTTTATGTTTTGTATACAAAATACAGCATTTCTAACATTATTCTATTTTAGACCTTAGTTGCTCTTTAAGGATAGTTTGTGAAAAAATGCCAAAAATGGAGAAAAGCAGGAAATGCACTCACGAAAAGGAACAGAGAAAGATCCCAGTTATTGGGAGAGAAAGAGGAAAAAGTAAGAAGATACTGTATGCCAATAATATAGTGAATAAAGCACCCACTATTGTAAAATATAAGGATATTATAAGTTACCGAGGAGTTTCATGACCATATAAAAACACGAGGCCAAAGGCCAGTGGATGCACAAGTAATAAAAGAAAGAAAAAGCCCATTTATCATCTGGAGTGTCAGATAGGTCATCTAACTATTGAAGAAACGCATTATTTGATCGCCAGTATTGGAGTTACAGATTTCAAAATAAGGAGACCAAACCAGCCTAAAAGAATCTTTGGAAATACTTCCTTTAGTTTTAGTTATTAAGGCTTCTTGCCAAGTAAGCTGATTCATATAAGAGATGATGTCCGATAATGAGGGGGGTTCCTTTTGTAACCAGAAATTAAATAAAGCTTTCCTAGAAGCAGCTAGAAAAAAGGAAGTCAATAATTTACTTTCATGGGAGATAATATTTGACTTAGGATTTGCAGAAAGCATATTAATATCTAGATGCAGTAAAGCAATACACGGAGATAGTTTAATTTTTATCTTCAGTCTAGAATTCAAAAAATTAGTGACTTCCCTCCAAAAAAGGTTAATTTTTGGACAGGACCATAAATAATGAAAAATTGACACATTAGTCTCGTCACATTTAGGACAAAATGATATAGGACTATTAGAGGTACTTTTAGCAAACATTTTCCCATATCCTAAATGAATAAGCTTAAAGTGTTGTATTCTCCAACTCTCTGCCAAAATTAATTTATTATAAGTATTAATAGATTTCACCAAATCTGAGGGAGACACTTGACATTGTAAAAACTCAGTCCATTTAATGGACGATTTAGATAATGGATGTGAGTCTGTACCATAAATATTCCAAAATTTTTAGATAAAGAGTTAATTGAAATCAAACAGGGGAGTTCCAAAAATTCTGCCAAATCATCTGCTAGCTTGTGGTCAGCTAAAATCAAATTGTTTTTATTATGCAGTAGAGAAAGACCGCATTGACAAGCTAAGTAATAATATCTATCAGATTCATTAAGCTTGTACTCATTTTTGAGTTTTGACCAAGACAATAAAGTTTTCTTATGTGGATCAAATAAGTCTTTAACAAAGACTAGTAAATTTCTCTTAGCAGAAAATAGAAAGGAATCAGACTTTTGATAATCTGAGGGTTTAAGTAAGAGCTTTGCTGGCATGAAAGGGGCTTCTGTATAACTATACCCATGTTGAGAGAATAAATGTTTCCACACAAAAATAGAATCACGATAAAGAGGATTCCTTTTAAAGTCACAAGGAACATTTCCCCATTTGCTATGTAAAACAGATAAAATATCAAAGAAGGGTTCTTGAAAGATCTCAATGTCAGGGTTTGTAAATTTATTGCCTTGAGAGATCCACTCAATACAGTATCTAGTGAGGGCTGATAAATTAAAAGCTCTAAAGTTAGGAAGATTTAACCCTACTAGTTTAACTGGAGCTCTTAATTTATGAAGTGCAATTTTTGCCTTTTTACCATTCCAAATAAATTTATTTAAGGCAGAGTCAAGTTTCTTAATATTAAAATGTTTTATAAGCAAGGGGAGATTAATTAATGGATATATTAATTTGGGAAATATCAAAGATTTAAAAAAGAGTGCTCGTCCCTTTATATTAAGGGGAGAATTAGCCCATTTTTCACACATGGAAAAAACCTTTCGACAGGCTGGAGTGATATTCAAAGAATATAAATTATTTAGATCTGATGGAATTATTAATCCTAAATATTTGATCTGATTCTTTGGGTTTTTAAGTTGGAATTTCTTAAGTAAAGATTTAGAAAGAACCATAAATATTCATTACTTCCGATTTCTCAACATTAATTTTATAACCAGAGAAGGACTGAAAGTCTCGGAATAAATCAAAAACAACCTTAAGTGAGGACTCAGGATTTTTTAAAATTAGTAATAAGTCGTCGGCAAAGGCTAATACCTTGAGATGTCTTCTATTAATAGTAATTCCCGAAATTGACTTGGATTGATCAAGGAAACGAATTAGCGGTTCTAGAGCAATATTAAATAAAAGAGGCGACAAAGGACAGCCCTGTCTTGTCCCTTTAAATATTTCAAAAGGTGGCGACCTAGCTCCCCCCAAAATTATTTGTGTTCTGGGATTTTTGTAAAGATATTTGATATATTGGAAAAAGGGGCCTGTGATACCAAATTTCTTAAGGCAAACAAATAGATGATCCCAGGTAATATTATCAAACGCCTTTTCAGCATCAATATTAAGAATAGAACTGGGGATTTTATGTTTTTTGGCGAAGTATAAGATATGGATCAGAGCCCTAATATTCTTTACTCCTGACCTATTCTTAATAAAACCATTTTGGGCCTCGGATATTATAGAGGGAAGAATTAAAGAAAGCCTATCGGCAAGGACCTTGGATAGTATCTTGATATCTTGATTTAACAAGGAAATAGGCCTATAGGAGGAGGGAAGGGATAAGTCTTTGTCTTTTTTTGGGATAACTCTAAGATTTGATATTTCACTAGAAGGTAGGCTCTTTCCAAAGAATAATATATCATTGAATAGGTTTGTTAAAAAGGGTGAGATTTTATCTTTCATAATTTTGTAGAAAGAAGGAGTTAGGCCATCAGGGCCACCTGCCTTTGCAGTTTTCAGATTATTAATAATAGTGGACACTTCCTCAGAGGAAATTGGACTATTTAGCTTTTCCAACTGAACCTTTGAAATCTGGGGGATTTTACAATTTACAAAGAATTCTTGCATTTTCTCAGAGTTTATATTGGATGGAGTACAAATCTTTATAAAAATCTTTGAAAATGCTTACAATTTTATTGGGATCATTTGTTAGCTGATCATGAGTATCTTTAATCTTAATAAGTTTAGCCTGCTTATTTTCAGCCTTAGTAAGATTAAAAAGCAAATTATTTGCTTTGTTACTTAAGTTTTTAAGCCTAGCCTGCGAAAAAGATGCAAAAAAAATTTGTCTCAATTTAATCCATATTTTAAGTTCATCTAAAATATTCTTATATTTTTGAGCATTCTCAAATGAGGGATGTTCAAATCGAATGTAAGAGATGCTTTGTCTTTTACTCAACTCAAGAAAGTTTTTGTGAACATTCCTAAAGAAGGGAGATTTAAAAGAAGATATTTCCCCTCTAACCACTGCCTTCCAAGTTTCCCATAATAAGGATGGATCTTTTGAATGTAATTTGTTTTCCTTGAAAAACAAATCCCATCTGCTATGTAGCATCTTAATGAAGTCTGGATTATCTTTAAGCGAATCAGGAAAGGACCAAGAGACATAGTTTCTAGCTGCAGGTGAAATGGAGACCACAAATGAGATTGGTGCATGGTCTGAGATATTAATGTCTCCTATAGTTGCTTCAATAGTTCTATTTATCAGATTATTGGAAATTAGAAAATAATCTATTCTTGTACCTACATGATGAGCAGATGAGAAAAAGGTAAAATCTTTTTCAGCAGGGTGAAAAAGTCTCCAAACATCATTAAGGTTAGTATCTCTGCAAAAATTATGTAGGAGCATAGATTTCTTACAAGGATTATTCAATTTCCAATCCGATCTGTCTAAAGAACTAAGAAAAGACTCATTTAAATCTCCTGCTAGAATTATATTGTTAGCAGGAAGCATAGAAATTTGTTTTTTGAGCCAATTAAAATAAATCAGATTTAGAACTATTTGGAGCATAAACGGAACACAAGTGCCACACAACATCATTAATGAGTACTTCAGTGTAAATAAATCTGCCAAGTTCATCTTCTATCGACTTTGTTATAGCAACATTCAGTTTACGATGAAATAAAATAGCTACTCCACATTTTTTCTTAACAGCAGGGGAGAAGGCTAGCTCACCAACCCAATCTTTGTTCAACCAAGCATTCTCTGAACCACTAAGATGGGTTTCTTGTAGGAATGCTATGTCACATTTGGTATTTTTTAAACTACTAAGTATACTCCTTCTCTTAGAAAAGTGATTTAATCCATTGACATTCCAGGAAACAAAGGACAAGGAATATGATCTAGATGAAGACATCAACCTGAAAGATGAGCTTGAGCTGATTTAAGTAAAATAATACATATATAGCTACATCCACTGGTATAAACAAAACAGAGCAAACGATACTGATCAGTAATAACATGTAAAATTAAAAGATAGTGACTTATAGAACCGAATAACAAATTTGGCATACTAAGTAATAGGACACTTCCTTTTTTCCCTAAGGATGGAAAACTAACAACTCTCTCTCTATGAGACGAGTTAAACAGAGAATATAACACCCACTACAGGGTCATATTGAAGAAAAAGTTTATTCCCTTTTAGAGTCAAGTATCAGGGATCATATCTTCTTCACTGGAATGTGGAAGACTGCCTGTTCTAGGAGGAAGTGGAGATCTCGACCTAGACCTAGATTTGGTCTGAACTTGAGAAGGTTTTGAGTCCTTAGAAAATCTAGACTGTCGAGGGGTATCGTATCTCTTCCATCTTTGATCCTTTGGGGGAGAGCCACATTTTGAGTTAGATGGTGTTAACAAAGCAAGATTTCCACTATTCTTCTTTTCCATATGTGAAACAAAAGTGTGCGCCTCTCTAGGATCACTAAAAACCCTGGCTCCAGAAGGCAGAAAAATCTTAAGTTTAGCAGGATACATCAAGGCAAAATTGATATGAAGATTAGCCAGTGATTGGCAAGTTTTGGAAAATTCCTTTCGTTTTTGAGACAGAAGCAATGAGTAGTCTTGAAATATCAAAATTTTATTTCCTTCAACATCAAGTGTATTCAATTTTTTGTAGGCTTGAAATAATCTATTTTTATCTGTGTAGTCCAGGTATTTGACAATTACTGCTCTTGGTCTCATGGGTTGGAGATCTTTAGGTGGACCAATCCTATTAAGTCTCTCTATTTTGAAACATTGACAATCCTGAGGAAGACCCAGTTTGATGGGAATTGTTTTGGAAATTAACATGCTTAAGGAATCATTCAGGAATGTTTATGAATCTGAGATTGTTTCTCCGAGATCTCCCAGGTCATCCACTTTCAACTTAAGCTCTTGATTTTGTTTCTCTAAAGAGTCCAACCTGGATGAAGAATCAATCATATCATCTTGGAGTTGAGAAACCACATCCTCGATCTCGCCAAATCTTTTATCATTTGTAGAGAGCTTTTCTGAGATGCTAGTAATTTTGATCTGCAGTTTGTCAATGGCCTTACTAATTGTTGACTCTATAACTGGATTGATGAGTCTGGCTACTTCAGCTGCAATAAGAGAGTAGTCGTCAGATAAAGATGTTCTTGTAGGAGCAGAGTTGTGAGATAAGAAAATATAGAAATTTTTTCATACTCACCGTAATTTCTATTTCCAAGTCACTTCCATGGCAGCATTCACCAACATGGGTTAATCCCGCCTATCAGGTCACTGGACAGGAAAGTGTTAACGATCGGTTTAAATACCTTGCTCCTCCCAACAATACTCGTCTAGTAACAAGCTCCAGAAGAAGGGAGGGAAGTTGGTGAATGCTGCCATGGAAGTGACTTGGAAATAGAAATTACGGTGAGTATGAAAAAATTTCTATATTTCCCAAGTCACCCATGGCAGACAATTCACCAACATGGGATTTCCCCAAGCTTTAAGAAGGGAGGGACCAGTATTGATCAACAAAAAAAACTTTTATTTAGCATGAACAACAGATTGCAAAATCTTTCTTCCAAACTTTGCATCTTGAGACAACATCACATTCAGTCTATAATGACGAATGAAGGTACAGGAAGACGTCCACCTAGCAGCCTTACAGATGAGGTCTGGCGGGGCCCTGGCTTCCGCCGCCCAGGAAGTAGCCATGGCTCTTGTAGAATGAGCCCTCAGGTCCTTAGGAATCTCATTGCCTGTCAACCGATAAGCTAGAGCAATGCAGGAGACAATCCAGCGGCCAATCGTAGACTTAGCTGGCGCCAAACCCTTTCTAGGGCCCCTCGGAATCAGGAATAACCCGTCAGATTTTCGCCAATCCTTCGTTCGCGTCAGATAATGCGAAACGGCCCTCACCAGGTCCAAAGTATGCCATTCTCGCTCCTTGTCAGACTTTGGAGAAGGGCAGAAGGAAGGTAGTGTAACTTCCAAATCGGCATGAAATTGGGAGATTACTTTTGGAAGAAACTCGAAAGATGGTCTCATAATCACTTTGTCCGGATAGACAACTGTGTCTGGCTCTTTTGCTGACAAAGCAGAAATCTCTCCAACCCTGCAAGCTGAGGTAATAGCGACCAGGAACAGGACTTTCAACGTCGCATGCCAGTCCGAGGCCTCCCTCAAAGGCTCAAAAGGCGAAGACATTAAGGCTCGTAAGACAATCGTAAGGTCCCAAGGTGGAACTCTGGATTTCTTGAAAGGGCACACTCTTCTCATTGCGTTGAAGAACCGGTTAACCAGAGGCTCCTCCGCCCAGGAATGGCCACACAACGCAGATAATGCGGAGACTTGACCTTGCAGAGTGCTTGTGCTAAGTTTTCTCTGGAAACCCACAAACAGGAACTGAACCACCTGTTGGACAGTAGGATCTTTTGGGTCAAACTTGTGTTGTACTGCAAATTCTGCGAAGCACTTCCAGACCCTGTAATATTGAGCCGAGGTAGAAGCCCTCCGAGCCTTCAATAAGAAATTCACCAGATCGTCCTGGAAACCATATTCTGCTAGCCTCTGCCTTTCAATTTCCATGCCGTCAGTGACAGGGAATCCACTCCCTCGTAGACCACTGGGCCCTGGGATAACAAATCCGGCTGAAGAGGCAGTCTCAGAGGTGGCTCTACTGCCAAACTCTGCAGGAGCGGAAACCAAGGGCGTCTCGGCCAATTCGGAATTATGGCTATGACTAAGGCTTTTTCGACATCCACCTTTTTCAACACCCTCCAAATCATTGGAAAGGGCGGAAAGACATAACCAAATATCCTGCTCCAATCCTGGAGAAGTGCATCCACTGCCTCTGCCAGAGGACATGGTGCCCTGGAGAAGAACCTGCTGCACTTGTGGTTTTTGTCTGTGGCCATAAGATCGATTTCTGGCCTTCCGAACCTTTGTACTACGCCTTGAAAGGTTAGCAGACATAAACTCCATTCTCCTGGTTGCAAGGTGTTGCGACTGAGAAAGTCTGCCTCCGTATTCTGACTGCCTGGAATATGTAAGGCTGTCAGCCCTTCTAGATTTTCCTCTGCCCACGTCATTATTGGGGCCAGTTCTTTTAGCAGTCGGGCGCTTCTGGTGCCACCTTGCTTCTGCACATAAGATACCGTTGTAACATTGTCCGACTGAATCTTTACCCAGGCATGTAGAATTTTTCCTGAAAAGGCCAGCAACGCCTCTTTCACGGCCCGTAGTTCCAGAATGTTTGAGGAGACACCCTGCAGGTTCCAATGACCTTGAACACTGCGGCCTTCCAGTACTGCACCCCAGCCTCTCTCTGAAGCGTCTGTCGTGATTACCACATACGGGGGTTTTGCAAGAACCATCCCCTGAGTCAAGTTTCCTACAACCAGCCACCAATTTAAACTGTCTTTGGCGTCCTCTGAAACTACAATCCGTGAATTTAGTTTCAACTGTCTTGAAGCATTTTCCCTCAGGAAGAATCGTTGGAGAGGCCTCATGTGCCACCTGGCCCACTTCACCATCTGGATCGTAGATGCCATGAGACCTAGGACCGACATGCATGACCTTACTGAGACTCTTTGTTGTTCTTTGAACTGTCTTATTTGTCTCAATATATGCTGTATCTTTTCTTGAGGAAGTGAAACTATTCCTTCCTGCGTATCCAGGTGTGCACCCAAGAAGACCATCCTTTGTGACGGGAGTAGGTTGCTCTTCTCCCAATTTATTACCCAACCGAACTGTTGGAGTACCAGGATTGTTCTGTCCCTGAATTTCAGAGCTTCTTTTCTTGATGAAGCCACCAACAGAATGTCGTCCAGGTAATGAAATATAGGCACACCTTCTACTCTCAGAAAAGCCACGACCGTGACCAGGACCTTCGTGAATGTTCTTGGGGACGTTGAGAGGCCAAAGGGAAGGCAGGTAAACTGGACATGTTGACCTTTGAAGGCAAACCGAAGATACTTCCGGTGTGTCTTGTGCACTGGTACATGGAAATATGCGTCCTTCAAGTCCAGATTTATTAGCCATGACTGTGGCGGAACTGCTTGTAGGATGGACGTCAGTGATTCCATTTTGAAGCGCCTGCAGTTGACAAACTGATTCAGAGGGCGTAAATCCAGAACCGGTCTGAATGCCCCCGAGGCCTTCCGGACTAGAAAGAGCTTCGAATAGAAACCTAAGCCCTGTTGGGACTTCGGAACCCATTCCACTGCCCCTGAGTTCAGGAGTTGATCTACATACTCCTGTAACACCTGGTCCGAACCTGGTACCTGCGGGACTGAAGACATCTTGAACACATTGCAAGACGGAATTCCAACCGATATCCTTCCTGAATCACCCTCAGGACCCATTGGTCTCTGATTTTTGAGGCCCAGACCGCATAAAAGGATGTTAGACGTGCCCCCACTCTGCTGGTCTGAGCCGGCCTGATCTCATTGCTTCTTCTCTGTATGGCTTGAGCTGAAAGTAGAACTTCTCCTATTGGGAGGCCTACTTTCCCCCCTTGTGGGCTTCCAATTCGTCTGTCTTCCGGCAGTCCTTCCATATCTAGGCTGTCTTGAACCTCGAAAGGACCTGTTAATGGGGGAACTAGGCCTACCCCCTTGACGTCTGAATCTCTTTTCCTGCGGCAAAAATACACTCTTGCCCCCGGAAGCCTTCTTAATGATGGAATAGAGTTTCTCACCGAAGAGCATCTCCCCCTCAAATGGCAACTGACATAAGTTCACCTTAGAGGCTGAATCCGCCAGCCACGGCTTCAGCCACGGCTTCAGCCACAAAGCTCTTCTTGAGGACACCGAAAGTGCCATAGTTCTTGAAGCTAGATGTACCAGATCTAGAGAGGTATCCGTCATGAAATCCACCGCTAGCTTCAATTCAGACAACATTTCACGTAACCCTGATCTTTTGACATTAGAAGAAATGGCATCTTCCAGGTTATTTAACCACACCTTCATAGCTCTTGATGTGGAGGTCATAGCTACTGCCGGTCTACAAGTTGCTCCTGCCGCTATAAACGTCTTCTTGAGATTAGTTTCGATCCGTTTCTCCATTGGATCACGGAAAGCTGCTGCATCATCCACTGGCAGCGTCGTCTTTCTTGCTAACCTTACCACTGCAGCATCGACTTTAGGCGGATTGTCCCACAACTTAGAGAAAAACTCCTCCACCGGATACTTTTTTGCAAACTTCCCCTGGATAACAAACTTTTTCTCTGTTCTCTTCCATTCAGAGCTGATGATTTCCTTAATTGAATCATGCACTGGGAAAGTCACCTGTCTTTTCCTGACCGATGGGAAGAACTTATCTGCTGAACTAGACTTAGGTAGCTCTTCCGAAAGACATAGCGTCTTCCTTACTGCCTTTACCAGATTCTCTATCGCTGTAGGATCAAATGCAATCTCTTCCTCAGAAAACACTTCTCCTTCCTCTGAGAATTCAGAATGTGCCTCCCCAGGAGAATACAATTCTTCATCTGACATATCCGATAGAGACCCATATGGCAAATCTCTGACCCTCTTAGCTTTCCTCTGTACCCCAGAGGTAGAAGCAGTAGCCTCTTGCATGCCTTGTACCACAGCTTGCTTGATGATGGAGACCAGAGCATCCAATTGTGGGGCTCCTGAAGGCTGAGGGTCTGCAGATGCTACTGGGTCCGTAGCTGAAGCCGCTTTCCTTGAAAGAGTAGGCTCCCCTTTCTGCAATTCAGTTGACACATGTAGGCTGAAAAAGGAAAAGACAACCATCAGCCACTAATTATCGTTCTCTCTCATTACATCCATATAACCACAGCCAGCTTACCTAGGACCTTTGGGCTGAGATCCTTTTCCAGAGCCAGGCTGATCCATAGTAACAATCTGTAGCCGAGTGAACAAACGTTCCCCAACTTCCAGCGAAGTGTACTATCACATCCAGCCAAAACGCCAGCCTTGCACATACTGCCAGCGTCTTCTTATTGCGTCACTTCCTGACGCCGTTTTCCCGCGCGTCAGACCGGTCGCGCGTCACCTCCGGGCGCGCGTCCTTCGTGTGCGCCAATCCCGGCGCGCGTCCACTTCCGGGCGCACGTCTTCCGCGTGCGTCACTCCGTTCGTCAACTCAGGCGCGCGTCTTCCACGCGCTTCCGCACTCGACGCGCGTCCGCGTCAGTATTGGCGCGTGTGCTCTCCACATGGAACAAACAATTTACACAGCCTCGAATCCACATGAAACGGCTGATCCTCTGGACTGCTTCATCCTCCTCTCTACCCTAGGAGGGAATTCCTACAGCAGCTCCAGCACACAACCCTGCCCAACGGGTTCTTCTCACCACAACCCATATAGGGTGCACTTGGAGGCATCAGAAGAGAGAGAGAGAGAGAGAGAGAGAGAGAGAGAGAGAGAGAGAGAGAGAGAGAGAGAGAGAGAGACCGACCCACCCTGGTATGGTAAGCTTTTAGCAGCCTTTAGCAATCTGTAGCAGCCTGTAACAGCTTGTAGCAGCCTGTCGTGACCTGGACAGGAAAAAAAGACGAGTATTGCTGGGAGGAGCAAGGTATTTAAACCGATCGTTAACACTTTCCTGTCCAGTGACCTGATAGGCGGGATTAACCCATGTTGGTGAATTGTCTGCCATGGGTGACTTGGGAAATACTATTTGTATCCCTATCCTGTAGCTTTACATTTTTCTTGTTAGCCTTCTTGTTTCTTGTTTTGCCATTAGCTTTAGAAGACATTGTCAAGGAAGGAGAATATGTTTTCATATATTAGAAAACCTGAGCAACAATCCCAATATTAATAAAACTTTTATTACAAGTCAATTTTTCCTTCTTGTTTTATTCTTTGTCTCTGTTTTCCTTTCACAAAGAAGTAACCATTGATTTGTTGCTATGGTTACAATCCTCCTCAAGCAATTGCAACATTGTATACAATAAAGGTGTAACAAAAGTCTCAGTAATGACAGAAATCACTAACAATGTTTAGTCTTAGTCAGCAGAGAGATAACTGTTTTTCTGTGACAAATTCCTGTCACTAAGATTGAAACAATGTGACACAAAATAAGACTCAGCAAGCAGCTCTGACTAAGTTAGCCGATAACTCAGTGTCCCAGCAGGAAATCAGAGGCCACCATTTTGTTAGAAATATGTTGCTTAGAACTTGCCACAACTGACTAAAAATGTAGTATATAACCAGTATGCAGCAGAGCCCCCGGTTAAGAGAACCGCAAGTTCACAGGTGAATCTCGAAAACAGCGTGGGCTTGACAAATGCAATGGAGGAATCTGAGGTAACTAAAGAGCTCAGCACATCAGGAACACCTCAGCAGTAATACGAAGCCAAATCACCAAAAAACCTGCTTCCTCTCTGCTCCTCTGGCTCTCCTCACTCCGGGAACCAACACAAACAAATTTCAAATGAAGAGAACAGCTTCTATGTGCCGACTCTCGACCCTGGTAAGCAGGAGCTCTACCTCTGTGCTTCCATCACCTCAGGTGCCGAACAGGAAGTCCCCTGTACTCAGGAGCTATAGGTAGTGATCCCGAGTGTTTTTATACAAGTCATGGAACTCCGAGGTAACTTTTAATATCCTATTTTGCAACTGGGGGTACTTTATTATAATACACAAATTTCAGTGAGTCATGTGACGGAAATGACATCAGAACTCACCGGTTATAACTGATGACATCAGAACTCACCGTTTATAAGGATATAATTTACAAGATATTCATAGCTTTTGTGTATTATATGGTTATATTGCACATGAGATCACCCCGTCATGTCTATAGTTTAAACAGAAATTGTCCATGCAAGATGGACCAGTAGGTTTTACTCCATCAGTTAATACTATTATAAACTGTGAAAATATATCTTTAAAATTGATCAAAAGCATTACTGTAGTTCCAGATAATGCTCCCTCCAATTCCTTCTCGGCTAATGCTCGCAAAAATATTCTTTTGTGCGCACCGTAGTTTATTGTGTGATAGCCTCAAAGCGTGTGTGTGTGCGCGCGTGTGCATGAGCAAACACATAAGAGGGAACATTGGTTCCAGAATAATTATTTTAGAGCACAACAGAATCCATTACACAAAAATAGCATTAAGAACCTTCATGATGAACCTAAAGTACATGGCTATATTATGTGACTAAAATGACTAGTAATATACTCACTTAACCTCACTGTAGAAAGCAGTACTGTTAGTCTCCATCTAAAATGATAAACAAGTAAAATTTAAAACCAGTTTCCAAAAGCAACTCGCCTCACGGCAGCAGCGCCCCGAAATATAGCACAGGCACTATCCAGCAGTACACAAAGTGTAGCATTTCTGTACACTGGCAGTAAAAGTACTATTAAAGCAGGCAGAACACCTTAAATGTATATTTTTTTTTTAAAAAAACTGGTTTGCAGTTAGTTATTAGACTCTGTGATTAGTATTTTGCCATTAACACAATAGAAGATTTAATTTGTTTAACAAGGCTATACCTTGCTGTTTACCCTGTGTCCAATTGTCCTGTTCTAGCAATAACCTGTATCCTCTTAATTGCCATCCTGAATTCCTTACGTTTTTTTTTGCACCTCATACAAAGCTGAAGGAAGGTAATTTTTTCTTTTGTTTGGGGAGGCTGACAAACTTTGCAGAGAACTTAATTGAGAAGGCCAAACCTCGATAAATATTCATTATGCTCCATCTATGTGTATAAGACAATCATATAAACACCATTGATTTAGAAATTTAACAATTCTCTCCTTCTCACCAACATCTCTTTGCACTTTTCCCTACTCTTTTAAGCAAGCCTTGGTCAGATGTTTAATTAAAAATTCTTCTATTACCACACTGTGGGGGTTATTTATCAAAGGTTGAGTTTGTGAGTTTTTTTATACCTTGAATAAACTCACAACTCAAAATGTTTTCGGATTTATGAAAAACTTGTAACGGGAAAAACCCAGCAAACGTGAGTTCAAGGGACCTCTGCCATTGACTTCTACATGACCACAACAGGTTTTAGCTGGAGTATTTTCAGATTCGAGACATTTCCAGCTTTGGGGTATAATAAATCTTGAAAAATTTGAGTTTTATTTTTAACCTGGAAATTTGAGTTTTGATTGAAAAATAACCTTGACAACTAGATCTTTAATAAATAGCCCCCTGTATCTAAAACAAAAAAATTTTCTTGCCTTTTATATGTAAATAGACTTTTATTTAATCTAACCCGTTGGCATCCATCCTGTTAGACAACCATCAAACTCCTCTAACAAAAGGAACAAATGTCATTTTTAAATATGTTTACATGTTCTTAAATTTGTGCATGTTAAATACATGCTACCCCTCATTTCTGCTGCCTTTGACATGCCACCACACAAAGTTAGAGACAATTGACACCCAAGGCACTTCTTTTGAATGGATACACATTGGTTCTGTGTACCTTGATAATTACTTACAATGCCAGTTTGGCAGTTACTGCAGATGTATTTCTCAGTTGTATTTTGGGTGAAGTTCATGCACTCCCCGCATATCATCTTACCATACACTTTGGAAAAAAGAGTTGGTGCAAATACACCTGGGAGAGAAAGTAAAAGTCGGAATTAAAAATGGTTTGTGGACTGAAAGGTTATGAAATATAGGGGAAAAGTATCTAGTAACCAAGAAGCAAACACACACATGCTTCAGGTGAAACTAGATGGATCAGGGATGATGGATAATCACCTTAAACAAACTTCCCAAGCGAAGTGTGCTCTACAACACCACCATACAATGTGGAATTCACTGCAACATGAGATACAACTAATAAAATAATGGCAAATTTAACCACTGCCATACACAAAAAGGGCCAACTAAAACGCCCAAGCTCCAGCAAGATTGGCAACCAAGTAAACTCCACACCAAGTTAGTTGGGTTGAAAGATGACCAAAGTCCATTGTGTGTTCATGAGATATGCATGTGTGGGGGTAGATGGACACTACATCCAAAGCTCTTCCCAATGGCTCCCTATAATTTGGCTGTTTTCACTGGCACCCAAGTTATTAGTTCCTGACCAAGATCTGACTCTTGAGTGCTGAAATCTCCATATAGCTCAGAATACAGTTTTCTTCCTAGACGGTTTATTGCCCACTGTGCAGAAATGCTGTTAAAATACAGATGCCACACAATATTCATAGCGGACAATTACTACGTTTAGAATATATATCCTTTATGAATTCAAATTGCAAAATTTAGCAAATATATTTACTTATTTCGTTTCTAAACAGCATGATTGCAGCTATAGATCCGGGATACTTACCTCCCACAGAAATGAATAGCAGAGCTGAGCTAACTCCAGCTGACCTGCTGTTAAACCTCTGTTCCCGATGCTTGATTCCCCCAATGATCATACACAAACCCTGCAAATGATCAACCCAAGAGTCAGGACCTGTCCAAAGTATTTGTACCATCACCTGACTACATATGGAAACAACAACCCATTACATTTTTTATCAGATACAATTGTCTATTTTCTTTTATACATCCATATTATTACCTTTCACATCTTATGGGTATCTTTGCTCCCATTAGTGAATTGGCCATAAGTTCTTGCTACCAATCCATGGTCTGTTTTACTACATGAAACCAAATGAACTAGTTTAATTTGTTCCTCTCTTATTTGTGATTCTCCATTATCTCAATTTCAGTTTCCCATTCATTAGAGTTAAAATAATAGTTGTATGGTGTGTATCCAACTAGCAGTGGCTGGCTGATATACTACTGAAGGAATTGCAACCTGTGACTATCCATTTATTGTTTGGCTACAATTCCATTTTCATCCTAAATAGCATCATGTGTAGCCAAGTCTTAAAAGTTTCAAGAATGACTCACAGGAATAAAGAGGACACACCCCAGAACTGTGCCAGTCAAGGCAGACTTCACTACTTCCTCGTAGCACCGGTTCCCCTCACGAGCACCCTTGATCAAAGCTGTGATGTAGAAGGTCAGTTCAATAATGGAGCCAAATGTTGCATTCACCACAGCACCTACTGCAAAGTTACTCTGTGCTGAAACACTAAATATCACAAAATAAAATGTGAGCCATCCATAGTTATAACTTACAGTACCTGTTACATTTGTCATCGCTGTTTTATGTACTAGGCAGTTGTCTATCTAGCAGACAGTTGTGAAAAATATGTTAGTGTTATAGAAGCCTCTTGCCAAATTATACAAGCGGACCCGTGTCTATGAGGAGCTGCATTTATTCGTCACATCAAGTATTAAACAAAACATTCTAACACATTATGGACTGTCTTGACAACAAGGAGCCATGCTGGCTCAAATGAGGAAAGTGATAGAAACAATTACCCATATCCATATAAAGAATGCAAATAGAGCCTTGCACAGCTAAAGAGACCCTTGGGTTTATTTCATATTCAAGAATGACTACACTGAAATTTTGCTCTGATATTTTTATATTCCAAGAATTGAAATGCATAAGCATAATGTAACTAATGCAATATATTGTTTGCATAACTGCTTACACTTTAAAATTGTATTTAAAAAAAACAAACAAAAAAAAAGCGGTTGTACGAGAATGCAGACAATAATATTTTCATACATTAGGGCAATGTGTTAAATGTTTTGGTGATACTTTTGGCAACTCAACATAGAGTAAGTACAGTCATATGAAAAAGTTTGGGAACCCCTCTCAGCCTGCATAATAATTTACTCCAACAAATTTACTTTCAACAAAAAAAAGGTATTTCACGAGAAAAGGTATTTAAAGAGATACTGTCATGGTAAAAAATTATATTTTTCAAAATGAATCAGTTAATAGTGCTGCTCCAGCAGAATTCTGCACTGAAATCCATTTCTCAAAAGAGCAAACAGATTTATTTATATTCAATTTTGAAATCTGACATGGGGCTAGACATTGTCAATTTCCCAGCTGCCCCTGGTCATGTGACTTGTGCCTGCACTTTAGGAGAGAAATGCTTTCTGGCAGGCTGCTGTTTTTCCTTCTCAATGTAACTGAATGTGTCTCAGTGAGACATGGGTTTTTACTATTGAGTGTTGTTCTTAGATCTGCCAGGCAGCTGTTATCTTGTGTTAGGGAGCTGTTATCTGTTTACCTTCCCATTGTTCTTTTGTTTGGCTGCTGGGGGGGAAAGGGAGGGGGTGATATCCCTCCAACTTGCAGTACAGCAGTAAAGAGTGATTGAAGTTTATCAAAGCACAAGTCACATGACTTGGGGAAGCTGGGAAATTGACAATATGTCTAGCCTCATGTCAAATTTCAAAATTAAATATAAAAAAAATCTGTTTGCTCTTTTGAGAAATGGAGTGCAGAATTCTGCTGGAGCAGCACTATTAACGTATTCATTTTGAAAAAACATTTTTTTCCCCATGACAGTATCCCTTTAAGGTGGCCAATTGCAAGCTGTGCTTCTGTTTGACTCTCCTCTGAAGAGTGACAGCATGGGATCCTTACAGCAACTCTCAAAAGAGCTAAAAACAAAGATTGTTCAGTATCCTGGTTTAGGGGAAGGCTTCAAAAAGCTATCTCAGAGGTTTAAACTTTAAGGAATGTAATCAGGAAATGGAAGGTCACAGGCACAGTTGCTGTAAAATCCAGGTCTGACAGGCCAAGAAAAATACAGGAGCGGCATTTGCGGGGGGATTGAGAGAATGGTTACAGACAACCCAAAGATCACCTCCAAAGACCTGCAAGAACGTCTTGTTGCAGACAGTGTATCTGTACATCGTTCTACAATTCAGTGCAATTTGTACAAAGAACATCTATCTGTTTGTTTGTGAATGCAGAAAGTGCTCCTTTCTCATCACTCTGCCAGAGTACCTTGTTGTATCATTTTTTAGACAAGCCAGAGTCATTTTGGAACAAATTGCTTTGGACTTATGAGACACAAATGTAGTTATTTAGTCATACAAAGAGCTTTGCATGATGGAAGAAGAACACTGTATTTCAAAAAAAACACCTGCTACCTACTGTCAAATTTGGTGGAGGTTCCATCATGCTGTGGGGCTGTGTGGCTAGTTCAGGGACTGGGGCCCTTGTTAAAGTTGAGGGTCAACCCAATATCAACAAATTCTTCAGGATAATGTTCAAGCATCAGTCACAAAGTTGAAGTTACACAGGGGTTGGATATTCCAACAAGACAATGACCCTAAACACACTTTGAAATCTACAAAGGCATTTATGCAGAGGGAGAAGTACAATATTCTGGAATGTCAGACACAGTCCCCCGACTTAAATATTATCGAAAATCTATGGATGATTTGAAGCAGGCTGTCCATGCTCGGCAGCCATCAAATTTAACTGAATTGGAGAGATTTTGTATGGACGAATGGTCAAAAATACCACCATCCAGGATCCAAACACTCATCAAAGGCTACAGGAGGCATCTAAAGGCTGTTACATTTGCAAAAGGAGGCTCAACTAAGTATTGATGAAATATCTCTGTTGGGGTGCCCAAATTTATGCACTCATTTTGTAAGTTAGTATAATTACTCACAGCCAGCTGCAATTTTAGCCAAGTGTTATCCGTGTAGTGGTTCCCTGGATACTCCATCTTAGGCATCCAATTATATTGTGTCAAATCATCATAGAAGGTTGGTAATCATACACTAGGCAAATATTTAACTGCTATTTAGCTTTTATTTTTGTCCACACTACATGTTTCGGGCATCAAAGGCCCGTTGTGTGGACAAAATTAAAAACTTAATAGTTAAATATCTGCCTAGTGTATAATTCCCAACCTTCTATGATGATTATGCACTAATTTTGTTAGGATGCTTATTGCATATTTTCTGTTAATCCAATAAACTTTATGTCACAGCTGAAATACTACTGTTTCCATAAGGCATGCTATATATTAAAAGGAAGTTGCTACTTTGAAAGCTCAGCCAATGATAAACAAAACTGCAAAGAATTAAGAGGGGTTCCCAAACTTTTTCATATAACTGTATATAAAATAATGGTAAAAAAAAAAAAAAAAGCCTACGTGTCATTATGCAAAATTGAAATGTAGGGGGAAGTAGCACAACATTTAAATCTTTACAAACAGCATAGTAAAAATGCAGATAAAACTGTTGCCATCTCAGTGATCGTATGGGAGTCTCATGTAACCCTATCTTGGCATAAAAGTGCTTTTTCACTTTTAAATGTATAACATGGGTCACAATGGACTCACTTACCCAGATGGCTAAGGGGATAAGGAAGGGAGATAGTGCTGTGCAATTACACCTCTCAAATGCTATGTAGAATTAAAAGTAGGATGCCAGATTCTTACAGCTCCAATGAGGTAGATTATGCAGACAAAATGTGGTCAAAGGCAGAGCAGACTTGTGACACCACTGTGGAGACATCTTGGTAGGTTTCAAGATACAGCTTTAGGTTACCAGCAATAGTGGCCCAAATCCCAACAGTAGAAAATGGTTCAGGAGTAGAATATAACCGGAATCCCTCTTCAGTACTGCGGTCCCTTCACCATTAGCTAGCAGTGCCTAAATGAGAGCTATATCCAGCTATCAATCCCTGTTGGAGCACCAGCTGCTGGTACTTGCTTGCCTTTTATCTTCATTCCTAGTGTGTACTCCTGACAAAAGCTAGTCCTACAATATGACTCTTTTGTTTACAGGGTCCCTGATCCTCAAATTTTTACTAGAAGTGTTGCCCATCTACGGCAGAAGTCGTTACTGAGCCTGGTTGACACCAGGCTTCCCAGACACATTCACATTATACAGTATTAAGTGGGAAAGATGTGGTCACTAACCACTTCATCTCTTAACTCTGGAATTGTTTTAAATTCTCAAATGTCCTATACATAACTTGAATATTGACCTATTACTTTTTTTTTTTTCGCATAAAGAATTGATATCTCTCTCATATAACATGTACACAGATGAACGTTAGTGTTGCACAAGAGGAATGGTAGAAAATGTTTAGAGAGTGTGACAAAACATCTCAATACATTCATCAAAGTAAAGAACAGAATGTGACTGACTGTCATACCCAGTGACTACTATGAATGAACATAATCAAATATAATAAAGGGAACCCAGACTTTTGGGTTTAAAAAGAAAAAAAAAAAAAAAAAAAGTGCAAAGGATAGTTGACCATTTCTGATTTACCTACCTCTGGTTTTCTGGTTTCAATAAAATGGGTATTTTTGATTTGACAAATGCATAACTAGAACTGTAGTGCATGCTAAATATTCGTTCCCCCCCACATATAAAAGGTGTTATTTGTGATATAAATGGTTTATTAGTGTACTCTTGTTTAATCAGACTTTAAAAATGGGAAGACCAGGTCAGAATATTTTCAGCAGTAAAACCCTTACCTTGCTATTGCCATCCCAATATAATATGACAGAGGCATAATGGAGACGAGGGAGAGTGTGAATTTGACCGGGGAGCTGGTGTAATCATTATGGCGGTCTGCATATCCCAGAGCCAACGATACAATAACCAACAGTATTAAATCTATTATGGTACGAGTTAAGGTTTTCTTGATTATTATGAGCAGGGAAAAAAGAAAAAAAAATATCTAAATATAAAAAAAAAAAATTAGTTATTGGAAACTAACACAACTTTAAGTATTGAATTAGTCTGCTTATTAGCCATTTATAAATAGTGCACACCCTCCATAAACTTCTTACAATACACGCTTTAAAAGGGAATGTCAACCACAAAAATAATTTGTGGCTCATAAAAGAAAACATAATTCAAAATTTTCTATGTTTTTTAAGTTATTTGTACGGTATATGTATTGCTGTTGAAAGCAGTGTTTGTCTGTCCCTTTCTATTCTCTGCACTGGTGTTGATACAATGTAAGACAAGGCAGCGGATTAACAGACCTGTCTTTGATCTGAAACATTTGCAATAGTAACTGTTTTTACAAATAACTTAAAAGGACTGAAAAGTTTTTCTTTAAAGGAAATGTTTTTATAAAAATAAAAACTGGGTAACTAGATAGCCCATGCAAAATTAAAAGGTTTCAAAAATGTAATGTATAAAGGCTGGAGTGACTGGATGTCTAACACAATAGGCAGAACACTACTTCCTGCTTTTCAGCTCTCTTGGTTTCCACTGACTTGAGGGGGGGGGCACATGGGTCATACCTGTTGCTTTTGAATCTGAGCCGAATGCCGAGGATCAATTACAAACTCATAGAAAAGAAATGTACCATGCGGCTGAAATGCAGGAAGTAGTGTTCTGTTCGACATCCAGTCACTCCAGCCATTATAGATAACATTTTTGGCTAACTAACTATATTGGAAACATTTTTTATTTTGCACAGCCTACTTACCCATTTTTATACTGTATTGTCCTTTAAAGGGGAACTATCGAAAAAAGGAAAATGTAATATAAGCTTCGTCATACTAAAAGAAGTATTCTAAATATAATCAAATTAAAAATTCTGTACCGTTTCTGAAATAATCAAGTTTATCTTCACTGTCCCTCAGCATCAGTTTCTCTTCATTCTCTCTTCCTGCAGGAGTTGGGTATCAGATATTCATTGCCAGTTGAATCCAATACATCATATTGGCTCCTTTTGCCTAGAAGAGGTCTTCAAGCTTACTATTAAAATCACCAGACATGTCTCTCTACATGCAGGATTTGTGCAAAAAGCAGTTATTTTGTTTGACTCACTCTACTAATTATATGCATTTAATTGATCATTTCAGTGTCTGGATATCTTCATTGCATTTCAGTACTCGGCAAACTACAAAACAGAAGTATTATGTGCCAACAAATGTCTGCAAGTCTATCACCCCACACATGTCCCTGAATTCTATCTTCATAAGCCATGTATATACAACCTTTACACTGCAAAAGCTTGCATACTAGAGTTATTAGAAGATGTAGTACAATCTTACTGTATTTTATTAAAAAGTGGAAACTGCAAATAAAATACATTGGTTATAAAGGATACTGACAGCAAAGACATTAAGTCCATCGACTGAATATTTATAATAATAGATGTTCACTGCATGGTAGCAACACAGGATAATATCGGTATCAAATGATGCATCCATCTAACAGGTAAAAGAAAAACCAGAATCAATGCTTTTATCAACTTAACACACAATGGATTGCTCAATGATATGTAGAAAGTAAAGAAACGTTTGACTGAGAAACTTTATACAGCTTTCAAAAAAAAAAAATTATTATGCCCCCACCTTGTTTGAGCTCCGAATCTGCACCTGTTCTGGAGGCACAAGTAGCAACTTGGACAGAGTTCTCGCATTCATCTTAGAGATGGGGATAAAGAAAACCAGGATCCAGGAAACAAAGCAAGCAAATCCATGTGTAATTGCAAGCACTGGAAACCCAAGCATGAGCCAGACATAGGTACTGACACGACACTGCAAAGGCAATAGTATGAGGAAGACAGGCAGGTTAGTGGTTTAACTTGACCTAATGTGAACATTCTGTATGTACACATCTTTCATTCTAAGAACATTTACATTTACAAACTATTTTTGTAATAAAGCCAAAATAAAAACTACCAATTAGGAAATAATAATTATAGAATGTATGGAGTATATTGCAGAATCCATATATTTAGTTCAATTGCATTTATTTAGGCAGAGAAAATTGTTCCAGGAAATGGCCTCACCCAATAGCGTACATCAGAATGTTGGATATCTGTATGAAGTCTCTCGCATTTGTTAATAAGTGGAGTCTTCTCTATTTCATCCACCTCTGGAATGGCTTCACACTTCGTAAATCGAACACAGCATTTTCTACTATGGTCTGTGCCACTCTGTCATAAACAGAAATACGGATTGGAGAATACATAGCTATGTAAACTTAAAAAAAAAAAAAAAAAAAATTACCACTGTTTTGTACAAAGATCTTTTCATCTTTTGAAAGAAGACAGCCTCACCAAATGTGTTTTACATTTTCTTTTTAAATAGCATATGTGCCTATATATTCCGTCATCCTTTCTTTTAGGACCCCAGACAGCACACACTGAGATAGCTGTTCCTACTTGTGAAATCAGAAAATAAAAGTAAGCTCCCCTTTTCCTTTCTTTGCTTTCCGGTTGCTTAGTTAAAGGATAAGTAAACCTTTGAAATGAGCAAGTGTAAAATGGAGGAGGGTGCTATTCTAAGCACTTTTGCAATGCACATTCATTATTTATTTTGTTTTTATTCCAAGATATTAAGGGATACATGTACTGTTAATATGAATGAATTGTTACAACAGTGCCACCTGCTGGTCAGTTTCTGACCAGTCTGACCATCAAGTAGCCAAGAAGTTGACAGGAGAAAGAAAGAGGCTGCTCTGATGTTCTTCTGCTTAGGAAAGATGTGAGAAAAGTATAAAATTTTATTTCTAAGCAGAAGAACATCAGAGCAGCCTCTTAATTTCTCCTGACAACTTCCTTGACTACTTGGTGGTCAGACTGGTTGGAAACTGACCAGCAGGTGGTGCTGTTGTAACGAAATGCATTCATATTAACAGTACATGTATCCCTTAATTTCTTGGAATGAAAACAAAATAATGAATGTATTTTGCAAAATTTCTTAGAATAGCACCCTCATCAATTTTACATTCGCTTATTTTAAAGGTATACATATCCTTTAAGGGGCCTTAGTGTGTTTGCTACCTTGGGGAAATGGTTCACATTCTCCACATATGCAACTGACCTTAATGGTCGACTCTGCACCAGCAAACCTTCCCAATTAGGGTGGGTTATCTGCTGTAATCATGCTGAATCCAAGCCTGAGGTCATCCCTGGAAGCTCTGCAGCACTGAAGTCACTTCTCGGGGCCTTAACAGTTCACCATGGGAAGGTGAACTTTCAATAATTCCAAGCTTTTGAGGGTTGGTGGCAATGGTGTGTTATAAAGGAATGCCTGCTATGCATGCTATACACTTGTGCACTGCTACTGATCCATTGAGAGATCTGATCTTACAATTTGCACATGGTTATATTCTTGTCTCCTGGTGGCTTAACGGATAAGTATATTTGTGCTTCAGATGTCCAGATCCACCATCAGAGATGCACAGGTAGGGTACAGAAAGCAGCTTTCGCAAGCATGTCTGAAAACAGCTGCAAATAAAACAAAGAATGCCCTTTCCTCCACAAGAGCAGGTGTCTTGGAAAGCAGTGATGTCAAATATTTCCACCTACATATGCTGCTGGCACCTAGTTGGCCTGGTTTTCAGACATGAAACTGCCAAAGAAGTCAGACTAATGGGACCAATGAAGTAACCAGCATATGTCCTGGGTTCCACACCAAATAATGGAAGAACTATAGTTCAGTTGCAAGAAGGCAACAGAGCTAGTATCTGGTTTAAAATGTGGAGAAGCAAACTTTAGATAAAGGCTCAGATTAAAGAAAGATTTTTAAAAGGGGCAGAATACACGATTCAAACAGAAAAAAAACTTTCTTTGTTTAAATCAGCAGAATTCATGAAAAAATGCATTATATTTTGTGCATATGTACATGCACAATATCTTTAAAAAGAATTCACTTTACTGAACATTTCCTATACTTTTATAGTGTGACATTTTTATCCAAAAGAACTGTTGCTCAATAACAAAACGGTCGCACAACAGCACAGTTGAAGCCATGATCTCAATCCAAGAGTCAATGGTACTATTTGAAAACAGAGGTGCATAAGACATCAGACTAACCTAAAACAGTGAGCAAAGCATACATACTAACTCAAATAACAAAAATGCAGCAAATGTCTCAAAAGGTTTGTGTAAAGAGTATGTCAATTATGTTATATTATATTTTAAGTTATATACATGTCAATTTCGTACTTGTGACTGGTACAGTACCAGCACAGGCAGTGTAGGCCTGTAAGAAACAGGTCAAAGAGGAAGTTCACTAGCTCCTGCACCCACTTATATCATCTACTGAAATGGAATCCCCCCCTCCAGGACAACTGTACTTGCTCGTGCACCCTGGTGGCTGAACTACAGAAGGTCTTAACTATTCACACATTAAAAACATCTTTAATTCACCTCACATACAGTTTTAATAAAATAGAGCCAATAAAAGTGTTTCCCATCAAGCCTAACTGCACCATAAAAAGTTCAGGCAGAATTTTAATTTAGTAACCCTTTTCTAAAAGAGACAAAGTATGTGAAAACCCTAAAATATGCATTGGAAGTTGTAGCCTTATACCTTCAAAATGACTTTTCCAAAAGGCCAAATATAATAACCTGCAAGTCTCCAGCAGAGCAAACCTGCAATTGATAGAAAAAGATGTACAAAATAGTTTTAGACCACATCTTACTGACTAAATGTATACATTTTCTAAACCAAAAGGCCCATAACACACACTTGAGGGAAGGGGAAATATTTTTTTAAAAACTGAATTGATTAAAATGGAATCTATGTGAGATGGCCTTCCCATAAATCAGAGCTTACTGGATAAAGAGTTTCCCGTTAAGGGATCCCATACCTGTACGTATCAAAGTTTTATTCGTCTAAAACTTGCTTCCAAGTAAAAAACAAAAAAAAACAAACTTGGAGGCCACTTGTAGCAACATCAAATATAGGCCATGGCAGGGACTAATGTTAATGATGTATAGCCTCTGTAAGCACTGTGGAATACACCAGCACTACAGTCATATGAAAAAGTTTGGGAACCCCTCTCAGCCTGCATAATAATTTAGTCCACTTTCAAAAAAAAAAAAAAAATATAAACAGTGGTATGTCTTTCTTTTTCCAGGAACATCAGAGTACTGGTGTTTTCTGAACAAAGTTTTTTAGTGAAGTTGTATTTAGTATTATGAAACTAAATCAAATATGAAAAACAGGCTGTGCAAAAATTTGGTTACCCTTGTAATGTTGCTATTTTGAATGCATGTAACGGCTCAATACTGATTAATGGCAACACCAAATTGGTTGGATTAGCGTGTTAAGCCTTGAACTTTATAGGCAGGTGTGTCCAATCATGAGAAAGGGTACTTAAGGTGGCCAATTGCAAGTTGTGCTTCTGTTTGACTCTCCTCTGAAGAGTGACAGCATGAGATCCTCAAAGAAACTCTCAAAAGATACAAAAGGATTGTGAGAATGGTTACAGACAACCCAAAGATCATCTCCAAAGACCTGTAAGAACATCTTGCTGCAGATGGTGTATCTGTACATCGTTCTACAATTCAGAGCAATTTGCACAAACAACATCTGTATGCCCGTTCTGCACTCACGCCACAAACAGTCGCTTGTTGTATGCAAAAGCTCATTTTGACAAGCCACAGTCATTTTGGAACAAATTGCTTTAGACTGATGAGAGAAAAAATTAGTTATTTGGGCATAACAAAAAGCGCTTTGCATGGCGGAAGAAGAACACCACATTCCAATAAAAACACCTGCTAACTACTGTCAAATTTGGTGGAGGTTCTGCTGTAGGGCTGTGTGGCTAGTTCAGGGACTGGGGCCCTTGTGTAAGTCAAAGGTCAACCCAATATCAACAGATTCTTCAGGATAATGCTCAAGGACCAGTTACAAAGTTGATGTTACACAGGGTTTGGATATTCCAACAAGACAAATACACTTTGAAATCTACAAAGGCATTTATGCAGAGGGAGAAGCACAATATTCTGGAATGGCCGTCGAAGTCCCCTGACTTGAATATGATCGAAAATCTATGGGATGATTTGAAGCAGGCTGTCCATGCTTGGCAGCCATCAAATTTAACTGAACTGGAGAGATTGAATGGTCCACTAGTGCCATCCAGAATCCAGTCAGACACTCTTTAAAGTCTATAGGAGTCGTCTAGAGGCTGTTGAATCAATACTTGGTTGAGTCTCCTTTTGCAAATGTAATCTCTCTGTTGGGGTGCCCAAATGTATGCACCTGTCTAATTTTGTTATGATGCATATTGCATATTTTCAGTTAATCCAATAAGGCATGCTATATATTAAAAGGCTCAGCCAATGATAAACAAAATTCCAAAGAATTAAGAGGGATTCCCAAACTTTTTCATATGACTGTATATAAATTATAATAAATATACAATGACACGTTGATTAAAGGGAGCTCCACATTCTTAAACTACTGATCCACAAAGAACAATTAGTTTTCATTGCTAATGGAATAACAATCTTACCATATGGAGTCCCTATGATAGTGAAAAACATAAGAGCCGACACCAACAGATAAAGAAGAGTTATCCACCATCCAAAGAGTATGACATAAAGAATGTTTCCAAAGGTTATTAGAGACTCTAAAATGGAGAAAATAACAAGAACATTTCTGGTTTGAACTCATACACATTTCTACAGAATACGGTTTTTAAAACATTTATTATGCAAATCTAAAGTCTGTGTATTCCAGTGTGTGGCTTTGGAGAAAACCAAAGCACAGTAATGTAACATTACAGAAAGAGGTTTGGTGTAAAATACAGTTTTGCATCAGAATAATGGCTTAATAGAAAACTAACCCATTACATGCAGGTTTTTTTCCCGGTGTCCCGCCAGCCCAATCCGACCCTGCACACAATTGAACTTTTAAAGGAAACATCTACTCGTGCATATCCTGATGTGACCGATTGCAGAAAAAGTTCAAAAATAAAAATTTTATGTAAATTGCTTGCTTAAAAGGAATGGTTCAGCGTAAAAAGGAAACTTAGTAAATAGATAAGCTGTGCAAAAAAAAAAAAAAAGTTATGAAAATGGTTATTCAAAACGGTAATGTATAAAGGCTAGATTGAACTGATATCTAACATAATAGCCTCCACTAGGAGTACCCAGTGGTGTAATTCAGATTGAAGGCCTTTGGAGGGGACCAATGTATTAAGCAGTATATATACTATAGTTGTTGGTAAGTTTGGCACACCATATCTACCACTATTGAAACCTGCAGTTTTTAATTTTGCATGTGCCCCTAAAGATCATCCCACTGTTGGGGTTGAAAGACATTGGATTCTTTGTCTTTTTGTATTATAAATGTAATAAAAGATAATTGTTTTCTAGACTGGTGTGCCTAGTTCACTCACTCCATTTTATTCAAGATATTAAGCAAGCTTTCATTCTTCTTTATGGCGCTACTGGGATCCCATTGGTGCCCCCCACAATCACCCCAAACAAATTTGTTGTAGTGCTATGCTCGCCTTTCTTGATACACACATTAGTACATACTAATGTTGTGTGCCGCAAAACACGTGTGATAATAGCCTGACAAATAAAAACGTTTAGCAGTTTATATATTAAATTATTTTCGAAATATATTAAATATAAAGTACCTGGTGGTGACATTAGCCGTATAGTACCTATATGGTTGTATATACACTAATAACTGGGGAATTTCAGGTGTCTTTTTAAATAGTTACTGTGATAACATGACTGATATAAAGCCTAAGGGAGCATTATAAATAACCTTTTTGAGGGGTTAAACTTGGCGAGTGCCTTGTATGGATACTGCTGCTTTTTGGTTCTCTTTGAACCAATCATTTGGTATGAACTACAATTTAAATGTATCCTGACACCACCAGCATTTTAGAAAAAACTAAACAAATATTCTCCAGAAATCAATTAGATTGTATTGATCATATAAGTCTAATAAACTGCCTGTGGACACAGTAAAAATGTATCAGTGAACTTGAAGTTTTCCTTAAATTGTGTATGTAATAATGTGATGAATATATTTCTTCTGCATGTTTTATGCCACAAGCAGCAATAGGAATGCTAGCAGCATGGTTAGCAAATGGCTTGTGATTTTGTTGCCCAGTCGACAAACTCCTTTCCTATAATTAAAATACATTTCAGAAAAGAAAAGGAATAAAACGGGCCTGAATGGAAAGATGTGGAATTAAAATAAAAATACATCTGAATGAATCTGCTTTATCAACCAGATGTCAATTTAAATTTTATGTTAATGAAGCAGACTAGAAAGTCAAATAATCCATGAAAACACAAACTAAAAATCTTTTCTCTGACATACTATTCAGCCAAGCTGAATTCACAGTAAGATCTCAATTAAAAAAAAAAAAAAAAAGTACAGGAATTATTACATAATCCATTTCAAAATAAATGTATATTTCATTTGTGTTAGGTACTAGAACAGTACAGGTTTAGAATCTTGTGATCAAAAACTCCCTTTCCCAGTAATTTTTATACATCAGTACTAGGAAACCTACACATTGTATGTTATATGAAAAAAGTTGCACACCGTACAATGTATATTTATAACAGCTTGCTGTCACTTTTATGATAAAAAGATTTGGAGAAACATATAAACTGAACCGTACATTAAAAATCTTTAATTGAAAAACAAATGTACATTTTCTACAGTTTAGAGTAATTGCACTGAAAAATGCAAACAAGAAACTGCTACTTACCGTATATACTCTAGTATAAGCCGAGTTTTTCAGCATCCAAAATGTGTTGAAAAAGTCTACCTCGGCTTATACTCGGGTCAGTGGGCAGTAGCTGAGATTGCATTTACTTTTAATCATTCCTATACCAACAGTTTGCTTGGGGAGAGAGTGCAATATCACACAGCGCCCTCTGTTGGTTATATGAAAGAATAACAGTGCGCACTCTGTTGGTTATATGAAACAATAAAAGTGACTGCAATATCACACAGCGCCCTCTGTTGGTTATATCAAAGAATAACATTGCGCCCTCTGTTGGTTATATGAAAGAATAACAGTGACTGCAATATCACACAGCACCCTCTGTTGGTTATATGAAAGAATAACAGTGACTGCAATATCACACAGCGCCCTCTGTTGGTTATACGAAAGATTAACAGTGATGGCAATATCACACAGCACCCTCTGCACATGGTAGCGGGACAGTGGGACAATGCACACAGTAATCCGTTTGGCAATTCTCTGTCACCATCAACTTTGCAAAGAAGTCCAGTTGATCCTTGGGGGGGTCGCTTTGGCGGAATGTGCACTGCTGGGAGACAGGGCTGTAGTTATGTCTAGGCTTATACTAGAGTCAATAAGTTTTCCCAGTTTTCGTAGGTAAAATTAGGTACCTCGGCTTATACTCTAGTATATACGGTAATTATTACAGTCAGGGCTGCCATCAGAAATTGCATTGCGGGAGGGGGCCCCCCCCCTTCCCCACCCATCACTACAAAGGCTACACAGGCACAAGTGCTAAAACATTTAAGGCCCCCCTACAAGCTACGGAGGTCCCCATACAAAAGAAGTGTGCCTGGGCCCCTACAAATTATTAAAAAATAATAATAATAGTATAAAAAAAGTTGTATAAAAAATTCATGGCCAAGGCCCCTACAAGTTATATTTAAAAACTGGTGGTGAAGTCCCATATAAGTTATATAAAATAAAACTTGGTGGCCAGGGCCCCTACAAGATATATAGAAAAATGGTGGCCAGTGGCCCTACAAGTTATATTTAAAAAATGGTGGCCAGGGCCCCTACAAGTTATATTTAAAAAATATTGGCCAGGGCCCCTACAGGTTATATTTTAAAAAAATGATGGCCAGTGCCCCTATATGTTATATATGCCCCCTTAAGCAATAAAGCCAGGAACAACACAGCCCCCCCTATCCCCCCATGATGGCGGCCCTGAGTTCAGTTAATATACTGCAACAGTTCTCCAAATAGTCATAAACGTATGCATTTACACACACTACAACTATCCAAATAACACCATAAATAATGGCATAATGCTGTTGAGATTTTTACAATTTGTGCTTAGAAGCCTGGAATTTAAAACATTAGTGAAATACCGCAATAAGTCTTCACTGTATTCAGTTCTGAATAGAGTTCCTTCACAATTTCAGATCGATCTTCCCAAGGCCTCTCTGTAACATGACCTTTCCATTTTTTAAAACCAAACTGGTACAAAAAAAGAAAAAATGATTATTAAGGGTTCATTTTTTTATAGAATTACCATACAACATATAAAAACAGCACAAACATATTTCATTACAATTTTTATTATATAGCATGAATGGAATAGGAATACAACTTATCAAGGCTGACCAATTTTAAAAAATTGCATGCATTTTTACAAGAATATTTAAAATATCTAATGTGCCAGTTTTCCATAGTAAAGTATGGGAACAGTATTAAAAGTAAGAATTATGAAAATCGTTTATTTAAAAAATATTTAGGCAAGATTGCATTTTAATCAAAATAATCTTTTACAGCGTAGGTAATATATACCTATTGGTCAGTCTTAACTTGAAAAAGGCAGTAGGACATGAATTATTACTGAATTTCCCCCATAACCAAACCAGCAAGGTACCCAGTTAACATTCTATTATTCCCAATAGTCTGAACTTCTTTATGGGAAAAACCTTCCACGAACTTGGCATATACTACCTACTGTAACGTAAACCCCTCCTATAAGGGGTACACATAACATTTCTATACTAGAGAAAACCGCCAATTACCCCTGATGGAGACCCTCACTACACATTTAACAGTCTTTAAATAAAACACTTTTTCACAGCAGTAAATCTGCATTGAAGTGCTCTCCTCTCTCCTACTGATAATTCTGACCTTGGATGTGCGGTACATCTTTTAAGAGAGGATTGAAGCATTCATAATAAGCAACCTTTGGCAGTGTGCTTGATTCATCTACCCTATATTGGAGACCCTCACTAAGGAAGACAGTATACCCCCAGTGTCCCCTGTAAACACAACTGACCAAGCCTCCTTTCATCAACGTGAATGAAAACTGTTTGTCGCTTCTTGTGATAGATGTTTTTTACTATGTTGCTGGGTTATTATCAGGCGTTTCTCTTACAGCATATTTAATTTGACAGGGAAACACTTCTTATTATGCACAGAAGGCGTTTGCAATATATTGCTTTTCTTTCTTTTCTTTCATTTAATTTCTACTTGTCTACTTGATAACAAGCAGGGTCATAGGCTTATAAAAATATTTCTGCATCTCCCAGTAAAATATGATAAGCCATTTTGATATCCTACGTAAAACACATAGGCCAAGGGCACGTGTAGTGGAAGTCGGCCTGAAAAAACCCGATTTCTTGTATTTGGGCCAACCTCTGCACGCCAGCAGAAGCAGTTCATATAAATGGAGCTGGGGAACAGAGTGGACTGGCTTCTCACAGCCTGAGAGCAGCAGAGCCAACTCTGTCTGCCCTTGAAGCTTACTTCTAACCCTATTTTTTTTTTTCATTTGAATATTTACTGTAAATGTTGCTGGAGGCATTGTGTAAATATATTAATCATTATCCTAGTTTATATAGCACCGGCATATATGCAGCACTTTAAAGAACATGTGTGTTATGTTTTTGGTAGCTGAGGATGAGTAGAGTATAACAGTGCTTTATTAGTAGAGACTCATGCAGCCATTACACAACAGAAACTTTCACTTAAGCTGTCCAGGAAGTATGCACATTATGTCTGAGCACAGTGACATCTACAGTCCATTTGTATAAACACCACAATGTTCAACTACTCAAGCCAGTCAGAGCCCTAGTGGAGCATACAACATCTTCTTTACTAGTCCAACATGTCAGTTTGATAAGGAGCCACCTAAACTACCAGTATTGCTTTTGCTTGGTGAGATGATCAGGGGGGTCTAAAATCAGAGTAGCCTGGCTGTCAGGGCCAGATTACCCATCAGGGACTACAGGTGTCTGCCTACTGTTAGGGACCTGGAAATTTTAAAATTGTAATGAATAGTGGGATGAAATCGGACGATGAATCCAATTGCATCTCTTCATTCACAGACCCACCTGCAGGCTGCATCCCAATGCCAGGCTGTGTCAGGAAAGAGCAGGCTGAAAGCACTGCACTAAGTCAACAGAAGAGTCAAAGAGCTTCAATGATAGGATTACAGAAAATGTATATGAATTTCGGGTCCGCACTGGGCTTTGTGGGAAAAGGGGAGGGAAAGAATTCTCTTGGTGCTGGCTCCAGAGGAACTTTGCTGACACAGAAGGGGAGATGGTGGCTGGTCTATATGCCACTTCCCCCAAACAGTTCCCTTATCATGCAAGGATTTGCTTAGTTCTCCTTTCTCCCACAGTCAATCAATTAGCTCTTACCTTCACTAGCCATTCTGATTTTTAACCTCTAATGGAATATGTATTCATTTAACTGTATGTGCGAGGTTTTTGTACAGAAAAATGGCTGTGTTAGCTTTACACTGTGTTCAGGGGTTGATCTATGAATCTGTCACCACACTCATCCTACTATGAGCACTGGGGGTATTGTACATGAAATTATTACTGTCCAACCTACTGTGTAAAAATTAAATTGACAACCAAAACACACAAACCAAAGTGGCTTCATCTGTAGATATCTAAGCATCTATTTTAGCTTTTACTTACCACAAATCTCCTCTGTCTGAGAATGAGGAGATTTGTGGTAAGTAATAGGGATGGCGAATTTTACCAGTTTCGCTTCGCCAAAAATTTGCCGCCGGTGAAATGTCACAGACGCCCATTAAAGTCTATGGGCGTCAAAAAAATTGTCGTGCAGCAAAATTTTTTTGACGCGCATCTTATTTTGACACACCAAGCCATACAAGTCTATGGGCGTCATTATTTCAGCAAAACAAGGCGAAAAAATTCACCCATCCCTAGTAAGTTAAAGCGAAAATAGATGCTTAGATATCTACTGTAGATCTATATATTTATATCGTAACTAAAAAGCTCCCCTGCTTTTTAACACTATTTACAAATGTTACACCTATTTTTGGATTTTCTCACAGGATGATTTACCACCAGTAAATCCCGTAAATTTTGGCCCCGTCAAAAGTGAGGGAGGGTTAGGACAAATTTCCCTAGCGTCTCATCAGCCTGTATGATTTTCCAATTAGCCCTAAATGTATTTCTCAATGAAGCAGAGTAATTATTTTAGCAAGTCGAGAACATCAATCCCGTGGCTTTTTTGGTTTTTTTTGTGTTGTTGGGTGGATATCTTAGCTTTATTTAATGCTGCATCTAATATTTGTGCCTTATACCCTGTCTGAAGACACCTCCCCTTCATTTCCATAAATTGTTTGTAACATGTCTGTTGTTCACAGTTATTCCTTAGGACCCGGCAAAATTGCGACAGGGGAAGTGAGCACTTTAATGCTGGGGCATGACAGCTCTCAGCATGCAACAGCGTTTTACGATCTGTTGTTTTTCTGTATAACGTATAATCAATTTTATTGTAATATATATCTATATCTAATCTATATCTAATCTATATCAATAAATAAATAAATAAATAAATAAATGTGGCCTGCCCTGAAGCATGTACTGTCTTCCTACCTTGCAGAATTGCACAGTTCCTGTGCTCTTTTTTGGGTACAGAGACCTGCAGCTGGCAGAAATAATATAGCAGTAACTGTGTTAGTCAGAACTATATTATTAAGGAGCAGGGGAAAGCACATAGGTTTCCCACCCACTGCCATCACTTAATTTATGCGATATTTAGACTAAATTATAATTAATCCATATTGGAAGCAAAACCAGCCTATTGGGTTTAAAGGATTTCATAGTAGACTTAAGGTACGAAGATCCAAATTACAGAAATATCCATTTTTCAGAAAGCCCCAGGTCCCGAGCATTCTGGTCCATACCTGTACTAACAATAGCTAACATAAGTTTTGCATTATTACTTCATTGCATTAAGAACTAATTTCTTTTAACTAAATAAGAAAAAAAACCTCACTTTGTAGTTATTTGAGAGTTTAAGAGCCTCCACTTCATTTTCCGCAGTGATTGTGGTTTTTATCACACAGACATTACACGGCTGAACTTCTTCTGAGCCATGGGTACAACACACAGGAGTAGAAGATGCCCCTAAAACGATACACCAGTATTATTAGTGTATCATTTATTTTTAGGGTGACACAATGTTATCAGTTAAAAGTCAGCACAACAATAGCATTCAAGCATTTACACTGCACAATCATATCTGCAATACAGTTTCACTATGAGAGATATCTGGGAAATTAGCATTTTTCAGATCTGCATATCGCAGGGCCGCCATTAGAAATCACGGGGCCCCGTACAACAAAATTTTTGGGGCCCCCTGGGCCCCGCCCACACTGACGACCAAGCTCCGCCCCATATCCCGCCCACTCCACATCGCAGTTAAAAGACCACACAGACATCAGCGCTAAAAAAAGTAACCCCCCCCACACAAGTTGTAAAAAGCTATTGATGGTCAGGGCCCCCTTATAAAAAATTGGGGCCCCCAAAAAAAAAAATTAATTTTTTTTTTTTTTTTTTTTTTAAAACATTGGTGGCAGGGGCCCCCTTATAAGTTAAAAACAAATTGGGGCCCCAAAAAAAAAATTTGAAAAAAAATTAATTATTTTTTTGAAAAAAAAAAAAAACATTGGCGGCAGGGGCCCCCTTATAAATTAAAAACAAATTGGGGCCTCAAAAAAAATTTTGAAAAAAAAACCAAAAAAAAAACAAACTGTACTTGTACTTTGTTACAAGTTAAAAAAATTTGGGGCCACCAAAAAGAAAATTAATTTTTTAAAAAAAAAAAAAAAAACACAATGGTGGCAAGGGGCCCCTTACGAGTTAAAAAAAAAATTGGGGCCCCAAAAAAAAAGTTTTAAAAAAAAGATTGGTGGCAGGGGCCTATAGAATATTAAAATAATACATTGGTGGCCAGGGGATTAAAAAAAAAAAAACACAAACTGGTGTTCAGTAGGATTGAACTCATGGCTTCAGTACTTCAACTTCGCCTCCTTTCGTGACTTCGGGTCTTTTCACCGCTTCAGGACTTCAATTTCGGCTGTTTTCGTGACTTCGGGTCTTTGCGCTGCTTCAGGACTTCGGCTTCGGCTGTTTTCGTGACTTCGGGTCTTTTCGGCGCTTCGTGATTTCTGGACTTCGGCTTTTTCCGTGACTTCGGGTCTTTTCGGCGCATCGGCTTCGGCTTTTCGGCACTTCCGCATTCGGCACGCAAGAGGCAAGACGTACGGCTCGGGCGCTCGTAAGGGGGGCCCGGATCTTCAAAAAATGCAGCGCTGCCGGGCCCCCCTTCATGCCCGGGCCCGGTACGCTTGTCCCCCCTGTCCCCCCCTGATGGCGGCCCTGTGCATATGTGACTGACCAAGCAGAAATATTTGAGCCTCATCTTTATTGAGGTCTTCTGTTGGCTTTATAAAGGAGCTCTATAGAACCTATGAAAGTCTGCAGCGTTTAACTGCAAGTGTACATTCCTGGAGGGCATACAAGGCAGACAGAGGCACACATCAAATTTAGGCTTCTGTACCAGTGGCTAAAATGGTAAACCCTCACCAAAAATGATAAGAAGCTCTCTAAGGCTAATGACCTGATACAATGCAAATGGCCATCATTATGGCAACAGAACTCTTTGATGACCTATGACACATTTCAACCAATGTGCTTTTACATATTGTTTTTGTAATGGGAAAACATGGAACAAGGTTTGTAGTGCTTCTGATTCATGAACATTTTCCTTCTTCACACTTTGAATAACAGCACAGCAAGACTTACCAGGCAGCAATCTAGGAGTCAGGATGCTATGCTGATGAGAACCAGAATGTGTATCCACCAAGTCTGTAGGGATATTTATACCGCAGTGTCTGTCACAGAGAGAACCCCTTCGATGATGAGAATCAACACGGAGGTCAAATTCTCGAGGGAAATCTGAAACAGAAGACAATTTTACAAATAATAAAATGTAAAAAAACTATGCAAATTCGCACTTGAACATTTATACTGGGCAGCATTCCAGAAAAACCAATTAGTAACTAGCCTTTTTCAGCCAGTTGCAGGTAGAACAACATAAGCAAACTTTTGATTGGTTGACATTACCACCTACGTGCAAATTTGCCCAATGTGTATAAGCTCAACTATATATGGTTTTATGGTTTCAATAATTTTTATTGAAAAATTTTAACTATATATGGTTTTATGAATATCGTAAGTTGCACTGGGGAAAAAAAAAAAAACAACAACATTGTTGAAAAGTTTCAGTAAAACCACTTTTCTGTTTCAATGTTTCAGGGCAGGAGCCTTCAAACATCACCTACAAATGGTGGTATATGGCAAAAAGCATCAGAACACAAAAATATCCAGACACTGTTCTTAGTTGGAACCCTTACTTCTGAGCTCCAAAATGAATGGCATCACAAAAAAAAAAAAGAAAATATTTTGCACATCCAGGGAACAATTTTGTGCTTGTGTTGCTCCCAAACTCTATTTTACATCTAAATGTTGCTCATGGGTAAGAAAGGTTGGGGACCCCCCTACTACAGTAATAAATGGAATTGCACCACTTGGCTTTGCAGATTCTAGGGGAAAGCTACTTGCCTGAGTGCATAACACCAAAGGTAACATTTGCTGGAGCCACAATCATGGTCTAGACTCTAGGGTCTGTGATGCATGGTTTGGGCTAGGGTCCATGCCTTCAGACTACACTGTTGACAATGCAATGCATTTTACTTTGTTGCAACAGTTTGGAGAGGGTATTTTCTGTTTCAGCACAATAGTATGATCATTGTTTTGTTTTTAACCTTGTCTTCTCTGGTAATTAAGAGATTGTGTTTAATTATGCACAATGAGGACAGTACAACTATTTTGAAATAAGGAGAATTTTGAGATCACTTGCAGGAGAGGTGACATTTAGCAAGCTGCAAAGCACCCCACTTGTTATTGCCATTATCATATACCAATCTTATATTTATTGAACCCATACTGGTGAGTGTGCTTAGAATTTCCTTTGCTTTCTTATATCATAAACATGCAGAATAATGTATTTGCTTACACAAGAAAAGTGAGGGAGATGAAAATTCAAAAGGAAAAAAAAAAAAAAAAATATAGTATTCCTTTCCTTACCTCCCAATTCTGTTAAAAGGTTTGTTCCCAGGGCCGCTCCGGCCATGAGGCAAGGTGAGAATCTTGCCTCAGGCGGCACGGAGCGGGCAGTTACCAGGGGCGGCAAAAAGCCGCCTCTGGTAACTTTAAGAGCCGAATTACCGTTTTTTTAAAACGGAAATTCGGCTCTTCTAGCGCAGCGAGCGCAATAGCGCTCACTGCACTAGCGATGCAGCCCCTCCTCCACCTGCTCCGACGCTGGTAGTTAGAAGAGCGGAGCAGGAGGAGGGGCGGCATTGGGGCTGCTGCAGCCCCTGAAACGTGCCTGTTTGTTCCCCTTGAAATCAACCTTTTGTATGACATAGAGATTGATATTCGGAGACAATTTGAAATTGAATTTTCATTATATGTGGTTTGAGTTATTTAGCTTTTTGTTCAGCAGCTCTCCAATTTGCATTTTCAGAAGTCTGGTTTCTAGGGTCCAAATTACCCTAGCAACCCACATGGATTTGAATAAGAAACTGGAATGTGAATAGGAGATGACATGAATAGATGGCTGTGTAATTAAAAGTAGCAATAACAATACATTTGTAGGCTTATAGAGCATTTGTTTTTAGATGGGGTCAGTGACCCCCATTTGAAAGCTGGGAAGAGTCAAAAGAAGGAGAAGGCAAATGATTTAAAACTATAAAAAGTAAAAAAAAAAAAAGACCAATTGTAAAGTTGCTTACAAAAGACCATTCTATAAAATACTAACATTTAACTTAAAAGTGAACCATCCCTTTTAAGTAATTGTTAGCAGTCAATGTAAGGTCCACTTATCTACACATGAGTATCTTTACACAGCTTTATAAATACAAAGACTTTTACAGTGTACTGTGGCATTATAGCCACAATATTTGGTGTATTTGAACACTTGGGGAGTTTGTATTTTTAAACATCTTCATGTAGCCCCTATATTTTATGAACATTATTGTAAAAAATGTAAATAATCTTAATAAAGTAGAAGTAAAGGACTGGAATATATTGCCTGGGAACATTTCATACCACAGAATTAAAAGGGGCAGTTCAACTTTAAGATAACTTTTGCTGTGTTATGGAATGGCAAGTTCTAAGCAACTTTTCGACTGATCTTCAACCTTCTTCTGACACTTTCCAGTTTTTAAATAGTGGTCAATAACACATTCCAATCTCTCAAACAAGCCACTGCCTGGTTGCTAGGGTACCTTGGAGGGAAAATAAATCATTTTAAAAACCACAAAAAATATAAAGACCAATTGCCTCAGAATATGATGGTCTACTAAAAGTTTACTTTAAAGGTGAACTACCTCTTTAGCATGACTCCAAATAAAGACCACACTGCAATATATGACAAAATAAAACAATTCTTATTAAAAGTTTAGCCCTTTAAAATCAGCATCCACGGGCATCACAGGACTGAGCTATCCACTATTAAATAATGCCCATGAATTGCACAATAACCCAGCATAAGCTCACATGGCTCTGCAAGAAAATCAATTGATAGGGAAAGCATGCGCATTTTACTTTTTATAACCAGCTGGTTTGTTAAAACAGTCCAAACGAATAATCAATTTGTTTTAAACGTCTTGCATTAAATGCAGCATAAAAGAAAAAGGCCCTATTATGTGCTGTTTGCATAACATTGCAAAACACAATGCAAACCAGTTTTCATTGAGTTTAAGTTTTTAAATGAGGTACTGGTGATGAAATTGATTTATTAGAATATATGATAAAAAATCCTACCATTAATAAATATAAAAAAAAATAAATATATGCACCAAGGGGCAAGTATAAAGTATGGGGCATTTCCCCGGGGGGCAGTTAGCCTGGAGGGAGGAAGGGCTACCTAGGGTGGGGGGGGGGTACTCTGTTTTTTACAAATGGGTTGATTTCTCCTTTAAGGGGGGCCACATGGGACATAACTGTTCAGTGAGTTTGCAATTGATCGTTAGCATGCGGGTCATAATCAAATGCAACAGTTATGACCCATGTGGACCTCCCTTAAGTCACTGACTAACTAGAGAGCTGCAAAGCAGGAAGTTGGGTTCTGGTTATTATGTTAGACATCCAGTCACTTCAGTCTTTATAGATTACAATTTTGGCTAACTAACTATATTAGAAACATTTTATTTTGCACAGCCTATTTACCCAGTTTTTATTTTTATACTGAACAATTCATTCAATTTAAATGGAAAAACAGGAGGTATACTGCTCTTTTAAGCTTGCTGGGAAAGATGCTGGGTGTTCAGTAAACTGTGCTTGAGTGACAGCACCGACAGCCAATGAGAGGGAGGGCAGGCTTGTCACGCAAATGATCCGACCTCAGAGCCAGCCAGAGGCCGGTAAAAGAGAAGCAGCTTCCAGTGGCTTCACTATAAAAAGTTAAATATTTTGAAAACTGTAAAAATTGTAATACATTATATTTAAGAACTTTAAGTACATGAAATGATGATTCATTTCGAGAATTATTAATTTTGGGATAGATCCCCTTTAAATAAATAAAATGGGAAATTGCAGAGTAAAAACAGGACTCTGGAGATATTGTTAAGTAATACGGCTGAATAAATCTATCAGAGCAGGTTGTTTTTTCCTTTCCTACCAGATTATTAAAAGGAGGATTTGTTAAGACCAAAGTCCTTGATGCAGTTACGTTGCGGAGATCACATTACAGGCTCGAACATGTTATGTTCGTTGGGGAAAGAAAACCTTGGTCTCCACCTTATTTTCAAGAACAACAACATACATGAACTCTGTGCCATCATCACATAATATCATTGCTGATGGGCACAACAAGGAACCCTATGTTTAGTAAGCAAGAGAACAGGTGAAAAGGAAGAAGCAGCTACTGAAAACAGATATGACAAGTTTCAGTAACATTTTTTCAGACAGTTTGCTACAAAGTTAATCTTACAACATTAAAAGGATTTCTATTGGTGTTCCCCAACATTCCTAAACATTACAATCATTTACAAATAATGAAGCGAATATGAATTTTCTCTTATATCCAACTTCATTTCAGGAATTCTCTCCTTACAGTGTATAGTTTATTAAAAAGGTACATTAATTATTATAAGAGTACTAGTGCAGGTCTGGACTTGGATTCAAAATATGTTCTGGCATTTCAATTACACGGAGGCCCAAACATCCCCCCATCAGTCCACTAAATAGTGACTGTCTATGGCAGTGATCCCCAACCATTAGTTTGTGAGCAACATGTTGCTCTTTGACCCCTTGGATGTTGCTCCCAGTGGCCTCCATTGCAGGTGTTTATTTTTAAATTCCTGACTTAAAGGCAAGCTTTAGTTGCATAAAAACCATGTATACTGCCAAACAGAGCCCCCTGTTGGCTAGGGGCTGCCAATACTGAATCGCAGCCCTTATTTGGAAGCCTCAAGATCTTTTTGCATGCTTGTGTTGCTCTCCAACATTATTTTATACTTGAGTGTGGCTCATGGGCAAAAAAGGTTGGGGACCCCTGGTCTATGGCATCTTACAACAGCCCCAAGCTCTGGCATTTGCAAGAACTCACAGATTGCTAGTCCGGGTTTAGTGGAGCCTGCCCAAGAAAAAATAATTTGAGCATCCACTACATGGGGGTGGGTGCAATTGATTCAACCAATGGGATACTTAACACCCTGCCCCCATACATCCCAACTGTCCCGTTTTTTAAAAGGTACAGTCCCTCTTTTGACAGCTCAAACAGCGTCCCTCGTTTGTACTGGAAAGTCCTGTTTTCCTCTGCACCAGTGTCGGACTGGCCCACCGGGATACCAGGAAAACTCCCGGTGGGCCCAGGTGTCAATGGGCCCTCCTGCTTCTAACCATTTAGCATATTTCATGATCCTTACCTTTTCCTTTATGGGGAAAAATGCTTAATAATGTAAAAATATAGTAAGTAGATATAAAAGACTAGAAGAATAAAGAGGTTGAGAGAGGAGAAAAGGAATAATAGTTTGGAAAGTGGGCCCACTGTCTAAGGTTTTGTGGTGGGTCCCAGTCCAACACTGCTCTGCACTGAACAGCCAGAAAAAGAAACAAAGTTTCTAACTTAATTGGCTTTTGGCAGAGAGCCCAGGATGTTACAAATTGTAACAATTTCAAAATAAGGAAATAAGTAATTGTAACAATATAAGATAACAGATCCCTTTGGAAAAGTTAAGACTCGGGGTAATTCACCTTCATTAGCAAAACTGTAATAACTGGAGAAAAAAAACCCACAAATATTTCCAAACATTCATAACCTGCCAAATTTTTTAAAATGAACATGGTAATTAGGGGCTGCAAAAATGGGCGTGGTCAAAACATTTTTTGCCACGCTATAACTTTTTTGTCCATCTTTTTTATTTCCAAAGTGTTGGGAGGTATGCCCGCCCCCCCAGTAATCAACATTTTATTCTCCTTTAAAATAAAATGGTTGCTTAAATGCCACATGGATTATTGCACAAGAGAATCCTTTTCACCAAAGCAAGAGATTCCATGTATGGATCATATGATACGCTACTATTAGTAGACTGAATTACAACAAAACTATAACTTACCTGTGAAGCAATGAACAGACCATTAAATTGGGATGAAATTGGCAATAGAAAACCCGCTTCAATGTCCAATAACAAAACCCTGTGTCAATTCATCAATTAATAGTAATTGAAGGAATAGAGACTTACAGGGTGATTTAGACATTGCTATTGTACAATTATTTATAATTAGGCTATTTTTGTGGCGTCCAAGTCATTAGATTAGAAACCAAGCAGTGGGACAGATGAAATGATCTATAATTGAATGAGCAGAGGGGCCAGCCCAACAGAGAAAGGGTCTATATTAAAATGATTAGACATGAAATGTTTGAATCAAACTTTCATGGCGAAACAGTTTACTTTGACAAACCAGACTGATAGAACTATAGCGCTGAAATCAATAGCAACAATAAGATAATGAAAAGTAACGGGTAATATAAAGCTCACCTATGGGAGAGTGAGGGATATACAGGGAGATACAGATGCGTTTTTCGCCTCCAGGCACAGAACATTTGTGGTCTCACCTGAGAGTCTATTAAAGGACACCACCACCTGCTGGTTCGGCCACTCACGCCTGACAAATTAGAGCCCCGCAGCCGCACACAGTATTTTTAATGCAATTATATGATAGGAAAAGAGTGTCTCACCGAAAGCGTCATGTGTGTTCCTCCTGCGCCTGACATATTCCACATCCAGCGACATCGTGTCACACAGCTCTTGCTCTTCGACGCACTATTCTGTAAAAGCAGGCGGCTGTATGAAGAGTTGGTTTAAACGGGAACACGTCAGTGCGCATGCGCTGGGTTTATTAGCACTGCCTGCGAGAGCGCCAGGTTCCCAGTGACTGGTCCATGTGTGCTCGGGTTTGGACGGGTTGCTCAAGTCACGTGCCTTATTGAAGTAACAGGGAGCAGATAAATGAGTTCCAACATTCTCACCCCCATCCTTCTCTCCCAATTCTACACCCGTTCTAGTTCTCCTTCCCGCGGTGTTCCATAGTCGCACAGTGCAGCAGTGCTATACAATGTAAGGGCTGCTTGGCACATTCTGCTTGAAATATATCTTTTCTAGATTAAAGGACGACTCCTCCCAAATAAAAAGTTGTATATTTGAAGATAAAGTATTTTTCAAACAAATTTAAATAGATTGTAAGCTCTATGGGTCAGGGACCACTGTCTCTCTCTTACCACATGGCACTTAAAGGAGAACTAAACCCCCCCCCCAAAAAGCCCCTACCTACTACCCTAGATAGTCTCTCTACCCTGCCCCCCCCCCATAGTTCATTACCCCTGAAAGCAGGTCCGGACTGAGAATTAAAATAGGTCTTGCCATTTCAGGTACTCAGAGGCCCAATCAGCCCACAGAGGCCCAAACAGCCCCCACCAGCCCACTAAATACTGACTTTCTATGGCACCCTACAGCAGCCCCTCTGACATTTTCAGAACCCGCAGATTGCCAGTCCGGGCCTGCCTGAAAGTGTCCCAAATACATTGCTAATGTATCAGATGCTGTGGAGCTCATGGAAGCCATCTTCTGGATCTTCATTCTTCTTTGGGTCCACTTCATGTGCACAGGTCTGGACTAAGATTCTAAATAGGCCCTGGCATTTCAGGCACACAGAGGCCCAAACAGGCCACACAGCAGCCCCAACAGCCTCCCACCGGTCTAATATATAGTGAGTTTCTATTGCAACTTACAGCAGCCCCTCTGGCATTTGCCAGAACCCACAGATTGCCAGTCCGGGCCTGCTTGTGCGGTTGCTACAGAGAGGAAAACTGCTCCAACTGCACATGCGCCAATACACCGCTCCTTACACCAGAAGACAGAAGATGGCACCCCCATATGCTCTGCTGCTCTTTCTCTGCATTGATATGTGAGCAATGTATTTGGGACACTTTCAGGGGTAATGAACTTGCAGGGGAGAAGCAGGGAGGGTAACTATCTAGAGTAGTAGGTAGGGGCTTTTCTTATTGGGGAGTTTAGTTCTTCCTTAAGTGTCCTACTATATAAGCTCTGTGTATTTTTATTGTTACAATCAGTCAATTATCCAGCACCCTTATGATAGGAATACATTTTAAAGGGGTGCACACAGCAAAATTTATTCACCCTCACATGCTTTGCATCCTGAATCCATAGATCCCAGCACTACCAGATGATATTAAAACCTCCTTTATTTTTTCACATATGGCATAGCAATGTTTTTCAGTCTTACTGGTGGTTTATCAAGCTGATAAAGTATCTATCAAGACATTAGCAGATTCCTTATGTACGCAAAAAAAACTGGTGGATAGAGGATAAGCTAGGAGGGCAATTGAAAGATATAAAAGGGAAGTAATGTCTCACTCTGGAAAAAATACCAGGCCTAAAGGTGGCCATACACGGGCAGATAAAGCTGCCGATATCGGTCGTTTGGACCAATTTAACAGCTTATCTGCTGGTGTACGGGGGCTTCCGACGGGTCTTCCCGATCGATATCTGGCCACGATATCGATCGGGAAGGTTTGATTTTTAGCCGACCGACCCTTTGGAGCCCCTTGGCGCATCATAATTCGATTGTTCGGCCATACGGCCGAACGTTGGAATTACCCCCGATATAGCCATGCCGTTAGTGGCATATCGGGGAAAGATCTGCTCGTTTGGCGATGTCGACAAACGAGCGGATCTTTGAGTCTATGGCCAGCTTAAGACAGGGGAAAGACTGGCCTTTGTTAGTAGCTTTAACAGTCTATCTAAACAGATCGGTAAGATAATGAGCAGACATTTTAAAAGTGGAATGCCCTGGGGTTTGCAGGATTTCAGAAACTACCCCTGCTGTTTCTTCGCAAGGGCACATTATACAGTACAAAGAATAGCACTTTCCCTTGTTTGTCTTGTAGGCAGTGTGATAGCTATATCATGTATCATCTTCACAAGGGAACTGTTATTAAGATAAAGGGTTACCACACGTTTGCCAACACATGTTGCATACACTATAAAATGCCCTTGTGGGCTTAAGTATGTAGGCCAGACAACCAGGCACGTGAAAGACAGAATTGGGGAACACAAATCTGATATTAGAAGGAATGTGAGGCAAAAGCTTGTAGCATGTAATTTTGTAGATACAGGTCAGTTGAGATTCCAGGTACTACAGCAGATCCCTAGACTAAGAAAAGGTGGAGACTTTTAAAACAGCTACTGAAATGTGAAGCAAGAAGGATTAGGTTGGGAACCCTAATGCCTAGGCGGTTTAAATAAGGAATACTAATTAAATCCACTGACATAGGTATGGCTTTTGGTCTTTTAATTAAGTTTTTAATGGCTGGTTTTGTTTTTAGTCTTCAGTGGCCACCAAAGAATCTATAAGCACAAGTGGAGCAGAAAAGATAAGTTAGCTCGTCTCTTAAAAAGATGTATTATGAAACATGTAATGAGATGTACAAAGGATATTGGTTGAACCCTGATACATGTATTTTTAATATAATGTGTTTAATTGTGTTATTACCACTAGAGGGCATTGTTTTTGGAGTATATAAGGAAGCTGCTAATTTCTTGATGGATACTTTGTCAGCTTGATAAATGACCAGTAAGGTCTGAAACATTGCAATGACATATTTGAAATAAAGGTGGATTTAATATAATCATCTGGGAGTGCTGGTGCGGACTGGTGCCGTGGTTGGAGATGGCATTTGTCAGGACAAGCCCTGCAGCAACAGATATTTGCAAACACTGCACACGCACGCACACACACACCAATTTTAAATGTAGGTTTCCTTTCATTGCTCATCATTTTATTTTTTCATTAGTTTTAAGGTTCCATTTTAATTCTTTGAAATGGTCCAGCTGTGCAAAAAGTGGAGGTAAAATATACCACACTACACTGTGCAATTTATGTGAATTTACAGTTGAATGCAAAATGTTGCACAATTCTGACTGATGACGTAATGAAAATGTAACTCTTCCTACAATCCCTGCAAGAATTGAAACACCCAAAAAGGTGTTTACAAGCTGTCATATGTGTCAAATGGATTGTTACTAAATACCGACTTATTTTTACTTTTGCATATTCCATAATTACTATTTTCTATTCTATTTCTATTTTAAAGATTGTGGGGGGAAAAAAAATTAAGACACTGTTCCCTGCAGTAGTCATTTACTACTATTACTTTTATGTTACATAGCAAAAGATGCCCAAACCTTTGCTTGCAATTATGTGTCAAATTATTGTGTACAAACTATGGTAAATTGAAATACACCGTCACGTTAATAGGTTACACAACATACTAATTCTGTGATTACATTGGGCCATTGACCATTAGGGATTTTGTAATAAATAAACAAGGTGCAGGGTTATAAGGATTAGGGTCATCCTTCTCTTTCAGAACAATTTCAGTCCTCTTGACAATGTGGTCATACAAGTCCTTTATTGTGCCTAGTGGGATACTGGACCATTTATCGAACATAAAATCTAAAATCTAGTTCACAATCCGCACTCCAGAACTTCACATAAATGTTCAGCATTGTTCTCAGTCTAGTGACTGCATACAATGTGTGTATGGTGGCATTATTATTACAACAGAAAGCAAAGGTTTCAGGAAGGTATTGAGTCTCCCTCAACCTATTAAGCATAGCGTCAATACATTTGTATATTTAATTATTCCCATATCAGCACAACCCTGTCAATGCATGGCATGTCCTGCAATATCTTCATGAAAACCTGGCACCTTATAAAAATCTGGTCATTTTACCAGGGACAACTCTTTAATGGCAACATTAACAAGACACCATAAAAGGAATTTGCAGTCTGGAATACCTCTCGCAGCCACTCTATCTTTATTAAAAATTTTGCTTACTGCATTGCTGCAGGCAGTTCCATTTATGAAATTTAGCCAGCTGGGGCCTTTTACAGAATGACAGGTACATCTCCACTTATGGCATACATACAGGAAAAACAAAGTAAAAAAAAAAAGATAAAAAAGAGTGCTCTAAATTACTTTATTTCCAACACTTCTCAAAATCGAATAAAATATGTTGGCATTATAAATACTTTACAGAATTAGTATGAAGTTACAAATTCTCAGAATATGTTTGACAATTAAAAAGAAACTACCTGCTTTGTCTATGACATCATAAAGAAAATGTATGAATACAGTTTACTAATCATTTTCAATGTTTAGAAATGAAATTAAACATTCCTGCATAGAATACTTCCTGTTAAAATGTTTTCACAAAAGGGACATTTTGAAAATACAGTAGATTTTAGGTTGTTCTATATACAAGAATGAAAAAAAGCCAAGCTTTTCTTCAACGTTTATTGGTGACGAGAAACTAAACTGTATAGCCAATGCTAATAATGCAAATAAGTCAGTAATAGATTATATAGTTTTGTACAGGCCATAGAAAAATTTTACCTCTAAATAATTGTTCCTAGATGTTACATACATAGCTGTGTAAAAACAAATAAAGATTTAAAAGGAAATATATAAGAGATCATTTGAAACATAACAGAGCTATGAGTCATGAGGTGTATTCTGCACTGGTGTATTTCAGGCAGAAAAGAAATTCCAAAACCACCACCGCTGCTTCATAAAATGGGAAATGCCCAAAAAAAACTAAACTTAGGCTGCGGGGTGTGCCATCTGTCTAAACGTTTATAGAAAGGGGAAATGACTGAACAATTATGTAAAATAGAAACAAATCTATATGCAGAGCAGTTCCTTAAAATAATTCAAGTTGCAATTTAACACATTTTTTAAAATTATGAACAGAAACCATTTCTATTTGCAACTTAAAATAGTGAGTAAATACATGTCAATATGAAAACAATTCAGTGGATGCAGACTGATTAAACACTTCTGTACATGAAAAGATTTAGTTGGGCAGCCTGGCTATTTCAACATCCATATCGCACTATTTACAAATTGGAATCTTGGGGAGCTTATTTGGCAGTCTGTTGTAGGATTCCCTATAACTGCAATTCATTTCTCTGGATTGAAATCCCCCCAATCCGTCTTCTTGGCATATGCACGAAGTGCTGGCAGTTCTAGAAATGAGGAACTCCCTCTAGATTCCATACAGATCAACTTGTTTGGGCATTGTTCAGCCACACAAATGTATTAATGCCATTGGCATGGGTGGCCAGTTCTTGCCAGTAGGCCCAATCTGTCAGGTAACACTAAAAACAGGTCATCCTTAATCGAAATTTTACAACTACAAAATCTGTCCCTTTGCAAAACCAATGCGTTTTAAATACATATTTTTCAGAGGCACCATTATAGAAAAATATTAACTTGAAAAAAAGCAATAGTTAAAAAAACAGCTTTTAAACTGAAATCCTGGCCACATCAAGCATCAAAGGTCCCCAAATATCCATAAGATATTCACTCCAGATAAACCAAGGTTGACTCTCCTAAAATACAAAGAGCGGAGATTAATAACATGATTTACAGTGTTAAATATGCAGATTTAAGTGTGGTTGATTGAAGTACACGGTGGGCTCACAGTAATATCCGAGAATATCAACATTATATTGCATAAACTATAGAGTACATTTATAAAGTTGTTTAAAAATCTGTTCAATACACTTAAGCTGGCCATAGATGGGTGGACTCCGTCATCATATCCGACAAATGATCGTACGTTCCAATCTTCTGATTTACAACTAACCATTCAGATTAAATAAAGTAGTTAAAAGAATAAATCTGATGATTAAAGTCAATTAATTTTTTTTCTGAATACCAGACATTTAAAATTGGAGAAGTACATGTGAAAAAAATGCGTTCCGTTTCCCACATGACTGACTAAAGGAGATTTGGCTTAGCTGAACACTTGGAGGCCAATTTATTACATTCTGAGGTTAAAGAAAAATACAGTATATTTTCATGGTAATGGTTCTTCCACAGAAAAAAGTTAAGCAAGAATCGTTTTCTACTTTCGATGAGGTTTTTGATAAATTCGTAAAATAATGTTGTTGGAAACCATTCCCATTGACTTCTTGGGGAAATTTAGCTGCTGTTCCATCAATTTTTTCTGACAACAATGTTTTATCCTTTAATAATCCAGAAAATATTATCCGCGTGTATATTTATGGGGTTCTTTTCCGTGTTCATGTGCTAGATTTTTTTTAAAAAAGTATCTCATAGGGATGAATTCATCAGTCAGATTCCTACAAAAAGTTCTAAAATCCAGTCAAATCCCAAAACAGAATCCTGCATTTGGTGCAACTTTAAAGGGGCTGTTGCACCAAGCATTAACTTTTAAATTGACATAGACTTTAATATTCTGAGATAATTTTCAGCAGGAGAGACTAGAATATGAATACAACTGAGTAGAAAAATAAAAAATAAATTGTTTCCCTCACAGAGCAATAGTTTGGCTGCCAGGCAGTGGCCCCAATTTGAAAGCTGGAAAAATGTAGAAGGGAAAAGTAAAAATTAAAGTTATAAAAAAATAAGTAATGAAGACCAATTGCAAAGTAACTAACAATAGGACATTATACAACATACTAAAAATTAACTTAAAGGTCAACACCCCCTTTAAAAACATGGGCCTTAAGTGAACTTTTTGTAATAAATTAGCTTATTTTTTTCTTCTTTAATGGGTGGTGCCTGACACCAGGATAACAGACTTTAATTCACATAGAAGAAAAAAATAGCAGCTTTAGAAATATGATGTTTTCATAAGAACTTTTACAGTTTTGTTGGTGTAAATGATTTTTCACACATTTATAAAATATATCTCAATCGCAGAAATGCTTTTAAAAAGGAGACATGCTTATTTTCTTTGTGAATTACAGGAATCATTTCCTGCAAGAACACTCACCATACAGTACAGTAAGGAGTACTTATTATACTATTTAACACAGGCCAGTGCTCAGAATAGATTTATCACCAGTTCTAATAAACAGATAAAACCAGATAAACGTTCTTTTCAACAGGGGTGTAATAATTGTGAGAGCTGACCTATGGCTAAAGTGTAATTTTTCCAACTGTCACTTAATACATGAAGCTGATTTCAGTCTAAAACAAATGTGCATTTACAGGAAGAAGCTATGTGCAACAGTAGCATTGTAGAGAAACAATATAAAACTCATTTTTATAAGCATTGCATATAGCCAGGACAATAATGTGAGACTGATTTCACAACATTTACCAGCATGGACATTTTACTCCCTACCAAGGGAAATATTTTTGTAACAACTTGTTAGTAAATGGAAGGACAGGTGAGGCATGACAGGTACAGAGAGAATATGCTGCCACTCAATCTCTCTGCTTGCCGTAAATTTTAAGAAATGTAGACATTGCTGACATCAACTCCAGCTGTTCTGGGAACATCAAGAATCTGCAAATGCAGCCCCATTCTAAGCACTTCCTCTGCAGCGATATTTCTCTAACGCAGTGATCCCCAACCAGTAGCTCGCGAGCAACATGTTGCTCTCCCACGCCTTGGATTTTGCTCTCAGTGGCCTCAAAGCAGCATAGTTTTGAATTCCTGGATTGGAGGCAAGTTTTGGTTGCATAAAAACCAGGTGTACTGCTATATAGAGCCTCTTGTAGTCTGACAGTCCACATAGGGGGCAACAAATAGCCAATCACAGCCCTTATTTCGCACCCCATGAACTTTTTTGCATGCTTGTGTTGCTCCCCAACTCTTTTTATTTTTGAATGTGGCTCATGGGTAAAAAAGGTTGGGGAACCTTCCTGTGAATGAATTACTATATGAAATTAAATACACAAGAATCATGACAGTGCAGGCATATAGTTGTTCTCACCCAAGCATTCCTGATTCTTTGGTCTTTATAATATACAGGAACATGAGCAATGTATGAAACAAGTTGTTTCTTCCCTGAAAATATAGAGAGAGTGGAAACATTGACACGCACACAAAATACATTATGTAATCTCAAAATTCTTGCAGTGCATTTAGTAGACATGTTACTTTTGAGCCATGAATGTTTTTATGCACAATAGAATGATTTTGTAATCACAAAATTAGATCTGTCAATTCAAAATTCCAAACATTTTGAGAGTCCAAATTCCATTTTGTAAACACTATAATCCCAAAAACATTTTTCATCCAAAATTAACTTTATCAAATATAAGTCGTTTTGTATTGAATTCCAGAGCAACTGCCCCAGATACAAAACTGGGTGCACAAACACAAATTTGGCCATATAATTATAACATTTGTACCCATTTGATAAATCAGTGACAAGTTTTAAACATAGAAGGAAAGCTACAGAAGCATTTTATTGCCCATAGATTAGCTGCAATATTGCAAGCTAGAATGCTATAATTATTCTGTAGAATGTTTTACCATACCCGAGTAGAAAGCTCTAGAAGCTCTCTGTTTGTTTAGGAAAGCAGCTGCAGTATTAGTCTCTTCCTGCTCACTTATAGCTCACTTAAAAGTTTGGGAACCCCTCTCAGCCTGCATAATAATTTACTCCACTTTTAACAAAAAAGATAAGTGGTATGTCTTTCATTTCCCAGGAACATACTGGGGTCTTTTTCTTTTTTTTTTTTTTTTTTTAGTGAAGCAGTATTCAGTTGTATGAAATTAATTCAAATGTGAAAAACTGGTTGTGCAAAAGTTTCGGTACCCTTGTAATTTTGCTAATTTAAATGAATGCAACTGATTACTGGCAACACCAAATTGGTTAAGCCTTAAGCGTGTTAAGCCTTGAACTTCATAGGCAGGTGTGTCCAATCATGATAAAAGGTATTTAAGGTGGCTAATTGCAATTTGTGCTTCTGTTTGAATCTCATCTGAAGAGTGACAGCATGGGATCCTCAAAGCAACTCTCAAAAGATCTGAAAACAAAGATTGTTCAGTATCATGGTTTAGGGGAAGGGTACAAAAAGCTATCTCAGGTTTAAACTGTCAGTTTCAACTGTAAGGAATGTAACCAGGAAATGGAAGGCCATAGGCACAGTTGCTGTAAAACCCAGGTCTGTAAGCCCAAGAAAAATACAGGAGCGGCATATGCGGAGGATTGTGAGAATGGTTACAGACAACCCAAAGATCACCTCCAAAGACCTGCAAGAACATCTTGCTGCAGATGGTGTATCTGTACATCTTCTGCAATTCAGCGCAATTCGCACAAAGAACATCTGTATGACAGGGTGATGAGTCACTTGTTTTATGCAAAAGCTCATTTAGAAAAGACACAGTAATTTTGGAACAAAGTGCTTTGGACTGAGACAAAAATTTAGTTATTTGATCATAACAAAAAGCGCTTTGCATGGCAGAAGAACATCACCGCTTTCCAAGAAAAACACAGGCTACCTACTGTCAAATTTGGTGAAGGTTCCATCATGCTGTGGGGCTGTGTGGCTAGTTCAGGGACCGGGGCCCTTGTTAAAGTCGAGGGTCGGATAAATTCAACCCAATATCAACAAATTCTTCAGGATAATGTTCAAGCATCAGTCACAAAGTTATGCAGGGGTTGGATATTCCAACAAGACAATGACCCTAAATACACTTTGAAATCTACAAAGGCATTTATGCAGAGGGAGAAGTACAATATTCTGGAATATGAATATCATCGAAAATCTATGGGAGGATTTGAAGCAGGCTGTTCGGCAGCCATTAAATTTAACTGAACTGGAGAGATTTTGGATGGACGAATGGTCAAAACTACCATCCAGAATCCAGACTCATCAAAGGCTATAGGAGGCGTCTAGAGGCAGTTACAGTTGCAAAAGGAGGAGAATTAAGAGGGGTTCCCAAACTTTTCCATATGTATTATACATTATATTCTTCCAAAAATTCCCAACCTGTTTAAGCTTTATGTGCATTACTTTGCCTACCTGGTGAAATCAAGTTTTTATTTCTAGGTGTCTTGTGAGGCAGCAGAGCAATGTAATATAGTGCTGAAGTGATAACACTGAATTACTGGTAATTATAAGCCTCAAACATTTTATGCACTTAATACCCTTAAAACAGTTTTTAAATGGGTCCTTTACCTTGAAATTAACTTTTAGTATAATGCAGAGAGTGATATTCTGAGTTAATTTGGAACTGGCCATCATTTTTTATTATTGTTTTTGAATTATATAGCTTTTTGTTCAGCAGCTCTCTGGATTAGAATTTCAGCAGCTATCTGGTTGCTAGAGTTCATATTACAAAACAATAGTTTTGGCTGCTGGGGTCAGTGATCCCAATTTAAAAGCTGAAAAGAGTTAGATGAAGGTGGCAAACAATTTAAAAATTATAAAAAAAAATTAAAAATGAAGACCAACTGAAAAAATAAGAATTGTCAATTTTATAAACGTTTATGTTAACTTAAAAATGATATACTCCTTTAATAGATGTACCGGAAGCATGAACTGAATGTATAATTTAACTTTAAAATACATAACATTTTACAAATACCTTTGGCAGGCTGTAGATGTGCTTCTGATAGACTAACTCATAGTAGGGAGGATTTACACTGCTCTGGTGGATGCAAAATACATTTTCATTTGACGTATCTAATGGTAAAAAGGAAAAGGTAACAAATGTCAAGGCAATCTGATACAAATCCAGTTGCCTTTTAGCTTATAAACACTGACACATATATACCTGGTTTATCGGGAGCCTGGACAAAATGCTGAGAAGTGAAGGTTTTCCCATCTGGATATTTAGGGTGGGGAGGCAGGCGAGAGTCCAGATATGTGCAAAATATATGCATCATGATCTTAAAAAGAAATAATGATGTAGTAAACCAATAAGCTTCTAAATAATGAAGGTGTTAAATTGAAAACAGGATTTTAACCTTCTAAATTGAAAACAGGATTTTAACCTTCTAACCAACATAAAAATACATTATACAATATGATATATGCAAATATATTTAAAGGGCATGCATGATATTCAGAATGTTTTCACGTAATGTTGTAATTTACTGGCAACTTTTAAGAGCAACACACATAAGCTGTGGGTTGATATTCCCAATTAGATGTGCAGGATTTCCACTATGTATGGTTTGTACTTTGCAGACACTTTTTTAAAAGCAAAACAAATTGTGTTTTGCAGAAATGGCTTGAAAATGCAAACAATGACATAGAATAAAAGTTCTTGTATGCAAAGCAACATACCGCAGAATCAGTTGGAAGATCCGTATCCCATTTTCGACCTTTAAAATCTCCTCCTGAATTCCACCGGAAAGAGCTCATGCATCCTCCATGTGACAGTTCTAGAAATTTAATAATTATATGAAGCTATTGGTGTAAACAATACAAATCAAGGACAAGTACTAAATCTTTAAGGTAGTGTTTTGTTATTGTTACTCATAACTGTTTTGTTATTTTTTACTCATAGCCTATGAGTAAGTGCCCACCTTTGGCACGAAACGCGTCAGGCCAGAGTATGTCCTAATAAAGATTTTTCATTTTTATAATATTTGGGCTCCGTCTTCACTAACCAGCAAGTCTTTCCCCATTTTTGCCTTTTGAGATTATTTAACTATGTACAACCCTTGGACTGGGGGGGGTACTTTGGGATAGGACTACTGAGTATAATTGTTTATCCCCTTTGAATAAGGTATTCGTGACTATAACTAGATCTTTAACTACAGATAGAAAAGTGGAGGCATACACCACAGTGCCTCCCTTCAAAAAGTAATGGAATACATTGGAGTTATTTATAAACACAGGGTAATTTGGCAGTTACAGATAGAAATCAATCAGTGATAGGCTTTTTTAGCCAGCTGCAGGTTGAACAGTCAAAGCAATCATTTGATTGGATGCCCAGGTGCAAAACTGCCCAGTGTTTATAAATGAGCCTGATGGAGTGTTTCGGGCATTTCCACATTTCAGTGTAGCCCCAAACAGCTCCTATAGACAGTCGGAAATTGCCTGACAAATTCTTGCCAGACAATTAATAATGCAAGTCTGTAAGGGAAATCGTAAGCTCTTTTTGGTGTGTTTTTTGGCCAAGCAACCAAACATCCTATCTGTACTGTAATCTTTCAAAAACATTCCAGATAACCCAATTTAGTTTTCTGTGCAATTTACAAATCACAGCTGTTCCTTTGAGCTACTCTTAGTCAAAATGAAACTAAAAACATCTACATCAAAATTTAAAATAAATAAATAAATCTTTACCTTTAAGGCGCTCATACAAGTATTCCTGATTTGGAGTGACGTCCAGATATTGCATTATGATATGTAATGTTGGTATGAGTGGGCCTTTTACTAGAGCTGCTTGCTTCAAACTGCTTATGCTTGATTCTGAAAAAAATTGTATAAAGTATAATAAATAATGTTACAGTTGTTTTTTTAAATGATGTCAGGACCATTGTCATTATTTACCTCCTATCTGTAACTCAGGACAACCGAGTCTTCTCATTTGTGTGTTCACAGAATCTATCTCATGGACCAAGGGGACCAAAATGGTTTCATTAACCCACTACAGAGATATATAGACATACGTTAGGATAAAATATGACATAATTGGTGCATACATAAAAGAGACAAATAGATTAGGTCATGGATTTTATTTTTCTATACCTTTTAATTTTTTGCGCAGTAGTGCTGACAAATTTACCAGTGTTGTAAGAAAAATCTAAACACCATGGTTGTTAATTAGTAGTGCTTTAGGAAGATTATGTCTATTCTATCTGCCTGTGTGATGCTACTTTCTGTCCTAGTTTTCTTCCAGTCGTTCCAACCAGACTTTCTTTTCTTACCTATAAATGCACATCTTTATTACCCATCCCCAATTTAGAATTATACTTGTACATGTGCCCTATTTAATTTTATATATATATATATATATATATATATATATATATATATATATATATATATATATATATATATATATATATATATATATATATATATATATATATATATATATATATATATATATATATGAAATTCCATAAAAAATAAATTCACTTCTAGCTTTATTACCAAAACTGTTAATTAGTCTTAACTCCAAAGAATGTACTTAGTAAATTATGATCACACACAAACTTGTTAAATATATTTTGTAACTGCACTATTGTAATAATTTCACATGTATAAAAAGTTATAGTAGTGAATGTTCTAAGGCTCTGGCTTTAGTCATACTCATTTTAAATAGAATTTACATGGACACAAATGAAAAAAAAGGACATAGGGGCACTTTTTTATTTTTCAAAATTAGCCTTAGAGAAAATGTAAAATGAGCTACGTTCTTCCATACATTTCGGAATTTTGCAGTCCATGTATCCATATGGTCCAGCAGCTGACGATTCATTGTGACTTTTGCCCAAACCTGAAAGAAAAAATAATGCTTTGCTTATTTTGAGAGAGCCATCAATTACAAAAATTAAAAAAAGCTTCATATACATTAAAAGGGGTATTCTATAACTATTTTCCTTCTGAGTCAAATAAATAATGCTTAGAAGGAAAATCTTATCTTCTTCCTCCATTTATAAAGTAATTTTGGATCTTTATTTTCTTTTAAGTATCCATAATCCCAACATCAATTTTACATTTAGTCTACTAAAAGGGCAAGTCAACACCAAAATAAAAATGTGCATGATAAACTGAAAAAGTAATTCTAAGAAACTTTCCATTGTATATTCATTAAAAATGTTCAGTGCTTTTAAAGTTATTTGTAAATGGAATTTCTATTGAAAGCAGCATTTGCTTATCTCCTGGGTGTTAGTTTTTAAACAATGTTGCAAAAGTCTTAGTTCCCCAGCAAAGACAGGTCTGTTAACTGTCAGGCTTGTCTTACATTTTATCAACAGTCTGGGCCACCAGTTCAGAGAATAGAAAGGGACAGACAACCACTGCTTTCATTAGCAATACAAATAACTTAAAAAACATAGAACATAGTTGCTTAGAATCATGTTTTTTATTTTATTTTGGTGTTGACTTTAAAGGGCCTCTTCCCCTGTCGGTTGCAGCCGTGTTTCAGGTGTATAGCTAAAGAGTTTAATAAACATAGCTATAACTTAAAAAAAAAAAAACATGGCTATAACTGAGAAATTGCCGACAATTGCTCTGATGCAATTAAGGGCAATAAAAAACACCTACAAATATATTTTAAATTAAAACAACAGTAAAATACATTTAACACCCTAAATTACTATGCCCTTTTTGAACACAGGTACTGTATATACTGCAAATTGAAATATAATTTACTATTACCCTGCTCCTGCAAGAATTATACAATGGCTTTATAAGCTTTAAAAATATTGAAATACATTTCTAGCTAGTGCTATAGGCTGTAAAGGGAGTATTCGAGTATTTTTTGTATATAATAAGTTTACTAATAGAAATGTCACATCACTTGCAAATCATTTCATATACAATTAAATCATTTTTCCATTTGCATACAGTATACCATCATCATTAGCGTTTAGATTATAACGATTTATTTTACATGTTGAGGCAATAAAATGGTTTAGATGAGTATATATTAAAGGGATATGGTCACTGGAAAAACGCAAATCTGACAAGGGGCTAGACATATTGTCAGTTTTCCAACCTCCCCCAGTCAAGTGACTTGTGCTCTGATAAACTTCAGTCAATTTGCTGTACTGCAAGTTGGAGTGATATCATCCCCTCCCAATGGGAGGATAACCAGATAGCTCCCTAACACAAGATAACAGCTGCCTGGTAGATATAAGAACAGCAGTTAGGTACCACTGCGACACATTCAGTTACATTGGAGTAGGAGAAACAACAGCCTGCCAGAAAGCAGTTCCATCCTAAAGTGCTGGCTCTTTCTGAAAGTACATGACCAAGCAGAATTACCTGAGATGGCTGCCTACACACTAATATTACAAAAAGTACATTTGTTGGGTTTGGAATGAAATTTTATATTGTAGAATGAATTATTTGCAGTATAAACCGTGTAATTTTGAAATAAAAACTACACCATAAAAATCATGACAGAATCCTTTTAATAACATTTTGGGAGATATCCGTAAGAAGTTACCGATTTAAAAATCCCAGCAACCTAGTTAGTCTTCAGCTATTGGTGAAATGCTAAAGAAGGTCACAACTCACATCTTCAAGGGGACCCATATTTTAACTTACTAGTATTATATATCCAACTACACTTTGGGCCACAGTGCCTCAAGTCCCACGAATGCGAAGCTAGGAAACAATACTTTTGCATTGTCGGATTGACAAATTTCATATTTATAAAATGATTGTAATTACACAACCCAGACTCTATTTCTACCTCTTCAGCAGCATGCTTGGAGCCAAGATCAGCTTCATCTTTATGTGCAGAGGGAGCCTGGGAACGACAGGCTAGCTGGTACTGAAACTTGCGAAGGGTATGTGCATAATCACCCACAGAACGACTGTAATTCCAGAAGGTTGGACTGGTTGAAGTTGAGCTTGAATCTGGACTCCCTGTATAAAAGTGGAGACTTTTCAAAACACACAATTTGGTTGTCCACACTTGTGGAAAAAATATTTAACAATCCGTCACACAACCAATGGCAAGTATGCAACCAGTCACCGTATTTTGCACATTGAACAGGTAAACAAGTACCATATTAGCCACCAATGTTTTTTTAAGAGAGACCTACATTTAAAAGGAGCAGGAGAAGGTTCCTAATATGTTGTAAAATTACTAAAGCACCCTATCACCCCGTATTACTACTGTAACTCATTTGGGAGAAGACAGTAAAAACCTGCAAAAAGGCTAGTGGAATGGTGCAACAGGCAAAGAAGCAGGTGACAAGCAGGACTCCACTGTGGGTGGAGCAGGATAAAGCGGGAAGAGGTGCAGGACAGACTAGAAGAGGACAGAGAAGCAGAAGAGACTAGAAGCAGATGGGAAGCAGGACATACTGACGTGGGGCCAGGAAATAATGGTGAGAACGGTTTAATTAGGGCACAAGCATCTCTAACTGGCAGGCCAAAAAAAACAAATAAGGCTGCTGGAATATAGTAGTCACAACTATGGAAGGCAAGTGAAAAGGCCCGATTTACCAGGTACTGCCTTCCTAGCACAGTGGTGGGAAAAGCTGTTAGTAGCTGAGAGGCCCTTGGTTAAAATCCCAGCTTAACTACAAAAGAAAAGTGGTTTTATCAAAACACATAAGATACATTGGTTGTTGTTTAAAGGGGTTTATACAGAGGTTACTGCAGAAGGTAGGAAAGTTTCTGAAGCTATGTGTATATACATATATATTACGCAGGATTCGGTTCGGGATTTGGCCGGGCGGGGAGGGAAATTGTGTGACTTTTTGTCAGAAAACAAAGAAGTAAAAAACGTTTTCCCCTTCCCACCCCTAATTTGCATATGCAAATTCAAATTCATATATGCATATTAGGGTTCGGATTCGGTTCGGTATTTGGCCGAATCTTTCGTGAAGGATTCGGGGCATCCCTAAATATATATATTTTTAAAAGGTAGATTATTATTAGTTTTCAAAAAAATAAAACAATTAAAAATAACAAAGGAACACAAATAAGACCAAACATCTAAAAGAAAATAACAAAGTTACAATATAATGGCAGGAGGAGACTTTAAAGTTTCTGGGTCACATGTGCAAGTGAGTTTTAGAACTGTTTTTTACCTCTATGGTTAATATTATGCAAAATTATCTGTTTGTTTCTTTCCCATAATGGGAGTTAACAGAGCGGTGCTTCACATTAATGATCTCAGTGCTCTATATTAAGATTGTAAAGCAATTGCTAAGCAGGTGGTTCCTCTCTGTTGTTATTAAGCTCCTCTAAATCACACCAGGGGCCCCAGACCTTATCAAATTTGGTATGCGATCCCCTGTTTTCATATGTTAGTTTGTACAGAGGGGTCACGTTGTTGACTTGTAATTTCGAGGCATTCAGCATAGGAGGTGTGGTCCCCATCCAGTGCATGGCTACCGTTTTCTTGACATAGAAAACTAATAGTCAAAATAAAAGTCTAGAGCATTTCAGTGGGCTTATTTCATCCAGAACACCCGGGAGGCATGTTGCTGGAGTGACTCTGGGGAAATCTAAATTGTTTGCCAGGTGTTCTATCACTTTAGACCAAAATCTGTAAGTTTGAGGGCAGGACCAAATCATGTGAAAAAACTTGGCTGAGGCCGTGCCACATCTAGGGCAGGAATCAGTAGGTATTTGCGCCATCTGATGGAGTTTCCTAGGATTTACATACAAGTGGTTGATTCTGAAGATATATTTACAGAATATATATTTACACAAGAAAAGATATTCAGATATGTATACATATAATTTAAATTGCTGTTCGGCACGTCACACGTTAAGCCCCTACATTTCTAAATTACATTTACTAGGAGGAAGGGCATTTAAACAAGAACAGGCATAGACAGGGGATAGGGCTGTTCTGCACCTTACTCCCACTGGGACTCGTCAATTTGTAAGTCTAAATGAATAACAATATTAGGTGGCAGGAGATGGGACCCCTACATGCCACGACCAGCTCCCTCCACATGACTACAGTGCTGCTTAGCATACCAAGCTGAGCCCGATGCTGTTTCTCTTCTTCACTCCTTAGGAAAGTGTCTAGCAATTTCAGGTCAGTCATATAATCCTCTTTATCTGTTGGAGAGCTGTAGGCAGATGGAGATGAACGGTAGCGAGATCTCAGACCACCACTTTCCACTGGACCAAGATTACTAGGGTATTGTGGGGAACTCGAAGAAGGACTGTAATTTATAATCTGCCAAAAATAAACATATGTATTTCTTTGAGAGAAAAAAAAAATCACTATTGCACTAAACACAACCAAAAGATATACACTGCCAACAACCAAAACATATACAATGAATATCTTATAATTCAATAACCCCGTTGACCCATTTCAACAAATATTCCAAAATGGCATAATTGATGCGCAACAAATTGCACAACAATCTTTTTCACCCATTAGTCTATGTGCTTCATTTGCACGGCGGAACTTGGCAAAAAATTTCACTCATCAGTAGGTGATGATACATTTATTAAAATGGGATTAACACAGTATAATGCTTACACTAAGTACAACAATTGTCACAAATACCCAGGTAAATCTATACTCTGACCCATTACAAAAGAATTGTTTGACTATGGAACATTTACAAATTCCCAAGCAATGCTTTAAAGAGATACTAAAACAAGAAATTAAACTCTTTTTTTACATCTGTCATAATATTGCCTTTGAAAGCTACTTATAACTTTGACATAAAGTATTTGCACAATGCTTCTACATTACCTGTCTGATGCCCCATGTTCCTGTATGAGGGGGCTGCCATATTTGTGCAGTTAGTATTAGAAACTCTAACTGACAACTAACAATAACTTTGATAAACAAAGCTCTCAGCAAAAAAAACTATCAACATGACCTATAGGTAACTTTTAATGTACATTCATATTTTAAGAATGTTTTTTAGGGTTACACATTAAACATCCACATGAGTTGAATGTCTTTCATGTTTTGGAAAATAGAGAAGGCAATATTAACCATAAAACAGTCTAGGTACAAGTAATTGCCATAATTCATCATGAATAAAAAAGTAAAAATTAAATTATATAACCCAAAATGCTAATAAGAAACAACCCTATATGCACACCATCTAAAGAATAAGGATAAAAGGTCAGATGGGAGATCTGCATGGACAGAACAGTTAGGCACATACCAATAGACCAGATCTGCACACTGAACAATGGCTGTGGAAATGTGGAATGGTGCCTTTGTGCTGGAAAAAGAAACTGACTTTTCACTTAAAGGAATAGTTCAGTGTGAAAATAAAAACAGTGTAAATAGATAGACTGTGTAAAATAAAAAATGTTTCTAATATAGTTAGTTAGCCGAAAATGTAATGTATAAAGGCTGAAATGACTGGGTGTCTAATAAAACAGCCAAAATCCAACTTCCTGCTTTTCAGCTCTATAACTCTGAGCTAGTCAGCGACTTGAAGGGGGGCCACATGGTACATTTCTGTTCAGTGAGTTTTCAATTGATCCTCAGCATTCAGCTCAGATTCAAAAGCAACAGATATGACCCATGTGGCTCCCCCCTCAAGTCTCTGATTGGTTACTGCCTGGTAGCCAGGGTAACCAGTCAGTGTAAACCAAGAGAGCTGAAAAGCAGGAAGTAGTGATCTGACTGACTTGTTATACATCAAATCACTCCAGCCTTTATACATTACATTTTTGGTTAACTAACTATATTAGAAACATTTTTTATTTTCCACACAGCCTATCTATTTACCCAGTTTTTATTTTTAAACTGAACAATTCCTTTAATGCAGAAAGTTAAATGCTAAATATATCTGGCCTTGCTTCCACATGTAGCTTATACAAATATTTAATATTCAATATGAGCCTATATCAGAGCAGAGATTCCATTACAGTCTTGCTAGTTCCAAAAGGGTATGTATGTAGTTTCCACCAAAGCAAGCCTAGAAGCAAGTCTGGACCAGCATGTCCTTTATAATGCATGCCATCAGCGAATTAGCATAGCAAGCAATACATTCCTGATATAGTTCTTTTTATTAGTTACAATACCCACACATTCAACACTCACCTTGGGGAAGCTGTTAGAGGAGTATGACACAACTGAAGTGAAGGGACTACCACTGTTTGGTAGCATAGCCTGTATCTGAGGACTATAACCACTAATGCAACTAGGTGAGAATTTTGGACTGGAGCTAGGAGACCGAGAAGGACTGTAGCTCAGAACATTCTGTCCCTGCATGCTTGGGGGTGATGTAGAGCCTGGAACCTTATTTGGAATCAGATCCCGTTGTGGAGAAGACTGGGCCACTGTATACATAAAAAAAAAAACACATATTGGATCATTGAAATAATATGTAACAACAACTTTACCTAGCTGTGAAGCCTCTTACCTGTAAAAGTAGCTGAGCTTCATTCAAACAGCATCCATAGTGGATAGGGATGCACCGAATCCAGTTCGGGATTTGGCAAGGATTCGGCCTTTTTCAGCAGGATTCGGCCGAATCCTTGTGTCTGGCCGAACCAAATCCTAATTTGCATATATAAATTAGGGGCGGGTAGGGAAATCATGTGACTTTTCATAACAAAAGAAGATTTTTACACTTTTTCTTTTCCTGCCCCTAATTAGCATATGCAAATTAGGATTCGGATTCAGTTCGGCCGAATCTTTCACCAAGGATTCGGGGATTCGGACAAATCCCAAATAGTGGATTCAGTGCATCCCTAATAGTGGATATTGCTATATGAAAAACTCTGCTGTTGTTTACACAGATAAATTAGCATAGTAAATAACTGAATTCTAGAAACTTTCAATAAACCAAAGTTAGATAAAAATCTGGCAAACTAAAATACATTTAATAGTGCACTTATCAACATATTTTTGTACTTACATGAATAAGGTACGCCTAGAAGCTTCTGCTGAGAGGGGCTCAAAGTTATATTTGGAGAAGCCATTGTGTATTTGAAATATCTCCAAAAGTCAAACAGTGCATTCAAACTGAATAAGGATGCCAGAGCAAGTTCTAAGAGGTGACAAAATACAATGTCAGAAGATTAGAATATTAATTCACCATAGTTTTATGTCAACCCCCCTCCACCCAAGGGATTAACAGACATCTTCATATGATATCATTTATATAAAAGTATAATGGATAATTAGCACACAACAAGAAACTGACCACACTGCTTTTCAGGGTCATAAGGCAATTGAAGGCAAAACTGGTACCGTCACAAAAAAATCAATAATGGGGATCCCAGGATGCCACTAGTATCTCTCTGCCATTAGCACTGCACACCATATTAAAGGCTAATACAACTTTAAAATTAACTTTAATTTTTTCTCAGGCTTGGCATTGTAACTGGATGCTAAAGCTTAATTAAGCTAACAGTCAGGCACCAGATAAAAATTAAAATTAATTTTAAAGATAAACTTCATATGGCCAGAAGCCATGCAGCCCAACTATAAGATTCGAATGGCAGTGTTAAAGGGGTTCTTCACCTTTGCTCGCTTTACCTCTGCTGAGGAAAAAAACCAAAAAACTTACCAATGTACCACAAGGGCCAGTAAGTAATGTTATAGTAGGTACTTATCATTTTTCCAGTCCTGCAGACAAAAGCAAAATGCAGTGAAAAATATTTTGCAAAGAGTTACTGAAAATCATACCAAAATGCACTAAATCTAAAATTATACAGTTATAGGACTGTAAAACAAACTTACATTTCAGTGTAAATCATTCCTGCCAGTGACACATTCAGCAGAGCCCAGGCCAAAACTACTTTCTTGGCATTAGCCTCCTTTCTCATCTTAATGGTTGTATCAATGAAGGACATAGCTGACCTTTGCTCTTCTGCCTTCATTGTTAAATCACTAAAAATTGACAGTTGGTAAATAAAAACAACATATTAACATAATATTAAATAGACATGGAATTTATACAGAAACAAGATGCAGTGATGAAAGGTTAATCAGTGATAGCACCCCCATGGACTACTTTAATCCTAGAAGTGCTAGTTCTGTAGCCCAGTTATCAGCAACTGTGTGCAGAGCTTTAGGCACTTTTTTTTTTTGTTTTACATATCTGCAGTTAATTAATCGTACATCAATCTTACATGGCAAGTTGCAGCAGAATATACTCAAAAGTGAGCACCAAAACACAAAAAAAATTCCCTTAGAGCAGAGTAACCCATATTTACACAGAATAAAGCCTTAATACAAAGGAGTATAATGTAAGACAACTTAAAAGAGACAGAGACACAGAGGTACTGTATGTTACATTGAACAGAGGAACAGTAAGCCCTAACACCCAAATACTAAGCAAACCGAGAATAAACGTAGAGAACCAGTAGTCCTCACACAGCTGGGTCTAAATATGCCATGATGTTTCTTTGATAAAATATGTTTTTAAAAACTCGCTGACTTTAATTTCCATTAAAAAAGGTGGCACCGTTTTATTATACTTTCGCGAGCTGCAGCAGCATATTGACACTGTATAACATGAACTGATGGAAAGCCACGAAAATAAGCTACATAATATATGGATACGCGATGGACCCTAACCAGCCCACATAAGGACTGTTAACCCTTCGGAGTTGTACGATGTCGCAGCACTATTTACCTACTTTAGACGCTTCAATCCCCTTGCCCCTTCCCGCCTACTCTACAGCGTGACTTTCTTCTAGCACCGGAATTCTTTGCGTTGCAAGCCTCGGTCTCACAAAATGCACATACGTCATCACCATGCGTCTTTCTAATAGTATTGCCTGTTATGGGCTGTTTCCGAAAAAAGTTCAGCGCCTATTAACCCGCTTATAGCCTGCCTCATTACTGTCTAGCTTTTCATTGACTTATACAGAGCAGGAAGGGGTGTATTAGCTACTGATTTCTAAGGAACGCAAACAAATTATAGTGTTTTAAAGTAATTAGGATATCGTGTTGTTGGGCTTCAGAAACCCTATTATAGTTATGTAATACACAATAGCCATGAACATCCTGTAAATTATATCCTCATAAACGGTGCTTAGCGATGTCATAGGTTATCATCAGAGTTTAGTGGTCATTTCTGTCACATGACTCACTGACACTTGTGTATTATAATCAGGGTTGCCACCTTTTCTGGAAAAAAATACCGGCCTTCCTATATTTATCTTTTATCCCTAATAATAACATTGGGATCAACCGTCATTTTTACCAGCCAGGCCGGTAAAATACCGGCCAGATGGCAACCCTACTCCGAGGGAAAACGTCAGTGTTTCACAATATCGTTTACCCGCATCAAGCACTGGCCCACATATTCACCGGAGTCGCTAAGCTTAATAACGCGGCTTTATTAAAACACACAATATGATAACAATACGGCAGTGGGTGTGCAAAAACGTACACATTTCATGCCTCTACGCTCGCCGCTTCCTCAGAGTCTAGTAGTGTAGCAAGCCCACAGTTTTACCAGTGCAGGGGCTGAGCAACAGTACATAATATTTTTATTACTTTAAGATACCAATGTTTTTGTTACTGTTCCTTTACACAAAATAAAAATTATTGCATTTTTTTTGTAAAGTATTGAATTTTCTGTTAAAACACAAGCACTCATTAAAAAATAGAATTTCCAAGTCCTAATTCATCTGCGGTGTATAGGGTTGCCACCTTTTCTAGAAAAAAAATACCTGGCATCCTATGTTTTTATGGTTTTTCCCTATACGTAACATTGCGATCATGCAACATTTTTACCGGCCAGGTGGCAACACTAGTGGTGTAGCTAGATCACTAGTACCCCTGACTTCCACGAGTCCTATCTCTGGCATCTAATCAGGCATCCACTAATTTTAGAGAAAAAAATATAAATTACCAGTATACAACCCCTTTTCTTCACTCTCTCTTGTGGCTGTTTTGTTATGAGCAGTTTATTTTGCAGGGGGATTATCTGTGCAATGGCACAGTAATTATGTAACTTTGAAGAAGTGACACAATGAGAAAAATCAGGGTGGGCCCCGACCCTGTTGGACCCTACCTGAAAACCAATGGCCCCCAGCCACCACCGCCGATTCCAGATCCTAGTCTGAAGAGTACAGCATACATGGTTTCCAACATTGCTTAAAGAAGTTCCCGACAGATAATTTGACACCATTTTGAATATAAATGTTGCATCAGATCTATCAAAACATAACAATAAAATACTAAAAAGGGAAAAAAATGGTATTGCCCATATATACCTTTAGTGACGTAACCCTGAGCATAAATGATTAAATAAAGCATCTTTATATCTTGAAACAAGAAACCATCCACTAAAGGGAACAAGATGCTGGCTTTCGGTTTGTGCATTTTTTGTGGTCTGGACATTTTTCCCACAAAATTTAAAGGAGAACTAAACCCTCCTACAGCTAAAAGCCCCCATTTGCTTTCTCCACTGCGATCCCTCCCTGCTTCCTCACGGCATAGTGTTCAGCAAGAACAAGTGTCCCATCCAGCCACACTGACCTAAATTTGGAGAGTAGAGCAGCGGAGCTCAATGATCAGTCGCTTCGGGATCTTTGTGAACTGAGCGCTGACACTTTAGCCTTTGGTGCATGTGCAGTTGTAGCCGGAACATGGTGCCTTTAAATATTTGAAATTCGTGCTAAGCACTATGATGTCACACAGCGCGCCAAATGAAAAGACACATGCGAGTGTCAAACTGGAAGGAACACACCAGCCGTGCACAGGAGAGGACCCGTCTATGCATCCTCCCAAGTATTGTGACACAAACATTGGATTTCATTAGAGAATTGAAATATTGATGAATGATTTCTCTAGACTGGACAAGGCGCCACTTTGATGTGTATGTGCACATATTAATATAACCACAAAAATGCCAAACATACATTATTAACAGTATAAAACGAAGCAAAATAAGAGAACAAAAACGGTAAGTTAAACTTATGTTACTTTACTCAATCATTTTACAGTCTCTTAAAAGACCAATAATGCCATAAGGTGAAAATATTTTAATTCACATTAATGTTTATCTGTTCATCCAGCACCTACGAATAAATCAATTTTACAGGATAAAGTTTTACATTCTATAGTTATGTAGAGAACCATGGCAATGACATTTGGATGCAGTGATAGAGAAAAGAAACTGAAAAGGCAGCACTGTTATTTTCAATAAATATGTACAGTGTTGGAAAACACAAAGATAATGTTTAAAACAGAAGTAGCAAACCACATAGATTCACAGCCACTGCTGCTGTGCTGTATTTTAAAATATCAAAATAGTTTCTTAAATTGCTGCATGAGATGATGCTGGTAAATTTCTGCTGGGGTTGAAATGTTACTCTGAAACAAGTTAGACCACACTTAAGTATAAATTAGTATTACCTAAATGAAATAAGAATCATGGTATTTACAGATGTATTTATGAAAAGTAGCAACTATTATTGATCATTGTATCCCTGTACTACGCACAATCTCAGAAGTTCATTATTAACCATCAAGTCTGTTTTAAAATACTAACAGTAAACATTGACCATTAATTACAAGAAGGCTTTCTAGACACTGCAAGAAAACAATTTCATCTCAACTTGTTCCTCTATACAGTGATTATAAATATTCTGTAAACATCCTACTTGCTCACAAATGTTGTTGTGTCCTAATGAATTATTGTCTAGGTGTTCAATACTGCTGGAGCATGAATATAAACAATGCTGTTAGAAAAATAGTTTTGGGTTTAATTAGGGAAATGCTTCCCTTGCTTATTTCCAAGGCTTCGAGTGTGAGCTGGTGCTACTTAGAGACCGGGCTGAGCTGGCAGACGATGGGACTTTGCTGTTTCTTGAATCCAACCTGAGGCGGCCTAAAAAAAAAAAAATTAAAGATCAGTTTTAAAAATTTAATATGAATTGGGATATAAGCGAAGATTATCAGATCACTTGAGAATTAAGGGATGCAATTTTATTTTATCTGCAGCCCTGCAAGCTGCATTTAATAGAAGTACCAAATTGATCTGGTAAGCTTAAGCAAGTTAAAAGCAAAGATTGTCACACAAAATTGTGAGCAATGGGTGTCATGCCAGAGCAATATTGTTCTGGCACTGTAAAGGGTTAAAGGTAGCAGTAATACCACATTCCCCCCCCCCCCCAAATAGCTATGATAGATAAGGCTTACTTTCCCTAGGCTTTTTTCAAATCTTCAGCTTGAATTTGAAATGCAAAGTGGCCCATAGGAGAAAGGTGATGGCAGCTTGAATTCCTCTGTGCTCTGAACCGGAAGTCAGCTTCCTACCGATAACCTAAAGCACCTACGTTTTTTCAGTGTCTGCAGCTTATATGTATGTTTCTATTCCTTCAGACAGTTTTGGGGGAAATGATGTGAGCATATATTTAAGGGGCAGAGGCTGGTCATCAGTGCAAAGCTGACTTCCAGTTCAGCGCAAAGAGGAATTCAAGCTGCCATCGCCTTTTCGTCTTTCTGCTATGGGGTACTTTCAAATTCAAGCTAAAGATTTTAAAAAAATCCAAGGGGACGTAAGACTTACCTATTATTATAGCTGTTTTGAAGAGAATTAAGCATTAAAAAATATGGTGTTACTACCCCTTTTACACTGGAGACATTTGGTTTTGGGTCCACAAAGAGACCCTTCTGCAGGGGGATTATGCAAAGGTGCTATTCATATCTGCCTTCTGAAACAAATTAGTCACACCATTTAGGCAAAAAAGCTGGTCCAGTGATTGGAAAATATATGGATTATAGGAAAGGTCCATAGCTCCTCCTTTCATAGGATTCACATCCTCATAACGCACATATTGGTTATGCGGAGATCACATGCTTCCTAATGATACCAAACAGGGCCAGCCTATACCCATCAATTGGGAGGGATGGTTCCTGAGGGAACTGGTTCAGATAGAAGCTCCTCTCGCACTCCCTGGCATACGTGTTGATTGCCCGGTGCACGGTGACGAAGGGGTCGGCACCTTCAAACAGCAAGTAGGTAAGGAATCACTGGCCCGTTTTGGGGTTAGGCCCCTTTATCAAGCATATAAAGGGGCCTGACCCCTTTATATGCTTGATAAAGGGGCCTGACCCGAAAAGTTGCATTTTCTGCTAATAAACGTAAGGGATTGTCCCTGCCTGCACCTGCCCTTTGAGTGCCAGTGATTCCTTACCTACTTCCTGAGGGAACTGGAACACGAGACACCCGTCATGTTTGGTATCATTCTGATCACCCACATATGGATAACCCTATGCTCCTAGTCTCTAGATCAACTTGTACTATAAGCTATCTCCCATAACCCTGTATTCCCTCACTTGCTAAAAAGCCATCCAACCCCCTTCTTAAAGCTATCTAATGTATCAGCCTGTACAGCTCTCACTATAAAAAATCCCTTCTGAATGTTTAGGCGGAACCTCTTTTCTTCTAATCGGAATGGGTGACCTTGTGTCAGCTGGAAAGACCTACTGGTAACTAAAGCATTAGAGAGATTATTATATGATCCCCTTATATATTTATACATAGTTATCATATCTCCCCATAAGCGCCTCTTCTCCAGCTTGAACATCCCCAATTTGGCCAGATTTTCCATACCTTTTACCAGCTTAGTTGCCCTTCTCTGTACCCTCTCTAATACAATAATGTGCTCTATACAGTGGAAGAATGACCCCCTCCTCTCGTGAGTCTATGCCCCTTTTAATACAGCTCAAGACCTTATTTGACCTTGATGCTGCAGTCCCATTAAGGGTATAAGTGGCTTGGATATTTTTACATCCCAGGTGCATGACTTTACATTTATCAACATTGAATCTCATTTGCCACTTAGCTGCCCAGATTGCCAGTTTGTCAAGATCGTGTTGCAAGGATGCCACATCCTGGATGGAATTAATTGGGCTGGATAGTTTTGTGTCATATGCAAACACCGATACATTACTTACAACACCCTCCCCTAAGTCATTAATGAACAAGTTAAATAAAAGTGGACCCAATACTGAACCCTGGGGGACCTCACTAAGAACCTTTCTCCAAGTAGAGAATGTACCATTAACAACCACTCTCTGTACCCGATCCTGTAGCCAGTTTCCTATCCATGTGCAAACGACTTCATTAAGCCCAAAAGACCTTAGTTTAGAAAGCAGTCGTTTGTGGGCCACAGTATCAAACGCTTTGGCAAAATCCAAATAGATCACGTCTACTGCCCCCCACTGTCCAGAATCTTACTTACCACATCATAAAAAGCAATCAAATTTGTCTGACATGACATATCCTTCATAAAGCCATGGCGATTGCTGCTCATAATGCCATTCACTAGGACAAAAATTTGAATGTGATCCTTCAAATATTTTGCCCACCACAGATGTCATATTTACTGGCCTATAACTGCCAGGCTGAGATCGTAATCCCTTTTAAAATATTGGAATAACATCAGCTTTTCTCCAATCCATAGGCACCATACCAGATGAAAGTGAATCTGAGAAAATCAGAAATAGGGGCTGGTCTAAAACTGAACTAAGCTCTCTTAGAACCCAGGGGTGTATGCCATCAGGCCCTGGAGCCTTGTTTCCATTAATTTTTATTAAAGCTTTATGAATAATATCCTGAGAACACAAAGAAACTCTAGCTTGGTATGTATCCCCTTTTAATTTCCAAACTATAACATTATATGACAACAGCTAGTCCTTACAGTGTGCAGAGACTTCACCTTTAGTTGTTTGTACCACAAAATAATACAGGATAACCCAGCACCCTGAAAGTGCCTACTGTGCTTTAAACATAAGTTAAGCACCAAGCCTGTTAGATGGTGTGAATCCTCCTCACTTGAGGTACTCATTGACAACCATTTGAATCACTCAGTAAATTTCGACTAATCGCTGAGATATGGCCACCTTCACTGGAGCTCAATTTTTGCCACAGTTTGATTTTAGTATTTCTAACTATTTGCTTAATTTAAGAATTTTAATGACTGGATGCTTTTGGGACTACAAGATTAATGCCTGATGGGACTGTTGAAATAAATATGCACTACATGTATAACTAATTTTTGAGCAGCCAGTTGACAGAAAATAGTTTTTATGTCATATATATTGATATGAATTTATTCAATGAATGATTAGAACGTTTATCTGTCAGTTCGCACCATTGTTTTTGTGATTAATGAGGCTGGCAGCCACTAGTGAGAACCTCACTGAGAAAGCTGCATGTCATGATATACATAGTACACTGAATATCCAGGTGATGTGCTTTGATTGTTGCTTCAGTTCAGTTCAAATGTATTCCTTGGTTTTGGAAACAAATGTTGGAAAGGTAGGGAGAGAGGGAGAGAGGGAGAGAGGGAGGGAGACTGACTTACTGGGTGTGCTTGTTGACATGAGCATATTTTCTACATGGTTTTCTATAATTTCCAGATCCCGAGATGAAAATCTCCACTTGTTCTCAGCAGGTACAATGGGATCCCTTGGTGTTCGTTTAAGAGCAGACTTTGTCTGGGTAGGCGGAGCCAGACAGGTGCTTGGAAAAGAGCCAGTTGTAAGACCTTGAGGGAACTTTTGTGATATGACTTTTAAACCTACACAAAAGAAAACCGTTTTTAATATTAATGGTTATAAATATTCAGTGGGAATATATGATAATAACAATTACGTACTGTGACATTTGTCATGGTATTTAATATAGTACACATATAGAAAATGAAAACTGCACATTGATTTATGTATTAGTCTACTTCATTTTTCTATACATAACCATATCTTCATTTTTTTTTTCTTTAAATTTGTGTTTAATGAAGTAGCTCCATTGAATCATATCAATCATATATAGAAAAACCAGTGTATGAAAGAAAGACTGAAACATCATTTGTAGCTGAGGGTCACAATATTGTATGAATATCATCTACCAATGTACCACAATCTGTTTACTGAAATCTTACCTCCAGATAACATGAACAGATTCTCAAACCCTCGCTCACACATAGTGGTGGCAGCCTGACTGGCTATTCTCTCATCTTCATCATAGAGGATAATAATTTTACCATGAGCATTTCTCTGGGTTTGATACATTAAGGATCACAAACACCCAAACTATAGTCTTTTATCATTACTTTAAAGTGGAAAATGATTTCATTAAAAAAAAAGAAATAAAACTAACCAAACTGTAATGGATATTAATACAATACAGTTTCACATATAGACTCAGAATAAATTATTCCTTGGAAGGGGACATAGCATTAAAAAAAATGAAAATTTAAATTCACGTTCCCCATTAAAAATAAGTCTCTTTCAAAGACATTGGGTTGCCATTTCTCCCTCAATCATCACACAGTTCTATGCACACACTGGCTGCAGGAATTTTGAGTCAGTGGAACTCAGAGTAACAAACCACAGGGACTCTACATCTCGTTTGCTGCAGTTATGCTAATCTCTGGTTAAACTGCTAACCTGTCGATTTTCAGGTTTTTGAACATTTCCAGGAGTCATGAATGACATTTTACCTCTATCAACCTGTTTAAGTGCTAAGATCACTTTATTCTACAGGGCTTATCTGCTATTGGCATTGTTTTCAGTACTAATAACGTCCAACTGCTGCGTATATAAGGCCAGTGCCTATGACTATGATGTACCAGTGGGTATGAAAAGCGTAAGGCGGAGCATCAATGGGTCAGTATGCTTACTTTTTTTAATTTTGTATTGAATAAATATTGATTTTTTAATACTTTTTGGAGCATAATTTTTGTAACTGAAATGTAATTGTTGTTGCCTCCTAACAATATGAAGTATGTGTCAAACACAGTTTTTACAATTTATGGGTAATCTGTATGTCTGTATTCATTCAACAAGGAACAAACTGAGGGGTATATTTATCAAAAAGTGAAGTTAGAGATCACCACAGTCCTCTAGAGTGAAATTCCGCCACTCTTCATTAATTTCTATGGGGTGAAAGTTCATCCTTTGATAAATACGCCTTTAAAAATCCAATAGAAATTAATGGAGAGAGGCGGTATTTTACTCTAATGGACTGTGATAATCTCTAACTTCACTTTTTAATAAATATGCCCCTGAGAATCAAGTGTGTTGTGATTGATGGTTTTCTTCAGTATATACTGCCTTGCCAGTATCAGATGAGGCATTATTTTAAGATTCCACAGATAACAGACTACAAAAATTCTTAAGGCTGGTGTTTACAATGGCTGGCCATCATGGGTGCTTTGAGAGAAAGCAGCCATTGTATCTTGTGCCATGTCCCAGATTGATGGCCTCAAAAACAGATCCCCACAGAATAAGCTGGTTACCCTATACTCGTAAATTGTGAATGGAAGTGTTTTTGTGGGGGATACCCTGCATTTCTGCTGTGGCCTTTTGATCCCTTTGGCTACATAGCAATGTCCTCTGGCTCACTATTGTGAAGTCTAATAAACCTTGGACTACCAAGACTCTTAAAAGCAAAATTAATAAATCATGACACAAGATAAGCACAGAAGAAAGCAGAAAAAGGTTGCTAAAGTGAATTTATCACTACATTGTTTGAGCCCCAAATACATTTTATCTGTGATAAGTGTAATGCCAAAACTTTTTTTACTGTTAATAAAAAAAGATACATATTCCAGAATTTCAGATGTGAAAGGGTTCATTGTCCTGGCAAGCATTGCAGTAGGATAATTCCTGGCTGTAAAGACAAAAAAATTTAATGATTTGCTTACTCACTTGTAGACCCAGAAGAAGTTAATAAGATAACTGATAACACATCAGTATCAGAAGCCTTGAGCAATGAAATATAATGAAAATAAAGAAGGTCTACATGTATTTCACATACCTCAATAAAAAAAAAAAAAAAACAGTAAACAGCTAGACAAAAGTATAAGTAATATACCACTAACCTCCAACAATGTGGCACTGATCATAGGAATCTCTGTCTCTTACATCAAGGAGTAGAAATGGGCAGTCTTCATAGGGCTTGTCTAGTGCACTGGAGCTTGGCAAAGATTGCTTTTCTTTGTCAGCCTGATTTCCAAGGTCCAGTTCTCCTACTCCACTTATGACACTGTTGGGAAGACATCAATTATATTATGTACAGCTATCTCAAAATTATTATCAAAACCAAATTCTACACTGAAATAGTGTCTGCTATTTTTAGATTGTAAATTCTAATGAGCAGGCTCCTCTTTAACCCTTGTTTTGGTCAGTATGTTGAATGTAATCTGGAGTGTATACCTTTTTTTTTGATTGCACATCACTGGGGAATAAAATGGTGCATTATAAACTAAATATTTGTTAAAGAGATGGTTCAACCTTTAAATTAACTTTTAGTATGTTATAGAATGCCTTTTTTAATTATTTGCCTTCTTCTTCTGACTCTTTCCAGCTTTCACATGGGGGGTCATTAACCCTCTTACCAGCTTTCACATGGGGGTCACTAACCCTCTCTAAAAACAAATCTCTCTTACAAACTAAAAGTTAACTCAAAGGTAAACAAACCCTTTATTAGTAAGTTCAAAGCATACCTCATAACATTTGAAAAACGAAAAGACGGAAAGAAAAATGATTTGACCATGCCCGTTTTATGGCCACACTCCCTAATTACTCTCCCTAATTACTTTGTCCATTTTACAAAATGTGAACACATAAAGCACTGCGTATCTTGACAGCGCTATATAAATAAATGATGATGATTTCTGGGAGTTTTAGTGCAATGTTTTATGTGTTATAACAGTTTTGTTAATGAAGTGAATTGCCTTTAAACTGTTAGTCTCAGTTCTCCCAAGAGACCTGCTTATCTTAAATAGTTACAATTGTTTCTTTGCTTATCTTAAATTGTTAAAAAATATTTAAGTGCTGCTTCTGACTGTTTTGGGCTCACTGCCAAAAAGCCTCTTATTTTAATTAAGTTTCAAAAGCTTATCTTTTTCTGGCATCAGTGCAGGAGATCAAAGAGAAATTCGGGACAGTTCAGTAAGAAACTCTGGACTGCGGGCTGAGCTGTCAAAATCGTGATTGTCCCACAGAAAACGGGACAGTTTGGAGGTATGCAAGAGTGTACAAAGCTGATACATACTTACCCTGACTCTAGACTATTGGAATGTATACATACATGTTTGGGGCAAAAAATATATGTGTGGGTGTCCCAACTGATCAACTCTAAAATGCTTAAATCTCCAGCCATCTCCAGCAGGAGTTGAGACAGTAATTGCTTTTTAGAATGTACAGGAACCAAAGCAAGAGAGGGGAGGCCTGTGAAAGGAGCTGGGGTTCTTATAAGGCTTTCGCTCTCCTTTAATGAGAAGTGTGTCTATTAAGAAAATTTCTATTAGACAAATGAAAAAAAAAATGGCTAGTGAACAGCATTGACTACAATATACTGTTAATAATGCAAACCTCTGAAGGGTAGACCTTGATGTCTGTATGAATTCTTCGCCTCTTTCACTGTCTATAAATTGTACAGGACTTTTGGATTCACTGACCGGGCTGCCTTTACCATTGGGTCGGTCTGTCAGAAATTCAGTATCTGATATCACAGAGCTATTATCTGAAAAGGACAATGTTAGAAGATAAAGAAAATAACAGCAATCACAGATCAAAACAAACTTTCAAGCACAAACTGTATAGAAATGAAACAATCCTTCAGTTATAACCATTATGACAGGACCTTACTTAGTGATGGCAAGTTCAAAGCTTCATTCTACAGTCTAGAACTTGACATTATTCAAGAACTATTTTTAACCCCCACCCTGCTGCTACCCTGGGCAAATGCCCCTAAATTTTTACTTACCCCTCGATGCAGATTCAGGGATAGGAGTTCACGGCAGCCATCTTCCGGGCCTTCGTGTCTTCTTCTGGCGGTTCGGCAATTTCCGTCCATTTCTGCGCATTCGCAGTTGTCGCAAACCAGGGAATTGCTCCAACTGCGCATACACCGCTCCACCGGTCTCATTCTCAGATTACAGAAGACCTGGAAGATGGCTGCCGTGAACTCCGATCCCTGAATCTGCACTGAGGGGTAAGTAAAAATTTAGGGGCATTTGCCCAGGCTAGCAGCTAGGCTGGGGGAGGAGGGAGGGGGTCTATGTGGGGTGGGGGGTAGGGTTTTTTTTAATAAGGGGTTTATTTCTCCTTTAAACCTCTATATACATTTTCTCATATGCAGGGCTAAGACAGTGGCTAATAAACCTTAATTAAGACTTTCAGTTTGAAAATGTCTTAAGAATTAGCATATTCTTTAACCTAGCAGTCAAATAGTTTATGTTCATTAAAGAAAATGCAAGCATTCATTCTGAAGGTACAGTTTTTCTTTTAATAGAAATAGGCATGCTTTCAAGGGTGCATAAGCCTCCTCTATAATGAAAATATTTTTTTGCATTTTGTATAGAAGATAGTCTGAGAGAAAACCATTTACGTGGGGGAAATGTTTATTTTCTCAACCATTTGTCTATGCCTCACTAGCAGGCAGAATAATTCAGTGCCTCCCCAAGCCTCGGTCAACAGGCTGCAATGAAATTAAAAATATTAACCTAGGAATGTCAAACAGAATGTGCCTCATCCCCACCTGCCTCATCTGCATATCCCACTGGTAACTCTACTGGTACTATGAGTCAGTGGCACTGGTCATTGTGTCGATCCCCAGTAAGGAGGAGGTGTTACAGCTCCAAAAGTCAAATTTAACGGAGTAGAAAAAGGGGTCAAAATGGACACATGGGTATAATTTATTAAAGGGAACTATTGGGAAAATAAATATTTAATATGTGCTTTAGCATACTGAAATAAGAAACTTTCTAAATACAATCAGTGAAAAATTTTGTAACGTGTCTGAAATATTCAAGTTCAACTTCACTATTCCTCTCTCGGCATCTGTTTCTCTTCATTCTCTCTTCATGCAGGAGTTGGGTTTCAGATAATGATTGACAGTTAGTCCAATATAGTTAATCCAATATTATCTTATTGGGGGGCTCCTTTTGCTAGAAGATGTATTAGAGCTCATTGTAATCACCAGACATCTCTCTACATGCAGGATTTGTGCAAAAGGCAGTCATTTTGTTAGATTTTGTTTGTACTGGAATCAGTTACTTGAGTGAGCTCTAATTCATGTGTGTTTCATGTTATGAAATCAGATTTTCTCCGTTTTCGCTATGTCAAAACTTTTAATTGCCATATTCAATTTTCTATTCAGATACATTGAATAACAAATAAGAAATGTTAAATCCATTACCTTCTAATCTCTGAAGCTCGTCAGCAGTCATTTCACCACTTTCTCTCTCTTCTGATACGGATGCCACTTGAAGGACCTGTGAAAATTAATTACAAAAGAGTTTTGTTACGAGATAACCTATTAAACAATTAAATAAAGCTTTCTTCAACAGTAGGAGAAGTGCACTACTGTATATATTTTTGATTCTTCTTCTAAAAAAAATAAATAAGCAAATTAAAAAATACTTCATGTTCATCGTGAACTTGGAAACTATGCATAATTTCCAGAAAGCTTGAGATTTTATTGCAGGAATTTAAGGGTCATGATTATGTATTATCTAAAGCTTGCCATACACTGGAAGAAAATAGCTGCTGACTAGGGCATTCCACACTGGACTACTTAAAACCCTGGAGATTAAAATGTCTGAAATCTCCCCATGTGTCATAGCCCTTATATGTTGATTAGTACCCAATCCAAAATATAACTCATGGTCACTTACAAGCTGAGCAAACGTGCTAACTTTGATCCTCTTGAATAGCTCATCTTTTTTGTATCTATAATCTGAAAAAGAAATAATTTCCATAAATAAATTATACATTTACAAATAACCATAAACTAACATATGTAAGGCAGAGGCCTAAAACAATCCTATAGTTCAGTGATACAATGATTCATCCCCAAATTTTACTCTTAACTGGTCAGCCTTCCCTTCAGCCTTCCCTTCCCCTCCTTCCATTGCTCTGGACCCCCCTTGGGAGGCTAGCCCTACAGTTTCTGAACCACTGCCCTAAAATGAGGTATCCTAAAACATGGCCTTAGCAATGGAATTCTTAACATAACCACAATCCAAAAAACACTGTACCGTTCTGCCCAGGATATTATATTAGTATTAAAAACACATTTTTCCACTTTAATAAAAGGACTTGGGGGTGATGGGTGTCTTTTAGGAGTGTTTAAGACTTTTCTAAACATCATAAACACAAAAGAAGCACAATAGGCTTGAATGAAATTCACACTTAAATAAGTAAAGTGCAATTCTGTGCAACATTTGCTTTCTTGACTAACACAGCCTAAAATGGTCAGTTTACTTGAGGCTAAATATTTGAATAAGAGACTTAGGAGGTAGCAATCATTTTTAAAATTAGCAAAAGGCATTAAAGTTTTAACTTTTCCATTAAAGAGTTAACTGAAAAGTAAATAAGGGAGTTAAAAGTCACATTTTAATGGTAAAAAAACTACAGTACATGGAGATCCAATACATTTCAAGAAATGCTTGGAGAAATTGATGTGGTTATATTGACAAACAGAAAAGGAGCTTATTATGCTGAAATGTAACAAGAATAGTCCAGAATTATTAGCATGGTTCTACATGCTGCCTGTGCTTGAAAACAGTAGAAATCAACTACTTTCAGACAAAAAATGTTGGGAAAATGACTCCCTTAAAAGTTAACTAAACAAACTTTGAATGAGACTATCCAAATTGCAACCCCACCAGCAGTTGATGAACTACAACCCTTAGCTAAATATATATATATATATATATATATATATATATATATATATATATATATATATATATATATATATATATATATATATATATATATATATACACACACACAGATTATTAGTTATTTACCTGGTTCTGTCTGACAAGATGCTTCCTCAGAGCTTTGGGACATAATGAAGTGAGTAGTGATAACTGAATGAAAACAAGGTAAATCCTGCTATGCTGTTTAATCTCAAAGAACTTCACGGGGCTGAGAGACTATGAAAATGGGCTAAATCCTGGTTTGGAGCCTCTCAATATGCAATACCAGAAGACACACAGAGGTATTGTTCTGCATTTATCACATCTGAATTGGCTCAGACATTGTACCCTCCCAGTTGATCATATAATAGGCAGAATTACTGTACCAAGTGGTTTGATTTCATGTGGATAGAGGGCATCTTTACCAGCTGGTACAAAAGTACCCATTCTAAGAGCTTAAGAAAAAAAGTGTATTTTATACTCCACATGATACGAGACAAAGACTTGTGTGTTTGCTTAAGCCTGTACTGAACAATAGCAGAGAAATAAAGAAGGGAAACTTAAGCAGACCTGGATGGATTGTCTCTTTGGCAGTGACAAAACATTATTTGTGAACCCTAAAGAAGAGAATTTGGCAAAAGTATAAAAAGCGATTATTAGGGGAGAAAAAAAAAATAAGGTTTCAGGATTTCAACTGGGCTTCTTTATTATAGAAATAACCAGTAAATTTGCTATTCCAAGCTCATGGCACAAAACACGCTCAGATAGCAAGCAGTAAATATTGTACATGCTCAGAATATGTCAAAATCTAGTTTGTGATAAGCTCTTATTTTGAAGCATTGTAATGTATTTATGTATGAAATATTTCTATCGTTCTGCTGATTTCAATAAACTATCCAATTAAGTGTCTTGATTTCAAGAAAAGGAAATGGCTTTAAAAGATCTTCTTATCACAGATCATTACGTGGAGGAAGGCTCAGAGTTTTTCCCCTATGTAAGCTGCTTCTTCAGTTAGAAAACTTTATTAAACCAATGTTTTGGTCACTACAGAGATCTTGAGAAAAGACAGGTGGTGGTCAAACATTTAACTAAAGCACAATTTTAAAAAATGAAACATATGTATAATGCACACATAGAGAAAGAGCCTTACTACTAACTGTGTATGAACAAACCAGCAACCACCATACATAAAATGTACTTTCCTAAAATGCAGTGGCAACCACACCCACTTACTTTTCTTTATTTCTTCTATTCTTTCCATGTACTTAGTCATGCTATTACCTGCAAGGAAACACAATGTAGTAATTAACGAACGTTCTGTCAATCCATAGGTGAAGTTACTTCTATAACATGACAGCACGAAAAACTCATATTAGGTAAACTATAAAGCCAGCCATCCATGCATAGATAAAAATCACTTATTTGTGTGTGTATGCCGCTCTACGATATTATAGGACATTTTTATAATAGTGTAATTTTAATAGACATGGAACCCCCATACTTTTGAAAAATGAGCCCCCCATCCCCACTGCATCAACTGCTCCCACTGAGGATCCTACAGGGCAGGCAGGATTCCCACTGAAGGATAATCTTACATCCCTTTATTCTAAAGGTGGCCATACACAATGGTTGTACGAAAGATCTTTCGCCAACTCTACTAACGTTAAGAGCCTAATCGTCAGATATGCAGGTAAAAACAAAAAGATTTTTGTAGCTCTATCTGATGATTTAGCATTAACGTTATGATGTTCAGGCCCGATCAAAATTTACAGTCCTGTCCAATTAACGAGACGACCGATATCCAAGGCTTTTTACCCATATTTGTCGCCTTGCCTCCCACCACACATACACAGATTATTGTACGATAGATCTTTTGTACCATAAATATTGGTGCGTGTATGGCCACCTTAAAGGAACAGTAACACCAAAAAATGAAAGTGCTTTAAAGTAATGAAAATATCATGTAATGTTGCCCTGCACTAGTAAAACTGGTGTGTTTGCTTCAGAAACACTACTTTAGTTCATATTAACAAGCTGCTGCGGAGCAATGGCGGAAATTGAAAAACGGCTATATGGCACAGGTTAACTAATTTATAACAGATAACACCATTAGACAGACAAAGCTTATTTGCTATCTGCTGTGTAACCTGAGCCTTTTCTCCTTTGAATGGCTGCCCCCATTGCTACACAGAAGTTTATTTATATAAACAATAGTAGTGTTTTTTAAGCAAACACAGTAGTTTTACTAGTGCAGGGCAACACTGCATTATATTTTCATTACTTTAAAACACTTTTTGATGTTACTGTTCCTTTAAGGGAGGGGACAATCCACCCTGATTTTTGCATTTAAAGACCTGCAAACATGCAATGACAAAAGGGCCTTAGGCCCCCCCCCCACGATCACAGTGCACACAGTATTCATGAGTGTTGGGTGGGGGCATATAGGCATCCCCCATCTTTCCTTATGGGTCATTTACATGTCCAAGTTAGGGAGCACAAGCAGGCGCATGCTGCAATAGAGCCCTGTACTTACCACAGCTGGTGCTGCTCTCTGCACAGCCAGATTTTTGTGTTTAAGCAACTGTTTAAATGCCCTTTAAGATTCACCAGTACTTCAAACATTTTCTATGCATACAGTTAAGTTTTCATTGCACAACAACCTCTGCCTATCGTACTTATGCTGATATCGTATATCTTGTCTGATACGATGAGATCCTTAGTATTTTTCTGAATCCATAAAGGTCATCTATAAGTGCCAAACTTTTTTTGTTTTAAACCTATCTTACTTCTCTAAGGTGTTTGCAAATAGTTCCTACTATTAGTATACCCATATCCCACAGTCTTTGAAAAATGCAGGAGGTCTGTCCTTTCGGCATTGTTTGGGAACCTGACCATAGCTGTTGTGAGGAAATGGAAGTAGAGCAAGCAAGCATGGGCCATAGGTAGTAAAATTAATTATCAATACCATTATCCACAAAGTATGCATGTTGATTTAGATATGTTACACTACATTTCATGACAACAAATAACCAGAGAATGAGACTTATGCAGCCACAATTGACCACTTCATTTTGTGTATGCCATATATAAAGCGGAAGGATTGTGCCTAGATTAAAGCTATTTGTCATGTTAATATCAGCTAATGGAGCTTGCACAAATGTACTTCCATGTACAGTAATTCCACGGGCTTCACTTACCCGAGCATGATAATAAATGATGCAGAACAAACGCAGATTTCATTTCTTATAATATACAATGCTCGGAACACTAATGGTTTTGCTCGTGCTGGACTAGAGCTCTGCACCAAGAGCCAGATTTACACTTAGATCACCATACCATACCTTAAGTCTAATAAGTCAATTAACATTTAAACATTAAATAAACCCAATAGGATTGTTTTGCCAGTAATATGAATCCATGGAGCTTAGTTACCATCAAGTACAAGGCATGGTTTTATTATTACAGATAAAAAGATTAATTTAATCCAAATAATCCAAATTTTTAAAAATTATTTCCTTTTTCTCTGTAATAATAAAACAGTACCTTGTACTTGATCCAAACTAAGATATAATTAATCCTTATTGAAAGCAAAACCAGCCTATTGGGTTTATTTAATGTTTACATGATTACTAGACTTCAGGTATGAAGATCCAAATTTCGGTTATTCGAGATGATCTATTGGGCACAAGCAACAATACTGACTTGCTGTTAGTGGAATATTGGACTGTTAGTTAAAATGAGGTATTGGTCCTATGTGTCAACATGTGTATGTCATGTACCCAGTGATCAATACAACCAAAAGGTACACATAGCATCAGACAATGATTATGTGCCTGAGCATTACATTCTATGACATAAATGTAAAGAAGTGATGTTGGTTCCTTTTTCTACTGGATTTGGAGACATGCTTGACAAGGGAACTCTTTTTGCAGAATGTTACATGTTGCTTCTAACTTCTTTGGATTGATGCAGTATTATTGTTATTATTGAATGGAACATAATTTCTGAGCAAATTATGCATATGCTCACCATATATAAACACATAGGCATTTAAAAGGTTGATTCACTTTTAAGTTAATCTTTAGTATAATATAGAATAGCCAATTTTCAGCAACTCTTCATTATTTATTTTCTAATTGTTTGCCTTCTTCTTCTTTCTCTTTTCAGTTTTCAATGGGGGTCACTGACAAAATACATTTTGGCTGAGGAAGGGGCCTTGGTGCTCCGAAAGTTTGCAATGTATTTTTTTTTATTGTTAGCCAATATAGGTTTCACTTCTACAATACTTTTTGTATTTGTTTGTTTTTTTATTTGTTATTTTTGCCACTGGCTAACACGGTACCACAGTTTTTGTTTTGTGCTTAATAAAAATAACTGAAAAACCACAAATAAAAAACAATTGCAAATTGTATCAGAAAATCACTCTTTACATCATACTAAAATTTAACTCAAATGTGAACAAACCCTTTATCAGTAAAAGGTGTGAAAGTCAATGTTCAGTGGTTTTAATCAGAAACAATTCACTTGCATGTTTGGTGCAACACAGTATTACTAGCAACAGTAACTGGTCACTTTGAAACAGAACTATTGTGATCTTGAATGTGTGTCAGTCAAGCAGTACATTTTAAGAATTCCATAGAGCACAATGTGCCTTTCCATTAGTAGTAACATATTAAGTACTCAAGAATAAATAATAATATTAAGTATTCAAGAAAAAATAAGCTATGAAAACATTATTTTTAGTACATCAATTAACCTCTTAATTATTATTGTTCGATTTCCAGATTTCCAGGTTCAGAACATCTCTATTTGCTAGAAAACTAGCAATAGTTCTGAGTCCATTGAAGCTGCAATGTAAGGACATTAAATGGATCACACTATATTTTAGGCAGGGTATAAACATGCCAGCTTTTATTTATAATATTCCTATTCTGTCCAGCAACTTCATTATATGTAGAGCTTAATCTGAAAGAATTGTCCTGAACATTGTGGCAGTAATTACGGTCTAAATGTATGGAGATGTGAACAAGTAATATGTCATAACCCTTCCGACAATTAAAATTGTTGCAGAAATTGACTACTTATACAGAGTTTTGGCACTTTATAATCTTCAGACATCACACATCGTTTATATTTACCAGTATGTTATCTATTTCTATCCACAGCAGCAGCACTGATAAGAAAACTCACCATGGTCCAGCAGTAGAGCTGCTTTCTATGAACTGAGTGTTGTCTCTGGTATATGTCTGAGACAATTGCCTTTTTCAGTTTCTCACCAGTCATCGATGTCCCAAAGGGCAAGTATCTCAAAATGATAATTTTGTAATAGCTTACCTTTAAATCTATCTCATGACTTTATTTTGTATGTATTAATAAAACTGCAACACATAAGCTAATTACATTTGATAATTTATGTAATTTCTCAGCCCGACATGAAAGTGAGAACAATAGTTCCTAGGGGCTATGACACAAGTGTTCTCAGGTGGTCAAAATGCCATCAGTGTTCAAAACTCAGGAGTGCCACAAGCCAAAAAAAAATCTCTTGCAAAAACACAATAAAACAAAACCTCTAATCACAGTTTAGCATTTTCAAAGACACTGACCTGTATCTAGCCTTGTTTTGACATGCTGGTATTTTTGATTCTGTGGAATTCTTTTCTTCAAAATCTGAAATGATGAATATCATTTTCTTAAATGCATGGCTTGTTGAACACAGAAGTAAGAAGAGCGTAAATCAGTGATATATATTACTATTAAATTAACATAAATATTAATAGGGTCTATGATGTGCTACAAGAACGAAGCACTATGCGTGCCATAGGTTATAGTTAATATGTGGACAGAACCAGAGGTTTACGTAGTACCATATGAATTGTAGCAAGTGTGAAAACTGAAGCTACTGAAGAGGTTTGCTTAGTGATGTGCATTAATGTTCTCTGCCATAGCCCAAAAGTCTATTAGGTAAGCATTGCTGCTGTTCTCTTTTAGCTGGGTTCATATGTCCACCATCTACATCTGTGGTCCCAAACAGTGGCTCGTGAGCAACATGTTGCTCACCAACCCCTTGGATGTTGCTTCCAGTGTCCCCAAAGCAGGTGCTTATTTTTTCCCTGGCTTTGTGCCAAGTTTTGGTTGAATAAAAACCAAGGTATACTGACAAACAGAGCCACCTATAGGCTGACAATCCACACAGAGGCTACCAAGTAGCTAATCACATCCCAGGACCCTTTATTATGGTTGTGTTGCTCCCCAACTCTTTTTACATTTGATTGAGGCTCATGAGTTAAGGTGGCAAAACACGGAGAGATCTGCTCGTTTGACAATGTCCCCAAACGAGCGGATCTCTCCCCAATATGCCCACATTGAGGTGGGCAATATGGGGCTTATCCGATCGTGGGCCCTAGGGCCCAACGATTGGATCCTAACGATGGCTAACGGGCGGTCGAATCGCGGGACCTCATAAACGAACAGATGTGGCCGCGATCCAACTGGATTTTTAGGGACTTTCGGGCAGATATCGATCAGGGAAGTCCATCGGAGGGCCCCATACACGGGCCAATAAGCTGCCGACTCGGTCTGTCGGCAGCTTTTATCGGCCCGTGTATGGCCACCTTAAGAAAGACTGGGGACCTCTGCGCTCATAATAAATCTCAACAAGAAACAATTGAAGAGCTTCAGAACTTGTGCTCAATCATGACTAAAATGGTTATTTGTCAGAAAAACCAATCATGGTATGTACACAGGAAAGCCTGCAATTATTCACTCTCCATTGTACTTTAGAGGACATGTAAACCAACCCCCAACAAAATTTTTTTATTAGCGAACAGACTTTCTGAAACATTTAAATACTTGCCACTCCAGTTTTAAAAGGTTAATAGTAAGGCTGCAGCATCCGCTTAACCACTTCTCCTTCCTCTTCCTCCTCCTCCTCCTTTAACCCACTCAGCCCCTCCCTCAGGAATTTGCTTTGGCTGTTGGCTACTGAGCATGCGCAGTTCTTCTCAGCTCAGATGACTAAACACACCTTCCAGTATTGTATTATAATAATTAAAGCTCCCTGTTGCAAAATATGGGATTTTAGAAGTAAAACTTGGAGTTCCATGACCTGTATAAAAACATGATGCCTTCGGCTTGTGTTTTTATATGGTCAAATAACTTATAATATCCTTATATTTTACAAGAGGGGTACTTTATTCACTATAAATATTTTACCAAAACTATGGGCTGCACTTGTGGATATGATGATTATCTCCAGTGTCATACTGTAGTCCTGTCCCACTTAATGGGACCTGACCTGCAGGGCCCCACTGCTACCCAACCCTGCCAATGCCACAGCCACACGCCTACTGGGATTTCTGCCCGTATGGTGGATCAGCCTAACACTGACTATCTTTTCAAAATGCTGGCTAGGGCCTTTTTAAGGTGCCTGACCCTTAGGTATACTCACTGGGCATTTTTAAATGCCTGGATTGCAGGTATACTCACAGGTATACTCACAGGGCCTTTTTAAGGTGCCTGACCTGAAGGTGTATACCTTCAGGTCAGGCACCTTAAAAAGGCCCTGTGAGTATACCTGTGAGTATACCTGCAATCCAGGGCCTTTTTGAGTGCCTGGATTGCAGGTATGCTCACAAGTGAAAGAATTTCCTATAGGAGCATATGGAGGGCTATTCCAAGCATTTGTCACCAAGAGAATTGGTAAATTCTACTGAAACACCAAAACTGAAACTGCTCATCATTCAGGACCCCACTAACCTCCCTAAAAGCTCCCCCTGCCCTACTCACCTTAACAGCTGCAAGGGTATTAAAGGGAAACTGCAATTCTCTTCTAATGAATGGCAATGTTGCCCTTTCTTTGCATTACATGGCCCTGTAGCCATAAATGGCAATATTTGTCCCTTGTTTGCATTACAGCGCCTCTTAGCAGCAGCTCCAATTGCTAAAGGCTAATGATATTCTCGTCACGCTTTCTCCCACACACGAGTTACTTAGAATATTTGGCAAATTTGCACAACGCCACAAAGTATTTAATTGAGCTGCCAGCAATAGCATCTTCCCATAAGCCACAACATACAATCTCCCCATCTAAGCAACCTTCACTGCTCGCACTGTTGCACTGCCATTAGCAGAATGAATAACAATACATATGAATAACAATAGATATGCCTTGCTACATAAGGAACCCTTTTACTATTCCCAGACCCCAGCTCTTACCTCTGGATCCCCGATGCTCCTTTTCGCTGACATGATCTTATTCAAAAACTATACAGCACTGCGGCCCGGCAACTTCCCTTCCCTCCACCCCCCTTGCGGCAAACGGCAGCATCCAACAATCACGTTCCCTATTGGTGGACTTCGTAGCGAACACAAATCGCTATGTGTATGACTGGAAAAGAAGGCGTTGCTAATAATGCTGATGACAGTTCGCTGCGGTTGCTAGGCGACAAGGGACGCCAAATCCTTTGTGATCCAGTGAGTGGCCAGTTCCCGCCTGACTGCCCGGAGAATAAAATATGTGGGCGTTACAGTGAGGCCTCTTGGTATAGGCTTTATACCCATTGGCGAGTACATGCGCCCCTGACATTTAACTATAAATATGTAGTATATTTCCATAATTTCAGCGATATTGCAAAAACAAGCCCATTTTACAAAGCCACACCTGAACTGCATAACACATAAAAAGTGCACCACAAGAGGGACACAGTGGACCCCACCATTTTGTGACATGTTGTGGAGCTAAGCATTGTAATTTCAAAAAACGGTCCGCACACACCAATATTGCAGTCGGGGATTGTGCCCCTTTTATTAATGCCACCAACAATCAACGTTTCGGGGGGGAACACAGCCTCCCATCTTCCTGAAGAAGGGAGGCTGTGTTCCCCCCGAAACGTTGATTGTTGGTGGCATTAATAAAAGGGGCACAATCCCCGACTGCAATATTGGTGTGTGCGGACCGTTTTTTGAAATTACAAAGCAGTAAGGAGACCGGGCTAGGTCAACGGAGGACCAGCACCCCCACGCAGAAAAGTGGAAGGAGGTGTGCGGTAATAGAACATTCTATTGTAGTGGAGCTAAGCATTCCATGACACACTGTGGCACCAGCATCATGACAGGCTCAGTGTTGCACAAGCGTCCATGGTACACTTTTCTAATCCCCTACTGTGAATCTACCCATCTACAATCTACTTCTTGTGAGGCGACTTCGGAAAGTGAAGCACCGCGTGTGCATTGCCGCAGGCGATTTTCATTTTAGCATGGGGAAGGCAGTACGGGGAGATTGTCGCCCCGAAGAAGAGGCGATTTGTCGATGGGGCGACTAATCTCCCCGAATCTGCTTGTGTGGACTGACCCTAAAGCCATTGTGCATAGTACGTGCCCCAACAATTCCTCAAACTGGGGGCATGCTGAGGTTCAGTGCTGATTATTGCACTGCCCAGGAAAAGGGTTGCCTCCTGGCCGGTATATTACCTGTAAAAATGGTGGTTGATCCCAATGTTATTAATGGGAAAAAAGATAAATATATAAGAAGCCCGCTATTTTTTTCCAGAAAAGGTGGCAACCCTACCCAGGAATGCTCTTGGGTGGGGAGGGTGGCCATTTTAAAATAATTTACAGCTCAGAATATCTCCAGCACCTGCAGGGAGTCATGACATTTATAAATTGAAAAAATACAGCTTCGAATTTTAAATTAATTAATTTAATGCTGTAATTTCAGTCTTTGCGGTAATGTATTGCACTATATCACTTACACTCTCTCGCACTGACTTTAGCACGTCTTTGATGCTGCCAATACTGCTATTCCCTATGAATTCTGTAGTCTGGTTCTGCCATACCGAAAGTAATAGTGGAGCGGTGTAGAAAGTGTGTGACCCACTGTCCTGCAAAAAACAGGAATGTTTGGAGGTATTATATTGTCTATTGTATGGGTTACCTATGAGTAAGTGCCCCAGCAGGCACAAAACGCGCTAGGTTTTATCATGTCCTAATAAATTTTTTAAATTTTTTAAATTTTTTAACTGATTGTTTCTTTACTACTGGAGGTCCTCACATCTCTTTTTGATATATTGTTCTGGACTTGCACCCTGGGACTGGGGTGAACTGTTAGTTAAAGTTTCTTAGGTTTATTTAATATTTGATTTTCAACTTTTTTGATTCATGATTTATTTTTGAGTAGTACTGTATATATGCTTTTGTATGGTATTGGCACAAACCCTGCCATTACACATGTTGTATGGGTAACCCTTTCTTGGCTGTATTACAGTTATTCAGTGTTGGACTGGGGCAGTGACATTATCGAGGGGGAGGGAGGGTACACTTGTAATGGGACCGGCAAAATCCGCTTCTGAACGGGGGCCCAGCTGTGTTGCGAAAGTTCTATAAACTACTTTATAAAAAATAGTGCCACTCCAGCAGAATTCTGCACTGAAATCCATTTCTCAAAAGAGCTAACAGATTTTTTTATATTCAATTTTAAAATCTGACATGGGGCTAGACATTTTGTCAATTTCCCAGCTGCCCCCAGTCATGTGACTTGCCCCCAGTCATGTGATGTCATTTTTATTACACTGTTTACACTGCAAATAATTCACTCTACCATAAAAAATTTCATTCCTGAACCACCAAGTGTATTTTATTTTAGTTGTAATATTGGTGTGTAGGCAGCCATCTCAGGCCATTTTGCCTGGTCATTTCAGCTTTCAGAAAGACCCAGCACTTTAGGACAGAACTGCTTTCTGGCAGGCTGTTGTTTCTCCTACTCAATGTAACTGGATTTCACTCTTGAGTGCTGTTTTTAGATCTACCAGGCAGCTGTTATCTAGTTTCAGGGAGTAGTTATCTGGTTAACCTTCCCATTGTTCTGCTGAGGGGGGGGGGAGGGGTTATATCACTCCAACTTGCAGTACAGCAGTAAAGTGTGATTGAAGTTTATTAGAACACAAGTCACATGACTGGGGGCAGATGGGAAACTGACAATATGTCTAGCACCATGTCAGATTTCAAAATTAAATATAGAAAAAATCTGTTTGCTCTTTTGAGAAACAGATTTCAGTGCAGAATTTTTTCCCATGACAGTATCCCTTTAAGTATCAAGCAATGACAATGCAGAGAAGCTTAACAGGAGCAGCAGGGGCAAACTCCACTGACCACCAATGAATTAAAAACCATTAAGTACATTTCTCTAACCCCAATAAACTGACTGATTTATTAGCAAATTAATAATTTTATTAACTGTTTATAGGAACTACTTATTATAGCGTAACATCAGCTGTTTAATTGGGATCTAGTTACTGAATTATATGTGCATCTACTGGCCCCACAGCAAGATCATTGGGTCCCATAGACTTACTTAATTTATATAACTTATGCAAAAACTTATGTTATATATGCAAAAATGTATTTTACATAAGAAACATAAGTAACATGTATCAAGCAATGACAGGGCAGAGCAGTGTGACAGGGGTAGGTAAGTGGGTAGGTTTAACTTAGGGCAGACTCCACTGACCCCCAGTGTATTAAAAAATTGAAGGTAAATTCCACAGCCCCCCAATAAACTGTCTGACTTATTAGCACATTAATTCATTTGTTTAACTATTTATATAAACTACTACTGACTAGTTATTGGGCCCTCACAGAAAAAACATTTTGGAATTGACATTTTTCATGAACATGTATTGCAGCTACTTATCAGTCCCACTGGGCCCTCAGCAGTTGCAGGGTCTCTATCCTCTATAGTTACACTGCTGCTTTTCAGTACGATTGGTCGGTTTGTAAAAGTAGTTGTGGCTTAAAAAAAAAACATCCAACAAGTCCAACCTTTTGTCCTAGCGAAACCTACCTAACTGTTTATTGATCAATTCAATATCATACACAAGGGGCATGGCCAAAAATGTTGGCACTGCATGCTTGTGTTCATGGAGAGGGGGCCATATAGATAACTTGTATGGGGCCCCAAAGTTTCTGGTGGCAGCCCTGGACTGGGGTACCAGGGGCCCATCAGTGATCCTGACCCCAAGGGCCTACCGCTTAACTTCCACCCCAATTTCAGCGACTGCCCACCAGGACATCAGTTAATAAGAAACAATTCATTGACAAATATGTTTGAAAGAAAAATTTGCATTTTTATATTATTCTATTGGAGCCCCATATCCATTTTAATATGTCCTCAGTGAAGCAACAAATTGGAGTATGCTTAAACATGTTAGTACAGAAGAAACCATCACTAAGTGCCACAGTGCTTATCTTTTACATGTGTGTAGCAACAACTATTCTACTATTCTATTAATGGCCACAAAACCATTTGCCACTATGAATCTGTTCATGAAGAAACTCATCTCATGGAAAGCTCTCAAGTGGCTCCATTCCTCCCAACATTTGGGAAGTAAAAAGAGGGACAACATTTTTTTTCCGCACGTAGCGCAGCAATTTTTTTGACCACACCCCTTTCTGTGGCCACACCCCCTAATTACCATGTTCGGTTTACACAATTTGGCAGGTTATGAAAGTTTGAAAATATTTCTCCTTATCTAAACTGTGTTTTTGTGTCTCAAAATTGTTACAAAGTATCTTATTTGCACCTGTTAGCTGGGCTCTCTGCTAAAAGCCAATTAAGTGAGAAACTTTGTTTCTTTTTCTGGCTGTTCAGTGCAGAGAAAAGAGGGACTTTCCAGTACAAATGAGGGACTGCGGGTTGAGCTGTCAAAAGAGGGACTGTCCCTCCGAAAAAGGGACAGTTGGGAGGTATGTGGCTCTAAATAGGTGATTGCCATGTTTAAGTTATATATATATATATTTTTTTGCTTTGACTTAACTGAAGACTTAAAGGGGAAATGTCACCCAGACATAAAAAGCTGTATAATAAAAGTCCTTTTCAAATTAAACATGAAACCAAAATTCTTCTTTTTATTAAAACATCCATAAATGTTATTAACTCTTTTAAAAGTCTCAGCTGTTAATCATATATTGCCTGCCCCTCCTCTATGCCTTACACAGAGGTGGGGCAGGAAATTACTTTCCCTTTCCATTCTGCTCTTCCTAGATGTCACTGCACTCCCCACATTCCCCCCTCCCTTCTCACCATGCTAATTGTTTAGCCACAGCATGGACTAGGATATCAGCCCCCCATTCTGGCACATTAACATGATGCAAAGCTTGCCTTAATAACAGTGTTAACAAAATGGCTGCTGCCTGCTTGCTGTGATTATGAATTCCAAAAATAAACATAAAACAAAACGTAAATCATTTTTATAGTGTAAGTGAAGTTTATTTTGCTTGACCAACATCAAAATAGGATTTGGAATTCTTTCTTAAGGTGACAGGTCCCCTTTAAAGAATCTGGATCTGACATTTTTTGGGGTTGACATTAAAGGGTCTATATTATTGTTTTGTACAATTGTAAAATAAGTGCCTCCACATTTTTGTGAAAAAGCACTTTATTTACTCCAAAAGGTGTAAAGGCTGTTTAATAAAGGTTATCACGGGTATGCTCAATCAGCTTGGTGAGTGCAAGCCAGGTCTCCTCTGCGGTTGGAATGATTTGGTTAGCTGGTAGTGCAAATCCATATCGGCCAGTATCTCGCAGCTCAAAACTGTAGGAGTACTTAATTCCCTGATTGTAAGTCCAGTCAATGGTTCCTCCACTTGCTTGATCTGCAATTCACAAATATGTATCTCTAAATATTAGGGACTCATTTCCCCACAAAAACTCTTTTTTTATGGTGTGAACCCCCCATTGTCATGTAAACCAACGTATTGGGTTTAATTGCATTACATAATATGAAGAATCAGATGGTTAGATATAAGGAACAGTTCATATAAACTACAGTATTAAAGGATACTTAAGTGCTATAAAATAAGGAAAATAATAATACAGTGAACTGTAAAAGCTTCCTAAAAGAGAAGCAGTATATTCAACCATATCACTCATTTATATAATTCTTCTTCTATGTGTAATCTGTAAGGGAACTGGAATGTGTTGCTACTTTAGACACTTTTAAGTGATGCTTTTTAAGTTGAGGCCTGAAAAAGCCATGTTAAAACTCCCAAAACAGCCCCCACAGACTTGATAGCAAGTTTATTCAAATATATGGAAGGCTGTTTCAGGCACTTTAGTGCAATGATTTTGAGCTCTTGCCCTATGGGCACAAACATTAGAACCCATGGGCATCTAGTTACACCCCTGATTACCGCACTTGAAACTTCAAGTGAATAATGGTATCCTTAAACTATCACAAATAAACAAATGATGCTGGCGTTTAGAACGATCTAGGGCTCTGTGCCGTCCTGAGTTGGTCTTTCTGATGCTGCCCCCCCCTCACTTGCCACATTTAAATTTTCAGCATTGGAGGGGCTGCATCATAAGTGCAGAGAGGGCAATTGTGCTCTCTGCACTAGAAGAGTGAAAATTGTGATTTAGGTTAATGGAAAAAATCTCCTGTAAATGCTCTCCCACCAGTGATAAAGTGAATTGCCGGTGGTAAAACATATTTGGCGATTCATTTTTCTTAAAGGCATACTATCATGGGAAAAAACATTTTTTTCAAAATAAATAAGTTAATAGTGCTGCTCCAGTAGAATTCTGCACTGAAATCCATTTCTCAAAAGAGCAAACAGATTTTTTTATATTAAATTTTGAAATCTGACATCGGGCTAGACATATTGTCAATTTCCCAGCTGCCCCAAGTCATGTGACTTGTGCTCTGATAAACTTCAATCACTCTTTACTGCTGTACTGCAAGTTGGAGTGATATCACCCCCTCCCTTCCCCCCCCCAGCAGCCAAACAAAAGAACAATGGGAAGGTAACCAGATAACAGCTCCCTAACACAAGATAACAGCTGCATGGTAGTTCTAAGAACAGCACTCAATAGTAAAAACCCATGTCCCACGTGGACACATTCAGTTACATTGAGAAGGAAAAACAGCAGCCTGCCAGAAAGCATTTCTCTCCTAAAGTGCAGGCACAAGTTACATGACCAGCAGCTGGGAAATTGACAAAATGTCTAGCCCCATGTCAGATTTCAAAATTTATTCATTTTCTCTTTTGAGAAATGGATTTCAGCGCAGAATTCTGCTGGAGCAGCACTATTAACTGATTCATTTTGAAAAAAAAAATTTTTCCCATGACATGAGGCAATTTAGGGCTGGTGATTTACTTTATTACTGGTGGAAAGCATTTTTCAGGAGATTAGTCGCCTGCAGAAGAGGAGATTTATCGTGGGCGACTAATCTGGTGTGTCATGGCCCTTAAAGTTGCCAGGAGCGACTTTTTGCTGTCCCTGTAAACCACTGGCACTGCCCGGGTTATCAAGTTGTCTCATGGCAGCAGCGCCCTTGATTTGAATATAAGATTATGAATCCATATTTGTGGCAAATTTTAACACTTTGGTTTGGATTTGGTTTGGGCAGGCTCTTGGATTTGTCTGAATCCTACTGAAAAGGGCTCAGATTTAATCCAATAATTGAGGAATGGTGATTCAAATTACCCATTATCTAGAAAACTCCATGTCCCAAGCATTCTGGTTAATAGGTTCCTATATAAATATATATACTCAAATCCAAACAGTGATATTGAGTTGTAAGATCAAATTGTGTAATATAACATGGATGGATGATTATGAAAGTGTTGATCCATCCGATTATTGAAATAGGAAGTGTTCATATATATATATAGTGAACTTACAGATGGTAGCAATGATACTGCCATAGGTGTAAGATGTACCATACAGTGAGGCCAATGCATTAACAGCATTCCTTGACACAGTGTTCTAGGTTGAAAAACAAAAATAAAATTATATGTTAATTGACACACGTTAAAATTGAATTTCAATACTATATATATATATATATATATATATATATATATATATATATATATATATATATATATATATATATATATATATATATATATATATATATATATATATATATATATATATTAGGGATGCATTGAATCCAGGATTCGGTTCGGGATTCGGCCAGGATTCTGTAGGAGCTTTGTAGCAGGATTCGGATTTGGCCAAATCCTTGTGCCTGGCCAAACTAAATCTGAATCCTCATTTGCAGGAAGGGAAATCATGTGACTTTTCGTCAAAAAGCAACGAAAAAAGCCTTTCCTGCTCCTAATTTGCATATGCAAATTTGGATTCAGATTCGGGTCAGTATTTGGCTGAATCTTTCACTAAGGATTTGTCCAAATCCCAAATAGTGGATTTGGTGCATCCCTAATATATTAGGGATTATAGTAGTTTACCAGCTCATTGTGGTCAGGAGTTCGGGCAGTAGTGTATCCATATGGGAAGAGAAGCATCTGGGAGTAGCTGTGAATGGAGACAAATCCTTTGATGTTGCCGTGGCTTTTAACAAAGTCCACAATGGCTTTCACTTCAGGTTCAGAATGGGCAGCACGTCCTCTGTAAGTTTCAGTACAGGGATTTGAGCTTGAGCCAGGACCTAGAGAACATCATTATCATTCATTTAGTTTGATAAGAGATGGTTTCATAAAGCAAAGAAAAAAGTAATTTTAAGAAAGATGCCTTGGGGCTCACGTGCAGTTTTGCATATTTGCACTACTGCAACTGAGTTACTTCCTTTGTTGTTACTGAGTTACTTTCTTCCTTGGCACTTCTATCTGCCCTAAAAAAGAAATTAACTCATGATAAGTCTTAAATTAACTAAAAGTTGGAAGACACCCCTGTATTATACTACAATGTGCTGGATGGGAAATAACACCCCACTTCATTCAATGGGTTAACTTAAACAATTATTCCCTCTATTAAACTAGCCTATCTGGCCAGTGGGTGTCCTACATCCTATTGTGAACCATGTTTGTTTTTGTTTGTTTTTTTTGTTTTATTGTCTCCCCTTTTCCCCTCTCCCCTGAAAGGAAAAATAGAGACTTTAAAAAAAAAAAAAAAAGTTGGAAGATTTGTCAGATTAAGTCCTATACTTATTTTTAGCAATTTTCCCATTTGCACTGAAAATATGCTCTCAACTTGGGCTTCTTAAAGCAGGGCCGGAACTAGTCCAGGCCCTCTTCCCCACATTCAAAACAGAATTCTCGCTCTGTGGCCAGGGCTGTATTTAGGTCCGATGCTGCGCTAGGCATCGGACCTAAACATGCCCATACGTTGTGTGCGATTAAGTCACGCGCTGATGTCACTCGCCGTGCATACTGATGTCACGTGACCACGATCATGTGAGAGGGGGCAAGGTGGCCGGCTGGGTTGCCTAGGGCACCTGGCCAGCTTGGCCCGCCTCTGTCTTAAAGATTTGAAAATTTTCATCTCAAAAATTTGAGCAAGGTGAATCTTTTGGCCTAAGTTATTAGATATTTTACAACTCCCATCTCTCCCTAATACAGTCTGTATTGAATACTCCTGCCAGTATTCCTCTCCTCCTTGGTGGTACCACTAATACTGCTGGTTCCTGCCTTAAACTTTTCTGTCTTGCTGCTTCTTACATCTGGAATGACATTGTCTGGAGAGAATCCCTCCTCTTCAGAAATAAACTCAAAGACTACTTCTTGGAGCACTTGCATAACATCTGACCCAGTTCTAGCATTTATACTGTACTCTGTCAACCATTGTAACTTGTATCACTTAATATCCCCCTATTCATGTCTGTAAATCACCCAAGAATTTCTTTCCTCTTGTCTCTTTGACTCTAAATCATTAATGTAACGGTACTTTGTATTTGTATTTATGGTACCTGTTTGTTTATTAATTTACTGTTCTACTGTACAGTACATAAGTGCTATATTAATAATAGTATACAAAAATATATATAAGAACATAATTTACAAGAGACTCATGGCTTTTATTATTACCTCCAAAACCTGCATCCCAGTTTCTGTTGGGGTCAGTTCCAACACAGAGGGAGCCAGAATTGGGAGATCTGGTTTTACGCCACATACGATCCTGCAAAGTAGAAAAATAAATGTTAATGCTGGAGTGTATGAGGATATAGCTTATTGTGTTTCAAGTAAATCACTTGTCTTTTTGTGCGTTGCAGTTATATATTTATTCCAGCAGTCATATTTATCTATAAAAGTGTACCTTCTATGCGCATTGGTTACAAAGTTTACCTAAACTATTTTTGCTTGTTTGTGCTTTAATTGGGTTTCCAATAAAATCTCAAGTTTAGTAAAGTTTGTTTTAGTTATATACAGTAAATTGAATGGAAATGCATAATATTAAGTCTGCAGCTATGTATCTGTTATGTTTCAATTAGAGCATCAGATGCAGGGGGTCTTGTAATGCACCTGGAGAAATGGCGCAAAACTTATCTAGCGCTGAGCTTTTTCAATAGTGAATTGTCCTCTTTACCTTGTAGTAAATTGGCAATGCCTCTGTGAATTGTCTTTTTGGCGAATTTTTGCTAGAAAAGCTGACTTCACTCTTTAGTAAATTTGCCCCATGGTATAGGCTTTTGCACTTTTCCTATCATGGCAACTGAGTCCTTTATGTTTTAACTCATAATATTAACATGAATAGACTCACCAGTAGTTAATGAAGTGGACAAATGGCCTTTTAGAAATGTAGTAAGATGCTAAAAGCCTATTTTCTTAAAGGGGCACTAATATGTTCACAATGATTAATCACTGTCTACATACTTTTTGCGGATGTTTTTAGCCATTTATATTTATAAAATATTAAAAGCCATTTATAAAATGTATTAGACCCTGCATTTTGCTTTTTCCAGGATCATGCACTGGAAAGTGACATTGCTGCAGTGGTGCAAGACATCAACTAAACTTCTCAGCTTTCATATTACACTCAAAAATACCTCAAATTAGTTTCTCATGCTGATACTATTTCAGTGGCGTTTTTATTCATATATCAATTCCGCTGGCACAGAATGCCCAAAAACACTGCTGCAGCCTACCCTTGATTAAAATGTAACGCTGCATTAGTGGTAGTTCTCAGCCCAGAAATGCTCTAATATGTCAGTACTGGTGCATTCAAGCTTTCAAGTTTGCATTATAACTTCCTTGCATATTCGACTTTCAAAATGGAGAATCTGATGCTGTTTGTGGTAGAGAAAAGTAGATAAGAGAGACCTAGCTGTTATGTGGAAAGACAGCTAGAATACATTCAAGTTGTGGAAGCCCTTCCACCAATACACAGATTACGAGTTAGTGCGCTCACACACAGTGGAGCTGAAGCTGAGGTCAGCCCAAATTGTAGTTAGCTAACATTTGTCAACATTTACACCTGTAGCAACCTAATGGAAGTTTGCAATACTCAACAATTGAGTTTGGCATGTTGTGTCAGTTGTGACTGAAGATCAATAGCTCCCTCACAAGCACAAAAAATGAATGCAGTTTACAGTAATCTCATGCATTTATATTCAGGTGGTGCAGGCAAGCTTTTAGGTTGCTATAGTTATAATTGCATCACTAAATTAACCTACCGATTTATGAGTGTAAACATAGCCATCAGGGTTGGTTACAATTTCCAAGAGGATATCAATATTGTTGAGTGTATTTGTCAAGGATGCGTCTTTCCCATAATCTGTTGCAATCTGTCAAAAAGGAAGAGGAAATATGTTTTTTTTTTAACAAACTCAATTAACTGTAGCAATAACCAAATTAGTTAATTCTGGTCCATAATGCAGAGGGGAGGAAGGGCTCTGCTTATGTGAACTATGTGTTTTCTTATGGCCAAAACTGTCAAATTCGACTTGGGAAATATCCAAATTCGAGTTTTTAAAAAAATTTTAATTAAATTTTCGAGATTTATCATACTCTGGTCCTTTAAGAACTCATATTCGACTATTCACCACCTAAAACCTGCCGAATTGCTGTATAAGTCAATGGTAGAGGTCCAGGGATCAATTTGGTGATGTTTTCAGCCTCCCTGACATTCAAATTTTTTTCTCAGAAAAAACTCAAATCGAGTTTTTTAAACTCAAATCGAATTCAATAAGAATTTGATTTGAGTTTTCAGGTCGATCCTATTCACCCGAGTTTATAAAATTAGATTTTTACAATAAATTCCAATTGGTCGAATTTCGAGTTCATGGGAGCTTATGGGAGTTTAAAAAAACTCACATGAATTCGAAATTCGACCCTTGATAAATGTGCCTCCCCGTGTTATATATGGTAATAAACAACATGCAAAGTAATAATTATCAGCTTGCAATATATTGTGAAAAAGGTAGGAAATTAAAAGACATGAAAATACTTTTCGGTTCCATAGCTAGAGAAAAAGGGACCAGCATGCAGTAAAACTGAAGGTCCTAACTAAAGAAACAATTACATAAAGCATAGATGAGCACCTACTGCTCACAAATATGGTTGGACCACAACAGCTGTTGGTGGGATCTGGGAATGTACAGCTGACATGCTACAGGTTAGATATCTCTGACATAAAAAGCATGTTATCATTTATTAAACAGGACTACCATATATATAGTATCAGAGGTCTAGGGCAAATCATTTCATTGCCCTTATTATATAAACACAAAATCTACACAAAAGTTCTACAGGATTTTTTTCAGATTTTTCTCGTCTTCCCAGCAAATATTTCAGATTATATTTAATTTCAAGTACATTTAACTCTGTAAGTGCTCAAATTGTGATGTTGTACCTTCTTGGCAAACCAGATACCGCTGGCCTGAGTGACCCACTCACGGGAATGGATACCAGTGTCAATCCAAAAAGCTGGACGGTTGGGACCTGTGCTGAACTAAATAGGGGAAGAAACAAAATGGCAGAGACAGGGAAATCAATTACATGATAGTATTTTGTTTGGAAAGATGAAAATGGAATTGGGCTGTAGGTGTGGATAATTTTAGTTAGATAAGAAAAGTAGTTTAAAGTGGGTACAAGGTATATAACCCCTAATTCTATTGCTTTTCGCTTTCTGCCTCCTGCCAACCCACAGAGGGCTTTGAACACCATTTCCCAAATGGATTTTTGTTGTACTTAAACCACTAGTCCCCCTAATGTTACTGTTTATGTAAAGGCATACACCTTATTCTATCCCTCAATTCATGTTGAGCCAGTTTTTTTTTTATTTTGTGTCAGACTCACTGTAATGTAATCTTTAACTGTACATTATTAACACCCCCACATGATAAACTAAACAAGATGACTTGTGTAGCGGAGTGGGTATAAGAAAATGTTCCCAGCGATAAAATGAAAACAAACATTTATATAAGTGAAAATATCTTAACCAAGTAGAAAATGAATAATTTAGTATGCTAATCCAGCTTTGTTGCATGATCTCTGTGCCCAAGGCTGTGGAAACCTAATGTGATGTCTGTAGTAGTAATTATAATAGATAAAAATCACCAGGATGTGCCTAGTACATTATTTTACAATATGCCTATAGTACACATTAATAACAGTGACCTTACCTTCAGAACATTAAGAGGACGGCCTTCATAGCTTGAGCCAATCTGTATTTTGCTGACCAAATTTGGATTTTCATTAACCAAGTTATCGATAAAAGCGTTGATCTGTTAAGTGCATACAAAATTCACATAAGTGCAGTGCTGGTTTTGGCAATTAGGACAGAAACTATGTACTGTATAGGTACAGGATTTATATATTTGCTTTGAAAAAAAAATCCACTCTTTATCAAGTGCTAGAAAGCTATTTGAATTCTAAACTCTACCATGCTTTACTGTATATGTACCAATTCATTGTAATTCAATCTAATGTATTGCATTAATATATATGGAAAGGTCTGCATATCCCAGACTCTGTACATTATTAAACTGCATTTGCAGAAATGCCTAAATGTCCCAAGTTGCTACAATGCTTTTTATTATCCCTCTGTACTCATGTCATTATCATATGTTGCTGCATTGTAACAATAGTTCAAGTATATACAGAGAAAATGTGGAAATGGTTGAGTCACCTCATCAAATGTATGATAGGTAGCATAATTGAAGCTGTCAGTTGACCTTGCGTTCTCGGTGGCACGATTACGTCTCATCTCGTTTTGCTCTTCATCTAGCAAGCTCTTTATAAAACAAAATGGAAATAACCATCACTTTCATCCTAACCGCAGTGAGAATATTTGTTAGTAATTACTACTACTATATATATATAGCATGGACCGAAACGTCACGTCGGCTATTCATGCAATAATTGAATACACTTTGCTTTGATACACGGAAATCCTGGTGTTGCTGGTCTTTCTTGGAGTATATATATATATATATATATATATATATATATATATATATATATATATATATATATATATATATATATATATATGTAGTCCCGCAGTACCAGCACTCCGATCTTTAAACAGGTTCGTGGTGCACGATCAAATACAGGATATATAGAACAAGAAGGATCAGCACTCACTGTATTGATGTGAAGAAAAATTTGCTTTTATTTATAAATAAAAGCTAATTTTTCTTCACATCAATACAGTGAGTGCTGATCCTTCTTGTTCTATATATATATATATATATATATATATATATATATATATATATACACGTTCCTATTCTGGTAACTCATGGGTACTGCAGCATAAGCTGCAATAATTAAATTATTAAAAATAAAAAGAAAGTTAACATTTGTGCCTGAAACTCAATTGAATGCTGAGTGGAGAAAAGTAATATACTAAGTTGTACTATAGTGGTACAGGTATGGGATCTGTTATCCAGAATGCTTGGGACCTAGGGTTTTCCAGATATTGGATCTTTCTGTAATTTAAATCTTCATACCTTAGGTCTCCTAGAAAATCAAGTAAACGTTGACTAACCCCAATAGGCTGGGTTTGCCTCCAGTAAGGATTAATTATATTTTAGTTTGGATCAAGAACAAGGTACTGTTTTATTATTACAGAGCAAAAGGAAGTCCTTTTAAAAAATGTGGATTATTTGTATAAAATAGAGTGTATGGGAGACTGCCGTTCCATAATTTGAAACTTTATGGATAACGGGTTACCAGATAATGGATCCCATTCCTGTATAGTAAGGTTTTTACTATAATTTAAAAAAATATTATCAGTGATGTTTCTGTTTGTAACTAGGTGTAAAATGGTGGTATCTTATATTTATGATTATTTATAACTTATTTTCTATATAGCTTTCTTGTTCATCTTACTTGCCTGTTCCCTGTACTGCTGACCCAAGCATCCCAGTAGCAAAAAAAAGTCTGTGGACCCCTTCAAGCCTTCAAGCACAACTTGGGGAGTCATATCAGGTACACAAGCCTTCATCTGAATAGCAATACTCTACTCATAACAAAGTTAATGTTTGTTTCATTTTAACTTTAACAGAATTAACTTGCATTGTTTGAGTGATAAGCAAGGTACGCATTCCAGGAATAGGGCAGAATGCAATAAAAGTTGCAAACATAAAAATTGTATAGTTTGCAGCTGTATGCAGTTTATTTTTGTGCCAAAGGAGTATGCAACCTATAAGCAGGCGTTAAAATTAGCTATGCACATTTAAAATTCACAATATAATAACTGCCTAATGAAAAATCTTACTTTGTGAAATACAAAATTTTGTTCTTTTTCCCTTATTTTCCTTACATGTTAAAACCCAAACATCACAGGTCCATTCACATCCAATCTGTGACTGTATAGTACTATCACAAGTTTAAGATATAGAAATACAGCTTAGAAATTTGATCTAATATGACCACATTTATTTACATAGGATATGGAGTAGTAGGGAAATTATACTCTAGAACCACTGATCTTCTGATCCTACTTATGCCTTTTAAATACCTCAATTTCTAAAGGGGCCATGCTCATACCAATGTTTGCGGGCAGACAGATATTTCAAATCCTAGTAACTGAAACCCCTGATTACCTGTACATCGTGAATCATGATGCTGTACTGGATATTGTTGGATTCCAGGTAGACTTTCACTGATTGCAGATTGCGGAATGAAACTCGGATATCAATGGGTAGAAGGACTTTTGTGGGGCTTGTCCAAAAATCAATCTAAAACATTAAATACATACATGAAAAATATTTCATTTATGAATAAGTTTATCAATGGATGTTCCACTGGCTTTCTTGAGACTGGAATACTAGCTCTAAAAGGGTGCAAATGATACTACATACTTGCATCAACCAGTGATACAATGCGAGGTGTACTCTTGCTGGTTGTGCATTTGCCAGGGTAAGTGGGGTTTTTGTGCTTGTTTTTTGCCCCTTGCCCCTCTTTATTGAATGATCCTTTAAATGCCTTGCTCAAATTCAGATAGTTACAGTTAGTTAAATCAGTCACATCAATAAAATTGGGTCAGTTCTAGAAAGTCATCATTGGACTGTTGGCCAAGAAGATCACAAATGCTGATAATCTAGTAACAGAGGTCTTTTACCTTATAGAAGAGAACAGCAACCATCAGAGGTGGCAAATGGGTATTATACATTAGAGTAATGCAAAAAGATCCACTGACAGATGTACTCAATAAATGGCCTACTTGTGTATTTTTATATAGTAGCCACCAGAGCAGGAGTGGAGTACGTAAGATTGTTTGTGGTTACCTGTAAATGTTCCAGATCTTCCAACGCCCTCACCAGGTTCACCTGATCCTCGTCAGTAGGGAAAATTCGGAGGACTTGTTGTCTGTGTAATAATAAGGCAAAGATGTGAAAGCACAAAACACAATCATCCAATTACTATATTCAGTCAATATGCTATATCTGCCAACTGAGTGTAAGTTTAAAAGTAAAAAAACTCCATTCACAGCAATTACATATTGGGGGAAGTTTCTTCTCAAGTGAACACTTCATTTCAGGTGGCACCCCAGCAGGAAAAGTGATACGCTATATGTGCTACAATGGCAAGTTCTTGTATTAAACAGAAAGCTTCTGAAAGTAAAGGCTGTCCCACATAGACCTTCTGTATCCTTTACAGAGGTAAGCTGGGGGAGGCAAACAAAAGGACAACATGGGGATGGCAGATCTCTTCCACTTCAGCCACAGAAGGGGTCAGATACCATTGTCAATACTGTACATTGAAGGCAAATAAATCATCGGATATAAACTTTCTTAAACATAAATGCATCCTTTCATTTTTTTAGGGCCAAGAATAGCATGCTATTTTATACTTATGTTTTACATTGTTTTAACATTTTTTATGCTTTCTAAAAAGGAAGAATCAAGTCTTCAGACAACTACTTACCCACTGTAATTCTCCATGCTGGAGGCTGCCGCCACCAGAGCGAGTAAAACTAGTATGCCCTTCATCTTGCAGAACATAGAACTCAAAGAGCAAAGGCAAGGATTTTATACTGCAGGGTTATCCATTTCATCAGTAATCCATTTCAGTGATTGGGCACTGGGGCTTCCCTGCACCTGTACAGTTTCTCAGTTGCTGATCATATTTGACTAGTCAGGGAACAGACCACCTGGCCAAATATGCTAAATTTACATGCTGGTTTTATCACCCAGAATTCTTCTATGTGGTTGTAACTATGTACAGTTGAAATACTTTTCTATGTAGTATTAAAATGTTTTTCTGAAGCAGAGCATATTATAAGAATGTTATATCCTACAATAAAGCTAATAGTCTTGTCCCTCTACAAATTTATTAAGTACAAAGTTCTAAATCTGTTCATTGTATCTATAGTTTAAATTATTTAGAAGGTTGCTTATGTCATCACATTTACACATTAAGTCAATACAAACAAAGTTCTAAATCTGTTCATTGTATCTGTAGTTTAAATTATTTAGAAGGTTGCTTACGTCATCATTTGTTAATAAGTTAAATATTTGTTTGCTTAAGATTCATTCTCCTTGGTTATGCTGCCCAGTATGACTTTCTGAGAAACTGAAAATAGTCAACTACTGATTAGTAATATTGCGAGGAATACATTCCATACATCACAAGGTAGAAAACAGAGTTAAAATTGCAATAAACAACAAATACTTGCAAGATTTAAAGGAAAAGTAGACCCTTAGAATTTTTTCCTTTGCCGATCTTTTTCACAGTTCCTCCATTGGATCATCAAATCAAGATACAATTAAAGATCATGCCACAGGCTATGGAAAAAACAAATAACAGAACCTTGTGCAATATTGTTAATATTCAGTGCAGTCACCAAAGTGTTACAACACTAATCTGTGTGTGTCTTGAACCATAGAAAGTCTATGCACAGATATTTTGTTTGTGTTTTAAAGTGCTATAGTGATTTCTACAAGGTGCTATCTCCAAAATGATGATTTCAAAACAACATATCAATATCAACTCCAGGGTATCTCTTTTTATAAGTCACACTTCTGAGCACATATAATACAATACAGTCATATAGTGCAGATCATGTAGGTGAACCTTTGCAATTCAAAGAGATGGGTTCTGCTGGTATCTTTCTCTCCCGTGTTTTCCACCTGTACATCCACTCACTGTAACACTTTGGTGACTGCACTGAAAATTAACAATATTGCACTAGGTTATGTTTTTTTCCAAAGTCTGTGGCGCTGATCTATAATTGTTATATCTTGACAAGGTAGAAAACAGTTGATCACTTGAAGGCGTTTGTTTTGTTCCTGGAGTGTCAAGTTAGAAACCATTATAAAAATATGATTTGTAGATTTGCAGATTTGCTTTGAAATCTGCATCACTGTTTTAATCCACATAAGAAAAAGGAGTACATGTTGGGAATTTTCTATAGAGGCTAATTGCTATGAACAGTGAAGGAAGTGTGCACCCTCAATTACTCTGAGGTAGTTGTATCTAGCTGCCTTGGAACTTGAACTTTCTGTCCTTCACCATAGGTCCATGCAAGGGAATTTGGACATCATACACACAGCATTTGAGCTACAGACAGGACCAGATTGGCAATATGTGGGTTCTGGAAAAGTCCAGAGGAGCTGCTGTAAGTTGCTGCAAACACAATTTATTGTGCTGGTGAGGGTCTGCTTGTGCCTCTGTGTACCGGAATGCCAGCGCCTATTTTGATTCTCAGTCCAGACCCGGCTACAGGTTATGGTTGGCAGAAACGAACAAGCAGCTGGGGCAGGTAGTATACAAGTGTGATCAGTAAATAAAACCAAGGTTAACATTTATGAGACACATCCATGCACAGTGAAGGACTCAACAAAACGAAGGGGCTTTAAATTTAACAGAGAACTTTGAGGCAATTATATCACTGTTATGTTTGTTACATTTAATCTCAGTGGCGTAACAAAGCAAATTTCTTTCAGGCCCCCAAAATGTCTAGTAATTGACCTGTTTTACCAATATTTATTGAAATTGTATATGAATAAGGACCTCACGTGGCCCCTATACCTCCTGAGCCCCCCTACAGCTGCAGGGTCTGCTTCCTCTGTAGTTACGCCCCTGTTTAATCTGTTTATGAATTCTTGATTAGGTATATAATATGCATCCATTTTAACCTTTTTCATGTTTTTATTTCAATATAGAATAAAAAAAACCTACAATAATTCTTGTTTTTCCAGTTACTACTAATGAAATAAACATAGATAAATACTAAGCCAGTGCATCCCACTATGTTGTCGCCTAGCTACTCATAATTTTCTTCCCTTAATCTACTAAAATTTTCATGAACAAAAAGTACTATAAAAAATCTAGAAAGGAAATAAAATAACCAGAAAATGCAAAAAGGGCTTGCTTTCTTGTTTAGAGTTTAGGTAGAACATACTGTAGATTAAACACATGGCTAGGTCAGACCAATGCACCAATTCTTAAAAGGAAAGTATACCCCCCTTTTTGACATTCAGTTGGGCTTATGTAGAAAAGGTCAGTAATCACTATCTCAACTTTGCACATACATACCTGATTTTACAGATTGAAAGAAAACCATGATAGTCTGCCTGTGTTTCATTGACCATTTTCCAACCCCCCTTAGGCTTACAGTGTAATGCAACCCGTCCTTCATTGTTTCTATTGTAAAGCGATGAATTGTAGGACATTAGGTCCCCCCCCCACTCTCCAGAGGATTTGTGCACCACCCACTATGGGAAGCAGAGGGACTTCAAGTACCAGAATCCATTACTTCACATAGGAAAGAGTCATGGGTAAGTTTGCATTAAACTGTGAGTTTAAGGGATGATGGGAAATGGTCTGACAGAGCTTCTCTTTTAATCTGTGGAATCAGGTATATCTGTATAAAAAAAAAATATATATATATATTTTTTTGGAAGTTCAGATAATGTTTATGTATTTTTTGCATATAACTAAACTGAATGAACTTTTGTATGTAACCCAACTGAATATACAACACAGAAAATTGTGTATATATTTCACTTTAAGCAATATAAAAGCAGATAGATATAAAAGAAATAAGCTGCTTTTCTTTTAATAGCCTGTTTAATTTACTGCACTAACAAGGTCAACTTAAAATGTAAAAAATCTGTGCAAAACAAGTATTGGTTAAACAGCTCTGACAACATGTTTGTTTCCCACACTGTACAACTGAGCAAAACAGGACTTCTTTTGGTTGACTTTATGATAAATGTTACATCAGGTAATGCTTACCTTCTAATAAACTTTTGTAATGGATTTAAACTGATACTGACACTAAGGGGCCGATTCACTAAGCTCGAGTGAAGGATTCGAATTAAAAAAATTCGAATTTCGAAGTATTTTTTGGGTACTTCGACCATCGAATTGGTTAAATTCGTTCGAATTCGAACGAAATCGAACGATTCGAACGAAAAATCGTTCGACTATTCGACCATTCGATAGTCGAAGTACTTTCCCTTTAAAAAAAACTTCGACCCCCTACTTCGGCAGCTAAAAGCTACCGAAGTCAATGTTAGCCTATGGGGAAGGTCCCCATAGGCTTGCTAACCTTTTTTTGATCGAAGGATTTTCCTTCGATCGTTGGATTAAAATCGTTCGAATCGTTCGATTCGAACGATTTAATCGTTCGATCGAACGAAAAATCCTTCGATCGATCGAACGTAGGATTAGCGCTAAATCGTTCGACTTTGATATTCGAAGTCGAACGATTTTAGTTCCCAGTCGAATATCGAGGGTTAATTAACCCTCGATATTCGACTATTGATGAATCGGCCCCTTAGGGGCCGATTCACAAAGGGTTGAATATCGAGGGTTAATTAACCCTCGATATTCGACTGGGAATTAAAATCCTTCGACTTCGAAGGATCGAAGTCGAAGGATTTTAGCGCAAATAGTGCGATCGTACGATCGAAGGATTACTCCTTCGATCGAACGATAAAATCCTTAGAATCGAACGATTCGAAGGATTTTAATCCAACGATCGAAGGAATATCCTTCGATCAAAAAAAGTTAGGCAAGCCTATGGGGACCTTCCCCATAGGCTAACATTGAGTTCGGTAGCTTTTAGATGGGGAACTAGGGGGTCGAAGTTTTTTCTTAAAGAGACAGTACTTCGACTATCGAATGGTCGAACGATTTTTAGTTTGAATAGTTCGATTCGAATTCGTAGTCGTAGTCGAAGGTCGTAGCAGCCCATTCGATGGTCGAAGTAGCCCAAAAAACACTTCGAAATTCGAAGTTTTTTTACTTCGAATCCTTCACTCGAAGTTAGTGAATCGGCCCCCATAAGATAAGTCTTCAAAATATTAAAGTACATTAAGGGGGTTATTTACAAAACAGATGTCCCTATCCCAATTTGAAGATATTGTGGTCTGCGCTGGGTTTAGCCCGATAATTCAAATAATTCGATAGATTTTGGAGTAAATTCATACGATTTCAGTTTTGCTCGATTTCCGACCCGACTTTTTCGAGATATTTTATTGATAAATAATGTAAAATCGTGGATGGGAGATTGTTCAGGCTTGATAAATTTAGTAAATAACTCCTAGGAGTTACCTATAGGTCATGTTGATATTTTTTTACTGATAGTTCTGGTTTTGTAAGTAATTGTCATTTGAAGTTCCTAAACCTGACTGTTTTGCCAACCTGACTGTCCCATCTCAGCCTGTCAGTTAGAGTTTCTAATGCTGACGGACTCCTGCTGCACAAATATGGCAGCCCCCTCATAGAGCAACATAGTTGGTCAAATAGGTCATGTAAAAGCATTGTGCAAATACTTTTATGGCAGAATGATAAAAAAGCATGCAAAGACTATGTTATGTTAGAAAAAATTAATTTCTGGAGGCAGCATCTCTTTAAAAGTGGTATTCATAAACAATTTGCAGCTGTTAATTATTTATTTATTTATTTATTTAAATATTTAACTTTTGGTTTGAAATGACGTGGAATTGAAAATGTTGTCTGGTCGATTCAGTGAATATAGACTATGTGATGAATAAGAGATAATCAGAAACTTAGGATAAGTAAAAACAATACTATTACCATTAAAATTAAAGCCTTAGATTCATCTACTTTCTGCCAAAGGTTGCAGACCCCATAGCCAAAGAGTATACTGTTTATTATTATTATAACATGTATGTATAATGCACCAACATATTCCACAGCACTGAATAATAGATTAGTTTATACATCGCATATACAGATGGCATAAAAAATACAACCGATAGCTGAAAAAAGAGGTGAAAAGTGCCCTGCTCTATACAGCTTACAATTTAAAAATGTGTTATACTTTACTCAGAAGAGAGGAAGAACAGAAATTTACTATAGGTGTGGAAAATTAAAAAAACACACCCACTTTAAACCACACCCATGTTACCACAAGACCATGTCCACATTAATGGTGGTAACACACCAAAAAACCAAATGGTTGGTGCTCACTGCAGAGATATCATTTATCACTTAACTTTTTTCATATGTGAAAAAAGTTGTAATATTAATACCCATAAATCCATATGCATCATCCTCCCCTGTGGATAACACAGCACCCCCCCCAGCACATGATTAAACACCTTAGGGGCCCTAACAACAATTTTCAAATGCTAACAAACCCCCAGAACAAATACCAGGCTTATGTTCCACAGGCTGAGCAGGGCACACACATGGAGCATAGGGCAGACAAAGCATGGCACACACAGGTAGCATGGAGTATGGCACACACAGGTAGCATAGAGCAGGCAGAGTAGGACAGGCAAAGTATGGCACACACAGGGAGCATAGGGCAGACAGAGTATGGCATACAATGAGCATAGGGCAGGCAGAGTATGGCACACACAGGGAACATAGGGCAGGCAGAGTATGGCACACACAGGGAGCATAGGGCAGGCAGAGTATGGCACACAGGCAGGCAGAGTAGGACAGGCAAAGTATGGCACACACAGGGAGCGTAGGGCAGGCAGAGTATGAAACACACAGTCATAGTATGGCACAACCAGGGAGCATAGGGCAGGCAGAGTAAGGCACACACAGGTAGCATGGGGCAGGCAGAGTAGGACAGGCAAGGTATGGCACACATAGGAAGCATAGGGCAGGCAGAGTATGGCACACACAGGCAGAGTATGGCACATCCAGGGAGCATAGGGCAGGGAAAGTAAGACAGTGTATGGCACAACCAGGGAGTATGGCACACAAGCAGGGCCGGATTTACATAGTGGGCACCCCTCCAGGGGGACAAGAGCAATGGGGATTGGCGCATGGGAAATTTAAAAAATGATTGTATCTCCGGAGCATCCCCAGTGTTTTTGAACCAATGTGGGTGTGGTTGGGCAGCATGCCGCCCCCCTAAATTCCTGCTGCCCTAGGCCTGGGCCTAGGTGGCCTCTCCACAAATCCGGGCCTGCACACAAGGAGCATAAGGAAGGCAGAGTATGGCACACAAAGGGAACATAGGGAAGGCAGAACAGAGCAGGAGACAGGGAAACCTATCAGAACCACTCTAAGATGTACTACATAGAGGGACACAATGCTGGTGCCCCTTTATCAGTTTGTATGAGTGTGAACAGTACAAGGCTTTAGGGGTGTGAACAACAGAGGTGTTACAAGTGAGAACAATGCAGTTTATAGGGGTTTAAGCAGTGCCCACTGCATACAATGTGCTTTGTTCCCACTGATTCTTACTATGTAATGTACTTTGGGTGCCAATACACACTACCTTTTATTGTCTAATGTGCTTGGGATGCCAGAACCTCTCTCTGAATAATGTGCTTTAGGTGTCAGTGCACCTGCTTCTCACAGTATAATGTGTTTGGGGTACCAGTACCCACTGCCTCTGCATATATGATTATTTATCAGAATCCACTGGCTCTCTGTGCTTGTGGTGCCTGCATTCACTGTGTCTGCTGTTTATCATTGTATCTTGTGACTAAATTTTGCCATTCACTGTAATGTTCTGCTTTCATTGTATATTGTGGTGATGCCATAAACCATTTATTTGTTGTTACAATGTGCTGAACAGGAGATTTCACCAAGTGTTTACTATTGCACTAACCCCCTTTTGGGCTTAAAGAGATACTGACATCAGAAAATAACCTTTTATCTATCATAACACTGTCTTTGAATGATATTTATAATTTGACATAAAAGTATTTGCCTGATGCTTTTACATTACCTTTCTTACTACTCTATTCCTCTATGAGGGGGCTGTCATATTTGTGCAGCAGGAGTGCGTTAGCATTAGAAACTCTAACTGACAAGTCAAGAAGGGACAGTCAGGTTGGCAAAACAGTCAGGTTTAGGAACTTCAAGTGACACAAAAGCAGAATATCAGTGAAAAATTATCAACATGACCTCTAGGTAACTTTTAATGAGAATTAATATTTTGTAATATATAGTGTCAGTATAGCCGGTCAGCCTTTGGACCATACTTTTAACTAGAAGCTTCTGTATTGTAGGGTCTCTTGTTAGTATAATGGTTACTCACCACATCAAGGAAGTGGCCCAGGTGCACCGCCCTGAGCCCTCAGCACAGGGGGCGGACAAACCGACAAACCAATATGGAGCAGGCACTCAAGAAGGCAAAACTTCCACCAGGCAAATGTTCGAATGTGAAAAAGTTTTATTGTGTCAAGCAGCCTGACGCGTTTCGTGTTCCAAACACTTAATCATAGGCTGTGATTAAGTGTTTGGAACACGAAACGCGTCAGGCTGCTTGACACAATAAAACTTTTTCACATTCGAACATTTGCCTGGTGGAAGTTTTGCTTTCTTGAGTGCCTGCTCCATATTGGTTTGTTGGTTCATCCTTTTAACTAGAACATTTTAGAGGGAGTCTTAACCAGCCTTTGGGGTTGCTGCCACCTGCTGACCAGTTTAAAAGTTACACCCAAGTATATACAACATCCTTCTAAAATGGGCTTTCTACATAACATGCCTCATTTGCTATGATACTAGTATTTAGTACTGCATAAGTAAATGATCACACACACAAAAGCACAGGTATTTAGAATGATAAGTGGAAGGGTAATTTTGACAGGTAGTTTGTATAACACAGGTGGCTCTTGACAGTGAAGGCAGTGAGGTTGTGATGGCATTTTATTTTAATGCCTTTAAGGGTGACTTAGATGATTTCTTGAACAAGCATAATACCCAAAGTTTTGTGATGCTACAATCTACACTAAGTATAGATATTGGTATATATAGTTTATGTATGTGTAGAAAGGTCTGTACCAATATGTACAGTATATATATGTACACAGAGGTTTGTTTGGATTGGTTGAATTTGATGGACTTTGTATTCAACCGAACTATGGAACAATGTGCACTTTCAAATAGTACATACTTAAGCTTAAGGATCACTTTGATATGATGTAAACAATTCAAAGTTATTTAAGTGCTTATACAAATTAAAAAAAATGCAGCCATACACATAAAAAGGTTTACATGCTAACAAATTGAGAAAACGAGAACGGAACTGAACTTGTTAATGACAGAACAGGAAATTAAACGGCTGTCGTGGGTAAAGCAAAAATATTTTCAAAAAGCCAACAAGGCAGACACGATGTTGGCGAGGAAATTGAACAATAAATTTCACCATACCCCATTTACACAGATTAAAACTAAGGAGGGGGCCTTGACTGCTAATCCGGCCAAAATTGTTGCTGAATTTGCATCCTTCTATAAATCTCTCTATGAGCAGAAGGGGAATTTGAACCCTCAGTCCGTCCACTCGTTTCTTGATAGCATCCCTATTCCTAAGCTATCTCAATTGCAGCAGAGTAGTTTAGCCAAACCGATAGAGTCGGAAGAAATTGCAGAGGCTATCAAAGATCTTAAGCTGGCCAAAGCCCCGGGCCCTGACGGTTTCTCCGCCAAATATTATAGGACCTACTCTACCACACTAGTCCCCATTCTGTCCGCTTTATATAATGACATGCTGACTGGGGAGGGAAAGTTTGACGCGGAATCTGAACTCGCATATATATCGGTCATACCTAAACCTAATAGAGACATCACATTGTGTAAAAATTTTCGTCCTATATCGCTGCTGAATATAGACCTCAAACTCATCGCCAAAATATTTGCCACTCGCCTAAATATCTTTATACATGCCTTAGTACAGAGAGATCAGGCGGGATTCATTCCTGGTAGACAGGTAACCGATAATATTCGTAGAGTTATTGATATGGTACACCATAGCAAACAACAGAATATCCCTTCAATGTTACTGTCGTTGGACCTGGAAAAGGCCTTCGACACGGTCTCTTGGCAGTATCTAACTTTGGTGTTAAAAGCATACGATTTCCCCTTAGAATTCCTGCATGTACTTAAGGCATTGTATCACACACCTAGAGCCTGCGTCCGACATCTGGGATTCCTTTCGGAAAAATTTGTAATACAAAGGGGTACCCGTCAGGGGTGCCCGCTTTCACCCCTACTGTTCGCTCTGGTTATAGAGCCTCTTGCGATTCATGTCCATTTACATAAAGATATCTTTGGTCTGCAAATTGGGGACATAATCCATAAGTGTGTGTTATATGCAGACGACATAATGCTGTTACTTACTAAACCAATGACCTCGCTCCCGCACTTATATAAAATTCTTGCTGATTTCGGTTCTATTTCGGGTTTGAAAGTTAACTCACAGAAGTCGGAAGCGTTGAACATTAATCTCCCTGCTCCTGTTCAAAAATTACTAGAACTGAATTTCGAGTTCCAATGGCAGCCCAAGACAATCAAATATTTAGGCATACTGTTAACTTCGGATTACAATACTATTTCTGCTGCTAATTACCCTAAGGTATTTAAGAAAATATTCTCTACGCTTAGGACATGGGAATCCATGAAACTGTCTTGGCTTGGTAAAATTCATGCCTTAAAGATGTCTATCCTTCCACAGTTGCTGTATCTTTTCCGTACGTTACCAGTAAGCCCTCCTATGACAACCCTAACTAAACTCCAATCCTCTTGTCAGAAATTTATCTGGGGGGGTAAAAGAGCCAGGATGAAAGCAAGTGTGACTTATAGGAGTAGACGTAGGGGAGGACTTGGGGCCCCAAATTTCCGACTGTATTATATCGCAGCACAATTGGCCCAGATGTCGGAATGGCATGTCACTTCTCACTCTCCTCTTTGGATAGATATAGAACAGTCGCAGGTTGGCAATCTGTTACTTAGCAATCTCATCTGGACCAAAGGGAACGCAAACCTCACACTACCCCCCACTGTGACCCACTCTCTGTCGCTATGGAGGAGTATCCGGTCTCAATACCCGTTATCCTCATATTACCGCCCAGCCCTGTCTATGTTACGAAATTCGGAGTTTCTTCCTGGTCAGGCAGGGTCGACTTTTCAGTGGTGGCATATGAACAATTTGTCTATGATAGCCCAACTGACTCCGAATTATAAGTTTATAGATGTTCCCACTTTGACAGCCAAATATCATATGCCTCCCTCCGAGATATTCCGGTATGCCCAGATGAGACATTATTTCCTTTCCATAATAGGAAATGAATCTCGCTCTTTACCTCCCCCCACTATGTTTGAACAATTGTGCCTCCATTCACTCCCACATAAGGGTGCCATTTCCAGAATCTATGATCAGTTAGCTAATCAACAGCCATTAAAGGACTTACTATACATTAGGCAATGGGAACGGGAGCTTCATGTCACTTTGGAGGAGGATGATTGGTTAGATAGGTTCCTAGATATAACTAAATGTTCCCCCAGTATCTTGATTCAAGAAACTTCTCAAAAGGTTATGTCACGTTGGTACCTGGTCCCTGAGAAAATTTCCGCATGGTATCCTGCTACATCTCCCACCTGTTTTCGGGGATGTGGACAGGTAGGATCTTACCTACATGTCTGGTGGTCCTGTCCCAAAGCAATTAGATATTGGACACGTATTTATACCATGATCACTAGCATCACAGGGCTCACTTTAACTAAGCTTCCTGCAGTGGCGCTGCTTCACGGCAGAATTACAGGATGTAATAAATATGTGAAAAAATTGATATGCCGTATTTTTTCGGCCGCCAAACAAATTATAGCTAAAGCATGGAAAACACCTGCTCTTGATATACCTTTGGTTAAGTCCAGATTAGATGGTTACATGGTGATGGAGAAGCTTACCATGCTGGCTAGTGACGAGATGGATACTTTTAATGGGATCTGGGACCCATGGCTCCGATATAGGGGACTTACTATTTGACTCCAGTCCTGTCGCCCTTTATTAGAAAAAACAGCCCTTGACCTAAATACCACCTTACCTATATCAAGCCTATACAATGTATACCACCACGGCTGTTACTACTTTGAGATGGTTCGCTGTAAGAGTTGAGACTATATTTTTTTTTTTTTTTTTTCTTTTGTTTTTTCTCCCTTGCCTTTCTCTTTTTTTTCTCTCTATCTTTACTGTCCCTTGTTTTCTTTCTTCTTTCCATGGCATGGGAAGTTTCTTAGGGCAATTGTTCCATTATGGCTATGTTGACTTGATATGCTGACTGTACTGATGTAATGTGTATCCCTGTTTATACTGCATTTTGTTGGATATTGTCATATTGCCAACTGTCATTTTTTTTTCTCTTTCCATTGCCTTTTTTTTTGCTTTCTGTATTTCCTTGAAAATTGAATAAAGATTATTTTAAAAAAAAAAAAAATGTATAATAAAAAGGTTTACATGCTGGATGACACCAGGAAATTAACTCATATCTCCCAAAGAACTTCAATCTTAGGCTCACATAAATCCTAATGAATTTCTTCTAGCTGATCCAAAAAAAAAAAAAAAACAGAAATAAGAAACAAGTAATACTTGTTTTCTGAGTTAAGGCAGAATTCACACTATTGTTAAATGAGAGACTTTAGATTAACACTATTAAGGGCAGATTTATTAAAATGTGACAGAGTTTCCGACAAAAAACTCTTTCTTTCACACTTTATATTTATTCCTATGGGATATTTGAAAGTGTTTTTATCAAATGGTCAACTCTAGCTTCTACTTGTTTATAAGGGAGAATTTCTCATACTTAGCAACAATTCTCTTTCTCTGGAATTCGACCATGGCAGCAGCAAATGAGTTAATTGCTGCCATGGAGGAACTCCAGAAAAAGAGAATTGCGGTAAGTATGATAAGAATTCTCCTTTTTCCTGGGTTCCCCGTGGCAGCAACAAATGGGATATAAAAAGCTTTTAACATAGGGGAGGAAGAACACATAATATTTGCATTTCAGATATATTTACTGAATAGCAGCAGAAGCATTCAAAACTTCAAGTGCAAACTGAACTTTGTCAGCCCAATTCAAATCTATCTTATAATGCCTCAAGAATGTTGTGGCTGACTTCCAACTGCAGATTCTGTCTGTTGAAACCGCTTTTTCAGCTGCCCATGATGCTGCCACTGCCCTTTAAGAACATCTTGTAATTCCTGAAGACACCTCCTGATTTGCTCTATGTAGACTATCTTAATCACTAAGCCCATCCTTTTAGATATGGTGGCTTTTGTGGCCGGAAGACCCCTTCTCACTTCCGATGGAATGACAAATATATTATTTGCCTTTCCCCACAAGCTTGATCTCTCAATATAAATCTTCAAACACCACAATGGATCTAGAGGATGAGATGAGTATGATTGTTGTACATCCGTGTCTGAGAAGGTAGGTAAGACAATCTTTCTTTTCAGATGAAAGTGAAATACCAACTTAAAGGGGACCTGTCACCTTAAGAAATAATTCCAAATCCTATTTTATGATGTTAGTCAAGCAAAATAAACTTCACTTGCACTTTAAAAAGTATTTAAATCTTGTTGTTTTTTTTTTGTCTTGGAATTCACAATAACAGCAAGTAGGCAGCAGCCATTTTCTTAACACTGTTATTAAGGCAAGCTTTGCATCATGCCAAAATATTGTTTATGTACCAGAATGGGGGACCTGATGCTCATGACTATGCACTGGCTACACAATGAGATGGTGAGGAGGGGGGGGGGGAGAATGTGGGGATTGCAATGACATCTAGGTAGTGCAGAATGCAAAGTGAAAGTAATTCCCTGCCCCACCTCTATGCCTATGCCGGGGGGGGGGGGGTTGCTGGCCTTTGCACTCCAGAATGCAGTGATCAGTTTAATATTTTTAGAATGGAATATTTTTGTTCACAATCCAAAAAGTTGACCTGCAATGGGAGGTTGTGGTAGTCCTTACATTTCTATAATGCATGTAACCCTTCTTGGACACCCATAATTAAAGTATTAATCTTACCATCTTATGCACTTCCATCTCGAGTTTTCTTTGGTATTTCACAATCAACCAGTTCATATTGCATACGATGCTCACATCTCTTAATAACTGCAATCCTGGGTTATCAGTGCACTCTCTCAATTATGTGCGCATGCACGGTAGGTGGGTCGGTGATGCTCATTCAGGCAATCGTGCCCGCACGTGCGCCAAGCAGGGGCTGGGAGTTTGCCGCCAGGTTGCCTAGGGCACCCGGCCGGCTTGGCCTGTCTCTGCATACTTGGTGGGAAGGGATTAATGTCTCATTTCCTGTACAGACCTTGAAATACCTGCACCGGATGTTTGCTTTTACACTAAATAAGGGCTTATTTAACCAAAAATGTTGTGAAATTAAACACATTGTAGCATTATTGTACATGATAGCACTATGCAGAGAGACACCAAGTGAAGATATTACACTTGTTGTTTTGCTACTGGCTTTGAACTCTACAGAATGTGAATACATTTCTATTGTATGTGTTAATACCAGGAGGCAGAAACTTGCTACTGGTATTTGTGTCACTGGGAAGCCTCTACTCATGTAGGCTCATTTTAGAAATATACCCCCAAATATTCGTCAATTTACCTGATGTATTACTTTTATTCTCATTTTGCTTTGCATACAAACAACTTTTCTTATTTTAAAAAAACTGGTGACACAAATAGGTTACTGGATATGAAGGTTGGTTATTATAATATATAAAAGTGACACAACTGGTTCTGCTGGCCATACATTATATAAATTAACACTAATGGATTTTTATGGTTGCTGGAACCAAAAATGTATAAATGATGGAAATACAGAATACTGCTATTGTAAGTACATTTTTGGCCAAAAATATTTACAGCATTTTCAGCAATGCAAAAAAAATGTAATGCCATTTTGGCCCATGCTAGTGAAGTTATTTTTTCTTTCCTCTTTTTCCTTTCTTCTTTGGTTCTCCAGGCCAAGTAAAACCACGAAAGCTTAGGCAGTCCACAGCATTGTGGGAAATATAGTAAGCGTTGAGCATGGCAGCTGGACTGAGTATATCCACCTCTGGTTTTGGTGCTTTAGTCTTCTTTGACTTTTTTGACTTCTTGCCTTTGCTGCTTGATTTACCTGGACCTTTCGTTTTGGGACTTTTGGTAGGCTAAAAATCAAGAAACAGATAAATATCTTTAAAAAATAGTAAAAAATGGTAGAATGTAATTTAAATGGTACAAACTGCACTACAGCTGCATTATTCACCTAAATAGCATGGTTCAGTCCATGAGATCCAACGGACGCCTGATGCCCATTGGACAGCTCCTCCAGTAAAAGGAAAAATGGATAAATCTTGATACAGCAGAACTATAAAAGGGGAATATTAACATATGTGTCACCTCAAGGAAATAAACTTTCTACATATAATCAGTTATGTGTACTTCTTGGTTTTTCTTTTTTTTCTTTTTTTAAATAATCAGCTTCCCTGCTCCCATAAATCTTTTGGGCAGGAGCTTCCTGTGCCTTGAAGATGTATTACAGCTCACTCTTTCAAAATAATCTACTCCAACACAAATTTTGCATCCAGCGTGTAGAGAGACAGAATTTGTGTTGGAGTCGGTTATTTATTTTAATCTTTCTAAAGGTTTTTATTTAAACGTTTACAACAACAAAACAAAACAAACCAGAGATACTGCATTAAGTGCAGGCGTTAAAGTACAGTATAACATAAATCACATTATTATACTTATGTAATTCAGTAACCGGCATTTTCAGCCCATTGAGAGGATTATCAAATATCAGTTGTGTGTGTCATGTTAGGTTTCTACCTCTGGGCAGGCTTCGAGCCAGGGGCCCCACACCGCATCAAATTTTTGGGGACGTTGTCTGGCCATATATGTTAGTTTTATCATGGGGAGTTTACTGTTTACCAATGTACTCCATGCCTTTACTGTGGGAGGAGCGGGGTTCATAGTCATTTTTTTTCCATAAAAAAGTAGGGATCTTAATAGTGTTCTAGTTTTAATGCGGGGAGCTAGATAGATCATATACTGTCCTGTCAAACAGATCTCAGGGGTTAGAGCTCCTGGTAGTAGAGCCTGTGTTGTTATATATTTGACCAGGTTGGTCCAGTACTTATGGATTATCGGCATGCCCATAGCACATGAAAGAGACCCGTATCTGGGGCTTGGCATTTATAGCAGTTTGCGTTAGGATTCCTGCCCATGGCAAGTCTCAATGGGGTGATGTATGTTCTGTGAATAATTTTGAATTGCACCATTTTGTCCCTGGTGGAGATGAGGGAGTTTGGAGTCGGTTATTTTTAAAGAGTGAACTATAGTACATCTTCTTGGCAAAGGAAGCTCTCTCTGAAAAGGCGTATTAGAACTAATCACCAATCAAAATTTGAAACTGACTTCTACATGGTGAGACAGATTGCTGATAAGAGCATAGAATTGTTTAATGAATATATTCAGAGAGATTATTTCCATTAGATTCAATTTATGTTATGTATTAATTTTTCTAATAGCTACTCTTCAAGGTCAAGTTCACAAACTGTTGGAAAGAGAGTTTAGCACTAACCCTTTAGCTTAAAGGGGATCTATCGTGAAAATGAAAATCTAATATAAGCTTCGTCTCACTGAAAAAAGACACTTTCTAAATACAATCATGGAAATTTCATGGAAATTGGAAATTCTGAACCATTTAAGAAATAATCAAGTTACTCTTTAGTATATAACTCTTCACAACCTGTCACTCTTCATGCTGAAGTCTGGGTCAGATTTTGATTGACAGGTAGGTCTAATACATCTTTTAGGGGGCTCCCTTTTATAGCAGAATAACTCGAATAACCAACTCCAGCACATAGAAAATGTAACAAAATAACAGACTCTGGCAAACACCCTGCAGGCAGAGAAACATGATTTCCATCAGAGCCGTTTATTTTTAAAGAGTGAGCACCTAGATTAAGGGTGCAACCCCCCAAAGAATGTGTTAGACTTAACTGTCAATCAAAAACTGACTCCACCTACTGCATGAAGACAAAATGAAGAGAGTCAGGTTGGGGGAGAGTGACTTAACTAGACTATTAAGTACAGAATTTTTAATTGATTATATTTACAAAATTTCAGCAAGATGAAGCTTATATTAAATTTTCATTTTCACGATAGATCGCCTTTAAGTGAGCTATATATGCCCTTTAGTTCTTAAGGAAGCTTATGTACTGGCCAGATATTATTATCAACTGTATCAAACTCTTCCAGTTAAATACTGTGTACTTTGTTTTCTTTTTTTTTTTAAAAAAAAAACATAATACATTTTTATTAGTTTTCATAGGTTAAAACAGGAGTCAGGGAAGGGATATTGGTCCCGCCTGGGGGTTTCTTACAATTGCCATAGATCAAACAGTTAATTCTCAAGATATCTCATACATTTCAACTTTTATCGATTAGATGAAGTTCAATCACCCAAGATATTTAGTCCTTCCTTCCATGGCTGCCAGATTTTATCGAAATTTATCGGGGCAGGTATGTGAGTTTGATCATAGGGAATATATTGTTAACCTGATTTTGACACATTTTCAGTATGGGAGCTCTGGGCCTCATCCATCTCAAAATTACACACTTTTTTGCTTAATTTTGTAGACCTCTAGCAAGACGGCTCATGTGCTTGCGTTTGACGGCTCAGTGAGGGGACAGCAGTGGGAGGAGGGCCAGTTGTGTTGAGAGATATGTTGTGACCGCTCTCCAAAAGCTTTGTATATGGGGGCAATGCCAGGTCATGTGAAGGAAGTCCGCCTGGTCAGTCTGACACCTGTGGTAGTTGCTATTGTCCCTTCTGCCAAATCCACACAGTTTAGTAGGTGTGAGGTAGACTTGATATTGGGAGGATATTAAAAAGTTGTATAGGTTGTCACTTGTCAGTCACCTCCTCCCATTGATCCTCCCCCAGGTCTCCCAATGTGTCCCGTCATTTCAGGTAGGTGCGGTGGAAGGGAGATGCTGGGGCTAAGACCAGCAGCCAGTAAATTTGCAGTGTGCTTTGTTTAGGCCTTGCAAGTATTAAGTTCTATTGTATGTGATTTCTAGCATCACTGAAAATTCAAACTAGTATTGTTGTCCACTTAAGCATATGTGATCAATCTAATTTTACATATTGCTTGTGTAAGGCTTGCTTCACACTCATGATTAGTTACCTGATATAAAAGAAGCAACACTTATTTTTCAAGAGAGTTGTGTTGGAAAACATTTTCTACACATATATGTCAGCAAGCACTAACTAGAAATGGCAAGGGAAGGTAGTGAAACCATTTATTTCTGTAAGAGAGCCTTGTGAGTTCCTGACTGAAACAGGTCATGCTTCTTGAGGTAAAACAAGCTGCATTAGTTATGGTCACATTGCCTCTGTTTTGGACTCTCATATTAAGCAAGTAATTGAATCTATATACTATTTGATTATAAGTGGATTATTACATACCTGCATGTGATTTGGACTTCAGAAGAATAAATGGAGTTAGAGAGCAGTTTAACTGAAATTTGACTGCAATTGTATAGCGTAGACATCTGTATACAATGGAAATAAAATTGTTTTTATCAAGATTACCATTATTAGTCAGCTGAAGATCCATTAAACGTTAAATTATATTTCCATGTCTGTAAGACCTATATAAAAATAAAGATGACGTCACAGGAATGTTAGAATTGACCAATAGAAGCATAAAAGTTAATAAAAACACAGTTTGCCAGAAAAGGAATATAGAAAGATTTGTTTTAGTGTAATCAGACCGCATATTACTTAAGTCATTGTCAACGTACCACGGTTTTAGAAAAGACTGTTAAAAAAGTACCCTAATGGCTGACAGTAAAATTTTTCTTACAAGCACAGATGGGGCTGCTCTCCTAAACATCATCATGTCTTTTTTTTAAATATTGTTTTTATTTGGTTTTACAGATGTTATGACATAAAAGTAAAACATAAATTGTATAACAAACTAACTTAAATAAAAGATAAGTTAACATAAATACAACTAAATCAAAATTGTGGCCTTTAACTAATTATGTATACCAAGTATATCATTAATGTAAAATCTGGAAAGAGGCAAAAGAATAAGACAGCAAATGCAAAAACTATTAAAAAAAACCTAAAAGCTGCTTATACTATAATATATATTATACTATTCAGAACCCACTCCTATTCACTGTCAAGTCTCTGATTCAATTCAGTGCATGATTGCTAGGGTAGTTTGGACCCTAGCAACCAAATAAAACCTAAAAGCTGCTTATACTGTATAACATACTAGATGTTAGATTAAAATTTAACTCATTTTTATCAACCCAACTACCAAAAACTTGGTTTAATAACAAATATACACTTCTTTTAATTACTACAGTCTACTGATTTGTAGTATTTCAGTTTATTAGAAGGGGACATCATGGATAGTGAGAGACCCACCTTAAACAGCACAGGGCCCAGTTCTGAGCTACTTGAGTCTCAACCTATAGCTTAATAGGGAACTTTTCATGAAAATAAAATTGTCCATTTGGACAGATATGATGAAAATAATTTGCAATTTGTCTCAATTATTTCACCCAATTTCTTACATAGAAAGATAAAACATCATGAATATGAACTCCAGTGGTCTACTGTACAGTTTGATGCCCAATAAGCATAGATTTTCCCGGCTGCCAGTTAACCTTCTGTGAACAAAGCCTATATGTGTATTATATATCGTGAGGCCCCTTAAATATACAAAGACCCTGGAAAGCCATATGGCTTTTTGTTAAGTGCACATTCAGAAGAATCCAACAGGGATAAAGATGTCTTGCTACTCCAAACTGCAGCTAAGAAACACACAATATTGCATGAATAAAAGTGCAAGAAAATCAGATACAATTGTGCAAATTAATGAAAAAACTAAATAATTGATCCGACAGCATGACTAAATGCTAAAATACCTTATCCAATAATCATACTGCAAAATAAAGTTAGCAGGACATAACACATTAAGGGGCACATTTACCAAGGGTCGAATATCTAGGGTTAATAAACCCTCGAATTCGACCCTCGTGGTAAAATCCTACGAATTTGAATATCGAATTCGTAGGATTTACTGCAAATCCTGCGATCGAAGGAAAAATCGTAAAAAAAAAATCGAATGATTCAAAGGATTTTAATTGATCGATCGAAGGATTTTCCTTCAATCAAAAAAACCTTAGAAAAGTAATGGGGAAGGTCCCCATAGGCTAACATAGGCTAGGTTTAAACTACCGAAGTATGTAGTCAAAGTTTTTTTTAAAGAGACAGTACTGAGACTATCGAATGGTCGAATAGTCTAACGATTTTTAGTTAGAATCGTTCGAGTCGAAGTCGTAGTCAAAGGTCATAGTAGCCTATTCGATGGTCGAAGTACCCATAAATACCTTCGAAATTCAAAGTTTTTTTACTTCGAATCCTTCACTCGAGCTTAGTAAATGTGCCCCTAATTAACAATGCAGCATAGCTAACAGTAAGGGGCAGATTTATCAAGGGTCGAATTTCGAAGTAGAAAAAACTTCGAAATTGGACCATCGAATAGAATCCTCCGACATTCGAAGTCGGAGGATTTTATACATCGTACGATTGTATTCTGATTGTAGAACGATCGTACTCCGATCGTATTTCGAATCGAACGATTTTATCGTACAATTTTCCCAAAAAATCCTTCAATTAAAAAAAACTTAGCAAAACACACAGGAGGAGGTCTAAACAGCAATTGGGCAGGTTTAAGTTGGCGAAGTATTGAAGTCGAAGTTTTTTTTAAAGAGACAGTACTTCGATTATCGAATGGTCGATTAGTCGAACGATTTTTACTTCGAAGTAAATTCGAAGTCGTAGTATCCTATTCAATGGTCGAGGTATCCAAAAAATTATTTCGAATTTTTTTACTTCGAAAATTCCCTCAAATTCACTTCGACCCTTGATAAATCTGCCCCTAAGAATATAGAGCTGCGTTACCTTATTCCTTCGCACAAACAAGACTCCCTTAGGGTCAGATCTCCATCAGTGGTAGTTTCCTGCAACCAAACTTTCATATCACTGCTGACCCATTCTCAGTCACTATGGAAACGCGAGAAAGCGCGCATAACGGTGTTGCTATGGAGAAACGGAAGTGCTTATTTCCAAAGTGTATGGCCACTTGGGCTGTAAGGACCAGTAGGAGACGTCTTTGTCCTTTCTAACCCTCGCGCGCAGCTATGTCACGTATGAGGTCGATGGATGTACAGAACGTAGAGTGTAATCTAGTAAATACGGAGCGTTGCTCCACAGCAATTTACAGTCGTACTGTGCGTTGAGTAACGCGTAGGTTGAGTGCGGCTTTTAAAACTGCCAAGCACAATAACACGTAATAAGTGTGACTATTAAAAAATATTTTTCGAAGTCTTAAAGTTACATAATGACAGTAAATCCCATCCCATAACTCAGAGCGGATGGTAAAATGAAAGATTGAAATTTGCCATCAGTCCCTAACTCTTCCTAGTAGACAGTATCTGCAAACCCCTCCCCTTGCTCGTTAAGCCAATAATTATCCCTACTGCAGTTTCTCGCACGCCCCTCTCCTCCCAGAAACGCCCGCTGTAATGCTTCGGCAAATCATTGCTGGCCCCGCCTATTGTGGCTCAGTGCTTTCATCTTTTCTTCCTGTACAGACAGTCTGTAACTTAGAAACTGACAGCCGTCTGACTACAGAGAAGTCCAGCTGAGCAGGTCAGTAAGCAGCTTCTGAAGGGCTTAGGTGTTGTGTCTAGTAATTGTAGGCCCTGTCATGGCACTTAGCTCATACCTTCCCCTTTACTGTATACACAACTTATTTCCCCGACCCCACCATTTCCCTCCGAGTTGTCCTGTGTAATAATTAACCACTATCTCTGCATTGTACTTTAATCAGTATGTTGCAGGCATTTTTTTACATTTTACAATGTACATAATGATCAGTCCTGCTCCTGCTTATTATTTATATGGTGCAAATATGCAGAGTGAAGGCTGTCCCTTGCCAGTTTAATTCTGTGCCTACAGAAGATCATGTAAGGCCTCATTTCAGTTCCACAATATGGTGGGGGAATTTTTAAGAGAGACAGAGGATGAGAGGTATGCTGGGAGTCACTGCTGGAGTTTGTGTTAAAAATCCTGGGGCCACTGTGCCATGAGAAAGTGGGCTCATTGCTGGAACCACTGTGCATGGAGCTACTAACACAGTAACATAGTAGATAACATGAGCTTGAAAAATACTCATGTCCATCAAGTTCAACCTTTTTTTCCCAAATGAGCCCTCCTAACTGCCAGAGAATCAGTGATAGCAAGTGCTTAGGGGTAAGCCATCTGCTACATGTGTGAATGCTGCCCTAGACCCTGGTGCTTCATGACCCCTGAGCTCCTCTCTCCTAATGACTATCACATTATTGGATGCTTCATCTGAGGAGTTAGGACTTCAGGGTTACAATAAAGTTGATCCAGAGGAAGGCAAAAAAACCTGAAGCCCCTCCAGTTTGCCTAAGAGAGGGGAAAAAATCTTTTGGAACAGTCCCTGAATCAGCTTTGTACTAAGAGTTAATTTCAGTAACCCTGTATTTTTCTGTACCAGTGCTGGGTCACTGCTGAAACCATTGCAACATGATACTGATTAAGCCATCTCATTGAATTACAGCTACTGACATTCATGGATCTCTCATAAAGAATAAAGTCTAAGGGTCAGGCCACACTGGGCGTTTTGGTCACCTGGCGACTAGTCGCCTCGTTTTTGCAGCAACCAATCTCCCCAAACGCCTTCCCTCACTCTGCGCTGGCTAAAATGAAAAAACTTTGGCGCTAATCACACTCATCGATTCGTTTTCCGAAGTTGCCTCACGAGGAAACTTTGTGCGTTTTTTCATTTTAGCTGGCGCAGTGAGGGAAGGCGTTTGGGGAGATTGGTCGCCTCAAAACGAGGCGATTAATCACCAGGCGACCAAATCTCCCCAAAACGCCCAGTGTGGCCTGACCTTAATGTGAATCCACTACACTGATCTTTTGATATAAATGTGCAATTAAAGGTGTATGTTATAGAATGGCCAATTCTAAGCTACTTTTCTGCTGGCCTTCGTGATTTATTTTTTTATAGTTTCTTAATTATTTGCTTTTTTATTCTGACTTTACAGCTTTAAATGAGGGTCACTGACCCCCATCTAAAACACATGCTTTGGTGGCTACTAATATATTGTTATTGCTACTTTTTATCACTCATCTTTCTATTCAGAACCCACTCCTATTCACTGTCAAGTCTCTGATTCAATTCAGTGCATGATTGCTAGGGTAGTTTGGACCCTAGCAACCAAATAAAACCTAAAAACTGCTTATACTGTATAACATACTAGATGTTAGATTAAAATTTAACTCATTTTTATAAACCCAACTACCAAAAACTTGGTTTAATAACAAATATACACTTCTTTTAATTACTACAGTCTACTGATTTGTAGTATTTCAGTTTATTAGAAGGGGACATCATGGATAGTGAGAGACCCACCTTAAACAGCACAGGGCCCAGTTCTGAGCTACTTGAGTCTCAACCTATAGCTTAATAGGGAACTTTTCATGAAAATAAAATTGTCCATTTGGACAGATATGATGAAAATAATTTGCAATTTGTCTCAATTATTTCACCAATTTCTTACATAGAAAGATAAAACATCATGAATATGAACTCCAGTGGTCTACTGTACAGTTTGATGCCCAATAAGCATAGATTTTCCCGGCTGCCAGTTAACCTTCTGTGAACAAAGCCTATATGTGTATTATATATCGTGAGGCCCCTTAAATATACAAAGACCCTGGAAAGCCATATGGCTTTTTGTTGAGTGCACATTCAGAAGAATCCAACAGGGATAAAGATGTCTTGCTACTCCAAACTGCAGCTAAGAAACACACAATATTGCATGAATAAAAGTGCAAGAAAATCAGATACAATTGTGCAAATTAATGAAAAAACTAAATAATTGATCCGACAGCATGACTAAATGCTAAAATACCTTATCCAATAATCATACTGCAAAATAAAGTTAGCAGGACATAACACATTAAGGGGCACATTTACTAAGGGTCGAATATCTAGTGTTAATAAACCCTCGAATTCGACCCTCGTGGTAAAATCCTAAGAATTTGAATATCGAATTCGTAGGATTTACCGCAAATCCTGCGATCGAAGGAAAAATCGTAAAAAAAATCGAATGATTCAAAGGATTTTAATTGATCGATCGAAGGATTTTCCTTCAATCAAAAAAACCTTAGAAAAGTAATGGGGAAGGTCCCCATAGGCTAACATAGGCTAGGTTTAAACTACCGAAGTATGTAGTCAAAGTTTATTTTAAAGAGACAGTACTGAGACTATCGAATGGTCGAATAGTCTAACGATTTTTAGTTAGAATCGTTCGAGTCGAAGTCGTAGTCAAAGGTCATAGTAGCCTATTCGATGGTCGAAGTACCCATAAATACCTTCGAAATTCAAAGTTTTTTTACTTCGAATCCTTCACTCGAGCTTAGTAAATGTGCCCCTAATTAACAATGCAGCATAGCTAACAGTAAGGGGCAGATTTATCAAGGGTCGAATTTCGAAGTAGAAAAAACTTCGAAATTGGACCATTGAATAGAATCCTCCGACATTCGAAGTCGGAGGATTTTATACATCGTACGATTGTATTCTGATTGTAGAACGATCGTACTCCGATCGTATTTCGAATGGAACGATTTTATCGTACAATTTTCCCAAAAAATCCTTCAATTAAAAAAAACTTAGCAAAACACACAGGAGGAGGTCTAAACAGCAATTGGGCAGGTTTAAGTTGGCGAAGTATTGAAGTCGAAGTTTTTTTTAAAGAGACAGTACTTCGATTGCTACTTTTTATCACTCATCTTTCTATTCAGAACCCACTCCTATTCACTGTCAAGTCTCTGATTCAATTCAGTGCATGATTGCTAGGGTAGTTTGGACCCTAGCAACCAAATTGCTAAAATTGGTGAACTGCTGAATAAAAAGCTCTACATCATACTAAAATCTTATTCAATGGTGAACAACTTGTTGAAAGTTTTATTTGTATATTTAAGGCAACTTGTCCCTGACTTACTAAAGTCTATTAAATATTTTATGTGTAATGAAATAGATGTTACATAAATGATACAGTAATTTGAGTGATTAGCACAGATAGTGTAGCAGAGGTCATGTTCATCTAATTTGCTCTGCATTTTCGTTCTGTTTCCAGGATGAAGGAGTGGTGGATTCAGGTTGGACTGCTGACTGTTCCCTTTCTGGCTGTCTATCTGCACATCCCTCCTCCTAACTTCTCCCCGGCACTTTTCACATGGAGGTCAACAGGGGCATTCTTTAACTTTCAGGAGCAAAAGATTTTCTACATAGGTGACATATATATCGACTTTTTCCTCAAACTAACTCAAGACCTGTTAACCAAGATACTTTATTAGGAATACAGAGAACAAAATAGGAATTTATGTGCAGTCCAAATACCATTCTATGTTTGTAAATAAAGTGAAACCGCAATTTTACATTCCATAATATATTTTCCTATTTACAATTTCCCGGATTTTACACAATTTTTTTGTGGTCTCCTGAATAAGTAAAATGAGGGTGCTACTGTTTTTTTAGATGTCCATCCAGACTAAGCAGATTTATTTATGAGTTCAGAGGACATGGAAGATGGCCATACTACTAGATCAAATGTGCCCAGACTTTACTGATGTAGGGACCACTTTAAGTGATGCTATGCTATGCTATTAAGATCTACCACCTAGTATTTCTATACTATATTTCTATACACTTAGTATTTCAATAGAAAAGGTGACTAAAAAAAAGAATGAAAGCAGCAGACAGGTCACTTCAACAGTAATAATAGAACACCTCCTAATTCCTCATTTTTAAACTTAAAGCCTCTCAAATAATTCTTTTTTCTGAGGTCACAGTTAATGTCACTTCTCCCCCTCACTGCAGACCAATCAGTTACTCTGACATCTGCAGTGACTTGGAGCAGGCTTCATATGTGCATTACAGACTTATTTCCTTCTTGTACAGGTATGGGACCTATTATCCTGAATGCTCGGGAAAACGGATCTTTCCATAATTAGGATCTTCATACCTTAAGTCTACTAGAAAATCATATAAACATTAAATAAACCAAATAGGCTGGTTCTGCTTCCAATAAGGATAAACTATAGCTTAGTTTGGATCAAGTAGAAGGTACTGTTTTATTATTACAGAGAAAAAGGAAATCATTTTTAAAAATTTGGATTATTTGGATAAAATAGTCTACGGGAGATGGCCTTTCCGTAATTCTGAACTTTCTGGATAACGGGGTTCTGGATAATGGATTCTATACCTGTACTTGGTAATTACTTTGAACCAGAATTCATGAGAACCAATTTTGAAAGCTCAATATTTGGGTTTGGGAAATGTATTGGCTATAGTAGTGCAATGGGCAAAGATATTGGCTATATATGGTAAGTGTTTGGGAAAATAGAAGTGGGATTATTTCTATTTACATAATGGATTTTTATAAAAATCTGATTAATTGAAAGCAAGCAGGAAGGTTTACTAATTGACATTTACTATTTTGTTTCTTTCTTTGACCCTCAAATATGTCCGCATTTTTATGTCCGCATTTATATATATATATATATAATTTAACGTGTTTTGTATTACAGTGATAGGCTCAGTTGATCAGGAGTTGATGTGAAGTTAAGCTAACTAAAGGAGAATACATTGATAGGCCAGCATACATTTTTAGCTTCCATTTATATTCTGTTACATTAGTTTTAAGACATTGCTTACAAAATGTGGATAAAAAATGTTCCATTTTTAACAGATTCATGGGGGGCTGTTGGCAGCTCAGATATTGTTATTCTACTGCATGGCTTTCCAACCTCAAGCTATGACTGGTACAAGGTGATTTTTTTTTTACTGCACTACTATTAGAATAATCTGTTTTACTTAAAAATATATATCATATATCTATGTAGGGTTATTTTCCATTAATATAAGAAAATAAAGGCTCTGGTTTTCTTGCTGTAAAATCAGTGTTAGCTATATGTATTTATAAAATTAGTTATCTCAGTGGAAGATTTTATGTAATAAAAGGAAAAATAATTATAAGCAACTTATGTATACACACTTCACAAAGTGGCTAACATTGTCATTCCAGCTGTATAATCCATAAACAGGATGAGTACAGTGTTCATGTAATTTTTTAATGCAGCTAGCCTATAGTTTTTGATGATGAGTTCTGTGTGAATATGATTAGTAATGTATGTTCTCTTTGTGCCACAGATTTGGGAGGGTCTTACCCAGAGATTCCATCGAGTGATTGCTCTGGATTTTATAGGGTTTGGTTTCAGTGACAAGCCAGTAAGTATGAGCATGGATTTTATAATTTATCTCGTGTTAATGCCAGAATTGCAAATACATTATTGTTTGATGACCCGAACTGAAAATGTTATGAAATATTGTATATGACAATATCTGTATATGTATGGCCTAGTTCAATGGGACCTTTGTATGTAGACCGCATTGAGTGTTAATTCTCTAAAGTTGTTTGCTGCTGTCTAAAGGTCCTAAACCTGATCCGAGTATGGCAGTATGTCATTGGCAGTTGATATGTTCCCTGTTCTAATTAAGATCATTAACATGTATTGCAACAGTGCAAATGACATCCCTACAAACCTAACTGGAAAACAACCATGCATATTGGAACAGATTCTGTCCATTTTTCTGGAATTTTCATAGGACCATTTTTTTTTAGGATACAACAGGCTTGGAGAGATTGATAAGTACAGTTGTAAACTTTTATTTTGCAGAGACTCCACCGGTACTCTATTTTTGAACAAGCTAGTATTGTGGAGGAAATGATTAGTCACCTTGGCCTGAGAGATCAAAAAGTAAACATCCTGTCCCATGATTATGGAGATACAGTTGCCCAAGAACTGCTCCACAGGTCAGATCAATTTTCTGGAAAGCATTGTAAGGACTGTACTCTAGGCTGGTGTGAAATTCCTTGTGAATGATTATATGTGTTACACATCTAAATGGGCCATTTAAATTATACCTTAATTTTTTGTTATGTTTTGGTCAACAATAAAAGATCATATTTCTTTTTTAATGTAATCTATGTTAAAAATTCAGAACATATAAAGAGGTAAACATTTTGGTTTATTACTGCTTGAGCCCATCTTCCTGTCTTGAGGATGTCAGTGATAGCTTAATTTTTATCTCTACTTGTGCTGCATATGTATCTGTCTTCAGAAAGCTTGTTCAGTAAGGTTAGGGCCAAACCAGTGGGATCTCGGCCTGTGCAGAAAAGCAGGCAGAGAATCCACTCGTCCGCTGCTGCCTTCCCGATGTGAAAACATTACCTCGACTCGCATGCAGGCAGTCGTTGTGGCCCTAGCCTAATGTAACTGCAAGCAAGGGAAAAGACCAACGAGAAGATTAGTCGCCTGTGATAAATCTCTTCTTCTGTGGGCGACTGATCTCCTGCAAATGCTTTCCTACTGGCAATAATTTAAATCGCTGGTGGAAAACATACATGTTGCTTCAGTTTTCTCATGAAGAAACCTCAGGAAAAAGAAACCCCCGAAAGTTTAGAATATTTAATTAAAATATATTTACTGCTGGGCATGGCTGTCAGTTTTAGTACTGGGGGTTGTAGTTCAAGAGCTGATGGAGGGCTGGTGTTGAAACATGCTACATCTAAAATTTGGTTATGTGACTACTACAGTCCAGGAGTCCAGTATCAAGTGATTGAACAGGACACTGAGATGATAATTTCATTACTTTAAATTACCAGTAATTCACATCCTATCAGTTGGCACAGAACAAAACTAGCAACACAATCTGTAATGTTATTTTTAAAAAAATAATTACATTAGAAATAATTTAGACACTTTCCCATGCATGTACCATACATCGCTTGACATTAGATTTTTTTTGGACTCCTTTTAAGCAGTTTGTATTATTGCATTATCTTAACAATTGCATGTACCTGTAATTTTCAGAGTGAATCATAAAATATTTTTTACATGTTTTTTTCTCATGTTTATTCAATCTAGGTATAATCACAGAAGAACAGGACATATAAATATAGGAAGTTTATGTCTCTCTAATGGAGGTAGGTAGTTTAGTTTACAGCTTTTAATTAAAATACATGTCATTTAAAGTATAGCCTTATACTACATTATTATTATTATTATTATGGCTTAAAAATTAACTTTTTTTCCTACAGGTATCTTCCCAGAGAAACACTATCCCAGGCTTATTCAGAAGGTAAGTCCCCAATTCAATGTCATCTGAAACTTCCTTTTTATTTGCAGTACAGCACTATGTTGATAAAGACATTTTGTAACCCAATTCAGTTGAGATTAGGAATGGCACTGGTGTGGTGTAGCCTTACTACATAGCACAGAAAGAGTACCAGTTTAGCAGTAATGGGCCAGAATCAGTTTGTTGAGAATTTTCTCTGTCTTGAACTCCATAGTACACAATAGGGCTTTTAATAATCGTGGTCACAATTTTACTATAAATATAAATGTATAATGAAATAAGATGCAATAGAAGTTAATGGGGAAGTGTATATTCACCATACAAGCAAGCTGATAATGGTGTTTTTCTTCCTCAATTATCGGCCTTTCATGATTTATTAACTTGTTTAAAAATTAATGCATCATTATAAACCTGAAATGGGTTCATCATGATTGCATTATGTTAAAGGTAGGGATGCACCGAATCCACTATTTTGGAATCGGCTGAACCCCCGAATCCTTCGCAAAAGATTCGACCGAATCGAATCCTAATTTGCATATGCACACTAGGGGTGGGAAGGGGAAAACATTTTTTACTTCCTTGTTTAGTGACAAAAAGTCACGTGATTTCCTTCACCGCCCCTAATTTGCATATGCTAATTCGGATTCGGTTAGGCCGGGCAAAAGGATTCGGCCGAATCCGAATCCTGCTGAAAAAGGCCAAATCCTGGCCGAATCCCAAACCGAATTCTGGATTCGGTGCATCCCTAGTTAAAGGGGAACTGTCACCTTAAGAAATAATTCCAAATTGTTTTCTATCATGTTAGTTGAGCAAAATAAACTTGATTACACTAAATTTATTATTTAGATTTTGTTTCGATCAATCTTAGAATTACACAATCACAGCAAGCAGGCAGGAGCCATTTTGTGACAATTTGTTATAAAGACAAATTGTGTATCACCCCAAAAACTTGTGTATGCATCAGAAAGGGGGACCTAATGACCATGCGCAATGCCCTACACAATTATAAAGTGTGATGGGGGAAGGGGCAATGTGAGGAGTGCATGGACATCTAGAAATTACTAAATGGAAAGTGAAAGTAATTCTCTGACCCACATGCGGGGCAGGTAAAATTTGATTGACAGCTCAGATATTTAAACACCTTTATAACAGGTATGGATGTTTTGATAAAAGAATTTGGTTTCCATGTTCAATTTGCAAAGGACTTTCATTAGACAGTTTTTTATGAATAGGTGACAGGCAGGCACGGACTGGCAATCTGTGGGTTCTGGCAAATGCCAGAGGGGCTGCTATAGGGTGCCATAGAAAGTCACTATTTAGTGGGCTGGTGGGGGCTGTTTGGGCCTCTGTGTGGGCTGATTGGGCCTCTGTGTACCTGAAATGCCAGGGCCTATTTTAATTCTCAGTCCAGCCCTGGTGACAGGTCCACTTTAACAAAAAATTATAGGAAAAGAAATTGTGATTGTGTGAAAAGTCGCCATTAGTTGCGATTAGCATATCTCCAGCATATTTAATGGAGACCCCTGTTCTCCTTTTGTTACACTTACATGTTACTTGTATGTTACACTTAGGGGTTTTTTTTAATCAGAGGTCGAGTTGTGTTTTCCACAAAAATTTTTGATCAAAAATAGATTTTTCGGGTTAAAAAAAAAATAGTTTTTTTTAAAGATTTATTATACCTCAACCCTGGAAATAGCTTGAATGTGAAAATACACCATTTAAAATCTGTCACGGTCATGTAGGACTCAATGGCAGAAGTCCCTTGAAATATTTGAAGATGTTAATAGCCTTGATGATGTTCGAGTTTTTTCATCGGGTTTCACTCAGTGATACAAGTTTTTTTTCACTGAAAACTCGATCAATTCAAGTATTCGAATTTAAATTAGAAACCATTCGAGTTGTGAGTTCTTTTGAGTTCATTCGAGGTCCACTAAGCTCACAGTTCTAAAATTTGACCTTTGATAAATAACCCCATTAGCCAATCTTTTTGGCCTTGATCCAAATGCCCCTTTCCTCAGTTTATATAAAGATGTGATTTTCAAAATCAACACACATAGGCCCATTTGCTAAATCTATTTGCGGTTTCAGAAAATACTTGCGTGTATTTTTTGCATCCATTTTTGTTAATTGTGTCAAAAATGCTAACTCGCTTTTGGATAAGTTCACCTATAGTGTGAGCGAAACACATATAATATAATATAAAATATAAGATATTAGAGGTTTTGTATTTCTGTTACATCTTGTACGTACAGAGACCTAAATGTTTAATTGATGTTCTGTATAATATAACAATGTATCATTCTGAATTTGCTCTTTTCAGGTGCTCAAAGATGGTGGGATATTTTCACCAATCCTCACAAGGCTTATGAACTTTTATTTCTTTACCAAAGGGTATGGCTCATACGTAACTCTATAGCTCAATCATGGTTGCATAAACTAAATAAATAATTAGAAATCATTTGTTTCTACAGTAAGTTAGACAATGTGGAAACACTAGGCAAACAAAATTTTTGTGCTCAGAAAATGTGATACTTAAATACAGCAAACCAAAACTTTCCCATAACTTTATTTAACATTAACACACCTGCTTCATACTGAGAGATGCTGTGTGTTCTCCTCACTGGCAGTGTCCTGTTGCAGCCCACCTACCCCTTTTAGGCTAGTGCCACATAGGGCATGCGTTAGTGTCCTCTCCTGCATGCCCTAGAACTGTTGTGTTGGGTCGGGTGAAGGTACACTTGCCTGTTTTCAGCACAATAATGCAAACTCTTGCATTTTGTAAGCCGTTTGTGCCTGTACAACAGTTCCGGGTGCAGGCAGGAGAAGGCGCTAATGCCCAGTTAGGTGCTGATTTTCAGCCTGCGTATTTCAGCAGACCGATTTCAGCCCCCTAGAGGCACTAGCCTTAGGGATATTACACATTGGTGATTTAAGCTGTACTCTCATGATATGATTTTTTTCTAATTCACAACACTGGGACATTGTTAACTGACCTGACCCTATGGGGCCTGTAACAACAGGAGTACATGTAAACACTGTTTGCAGATGAAAGTGGACATGCACAGGTTTATCTGCATTTGGGGTTTACATGTGTTCCTGTACAATAAACACAGAGTACAATAAACATAGAGGAGACTCAGGTCAGTCAAATGTGCCTGCTGTGGAAGCCATACAATAGAAATGCATTAAAATACCCGTGTGCAAGAGGCCTTCTTATCAGCCCAGATACCTGCAATGAAGCATTGAACCCTCCCTGCTCTTCTCTTATCATATTTCAACAGGACCTGTTAACCTTAGAAATAATTTCAAACTCTTTTCTATTATGTTTATCAAGCAAAATTAACTTGACTTACACTTAAATGATTTCAGTCTTGGACAGGCACCATTTTGTGAACACTGAGAGTGATATTCTGAGACAATGTGCAATTGCTTTTCAGTATTTGTGGGTTTTGAGTTATTTAGCTTTTTAATTAAGCAGCTTTCCAGTTTGCATTTTCAGCAATCTGGTTGCTAGGGTCCAAATTACCCTAGAAACCATGCACTGATTGGAAGATAAATAGGGGAGAACTGAATAGCAAGATGAGTAATAACAAGTAACAACAACAATAAATGTGAAGCCTTACATCGCATTTGTTTTTAGATGGGGTCAGTGAATATAAAACTATAAAAAATAAATAATGAAGACCAATTGAAAAGTTGCTTAAAATTGGTCATTCTATAACATACTAAAAGCTAATTTACAGGCGAACCAACCCTTTAAAGTGGATTTGTAATTCAGTTGAATCCTAGGTTTGCAGTTTGGCACATCGTTTGTAATCAAGAGGTAATAAAAAATTATTACCATCATTCTTGACAGTATAATTTCTTTTTTCAACAGAATCAGCGAGGTGTTTGGCCCTCATACACAACCCTCGGAGGCAGAGTACTGGGACATGTGGACTGCCCTTAGGAATAATGATGGAAACCTGGTGATAGATAGGTAAAGTACAAAGGATTAAGGTGGTTCTTAAACCCCTGCACTTGTCCACCACCAGCTTTTGTATCCATGTTACATTATACACTATATTGCCTATTTATTATGCTGTGTAAAAGCAATATCGACCAGAAAAAAAAAAACGCATAAAAAGCTGTGTAAAATAAACAGTGAACAGTGATCAAGATTTGTACGCTATCTGAACGCCATTATTGTTTACCACTTCAGACCTCACGTAGTCCATTAAAGTCAATTGGGAAATGTAAGCAGCAAGCTACTGTAGGTCTGCCAGAAGTCACTTTAGGAAAAGCTATATAAAAAGCTGTGATAGATTGTTGTGTATGTTTGCATATCTCACATTGCATTGTCAAGCGGCTAATTACAGTTATGCTGGATTTGGTCAAGGAGGTATGCGGTCGCTAAAAATAAGTAGATAGCTTGATAAGTATGCTGTTTTTTATGCAGCAAATTTTGTTGCATTTTTTACACAGCTTTATAAATAAGCCCATATATGTTAAATATATCCAGACACCTGCCTGCCCAGCATATCATTCCCTATCCTCTGCTTTTGGGACGTTTTTCCACTATGTTTTTAACATTGTTGGTTGGTTTGACCCAAAAGACTGCTGTACACTACGCAGTGACCTCTCTCACGGCTCCAGTACTGCACAGGTCCCATGATCATGGTATGCTGCATATAGAACTGCACAGTACCCCCTGCAATTCTTGGTACCTTACTAATGATATATTCTTTAATGTACCCTACTGGTTTAAGTACACTCTTCAGCTTCTCTCTACCAACAGCCACTACAGTCTTGCCCTTTTACTGATCAATTGTTAAGTCCTAAACATAATAGGAATTATGTGCAGAGCATGTCCTGGCTGAATAATTTAACTTCTGGATGCCGTGAATATAATGTTTAAATGGAAATCATTAGGCAGTGCTAAAGACCTGTATCTTCTTTAAAATTCAATGTATGAAGTTCTACTGTACAGATTGTATTGATATATGAAGACAATTCCTGTACGTGAATATGAATGTGTGGAAATGGCTGTTTAAAATGCTTGTGTTTCCAGTGTTTTACAGTTTATAAACCAGCGTAGGAAGTACAGAGACCGTTGGGTTGGAGCATTAATCAATACATCAGCTCCATGTAAGTGTTTGACAGCTAAAAGTCCACATTATTTTGTCACTCTTCTTGGGTCATTTTATTTATTATAGCCTTATTTAGAGGTCCTAAATTGTAAGGACTTCTAACCATGGCCCTCATTAACATTGTATTTGTCAGTATTTGTATGTAATCTGTTTGATTTCCACACTTCTGTTGTATAGTGCTGAAGAATATGTTCGCACTTTATAAACACTTATTAATAATATGAATAATCATGACAGTCACAATTTTAAAATGTTTTGATATAATTGATATAAACTGCATGATGTTAGGATAGCTAAGTAATTGATATTCGTATCATTCAATGTAGTTGTGGCCATTGCCAGAAGTGACCTTAGATCTTATTGAATCCAAATATGAATCGATATATAACATATTGTAAGTGAATTGCTTTGCCTGTTTGTACAGTAGGGTCATTTAGAATTTGGTGAGGTATTAATAGCCATGCTTCTTAGAAAAATCCCACTCCAGCAGATGTCTCTAGTTCCTTTATATCAGCAATGTTGATAATCTCATGTTATTTGCAGATAGAGTAATCTGATCTTCTTGATAATCTTTTTAAAGGCAACACCGTCTGTTGACCTGCTTAATAAAGGACTTAAAGGGGAACTATCACAAAAATTAAAACTTAATTTTGGATTCAGCATACCGAAATAAGAAACTTTCTAAATACAATCAATTAAAAATTCTGTATCGTTTCTGAAATAATCAAGTTTATTTTCACCATCCCTCTCTCAGCATCTGTTTCTCCTCATTCTGTCTTCATTCAGGAGTTGGGTGTCAGATGAATGATCCAATATATCTTATAGGGGGCTCCTTTTGCCTAGAAGATGTATTATAGCTCACTCTATTAAAATCACCACAAATCCTGTGTCTCTACGTGCAATATTTGTGCAAAAGGCAGTTATTTTGTTATATTTTGTTTGTACTGGAATCAGTTATCTGAGTGAGCTCTAATACTTCTGCTTGGAAAGGGAGCCCCCCCATAAGATATATTGGATCATCCATCTGACACCCAACTACTGCATGAAGACAGAATGAAGAGAAACAGATGCTGAGAGAGGAATAGTGAATATAACCGTGATTATTTCAGAAACAATGCAGGATTTTTAACTGTATTACTTGCTTAAGTATGAGGAAGCAGCTTATATTAATAATAGTTCGCCTTTAAGCACATGCAATAAATGCAACAACATTTTTGTTTTAGAATGGATTTTTATGCAATCAAATTAAACAATTTATTTAAAAAAAAAAAAAAAAAAACAATTTGGCATTAGACTCTTGCCTCTAGACTCTGGTACCTGTTGACCTGCTGACTTGTGCAATGTTCTTTTTTTATATATACCCTTATAGGGGTTGAGCAGACCACAGTACACATCAGAAGCTTCAAATAATAATCCATGCAAAGATTGTCTCCTAGAACATTTACAGTTTTCAGGCTGGCATTATACCAGGCATATGCAGTGCCTCATAGTTCTTAACCCCCCCCCCCCCCCACAGGCCTGTATGACTGATATCTGCCCAATTTTCAGGCAGGATCATTGACTCTGCTCATTCAGTAAATAATTGGCAACCCCAGTGAATTTGCCTTTTGTTGTTTTGTTTGTCCTTTTAAGGTTTAAAATATATAAAATACATGAAAACATGATTGTATTATTCATCTTGCTATGTAGAAAGTGTATTTAGGATAGCTAAGTGTTCACTTTAGATATAATATATGTCTGTGTCTTTCCAGTTCTAGTTTTCGCAGTTTATGTAATAAAATCTCATTAGAACATTTAGGGGCCCATTCACTAACCTCGAGTGAAGGAATAGAGGAAAAAAACTTTGATTTTCGATTGTTTTTTTTGGCTACTTCGACCATCGAATTGGCTACTTTGACCCCCTAGTTCGCCACCTAAAACCTACCGTGGCCAATGTTAGACTATGGGGAAGGTCTCCATAGGCTTTCCAAGGTTTTTCTGATCGAAGGATAATCGTTCGATTTGAAGGATTTAATCGTTCAATCGAACGATTATTCCTTCGATCGTTCGATCGAACGAATTGCACAAAATCCTTTGACTTCGATATTCGAAGTCGAAGGATTTTTATTCGGCAGTCGAATATCGACGGTTAATTAACCTTCGATATTCGACCCTAGGTAAATGTGCCCCTTAATATTCTCAGGTGATATTCATTATTTGTTTTAGGCAGATACTAAAAAGTCTTGATTTCACAATACTACTGGCATGTATGATAGTCATATTATATATTTATATTCACAGTGCATCTTATTTATGGACCCTTGGATCCTGTAAATCCTCACCCTGAGTTTATAGAACATTACAAGTAAGTAAGACAAATAGATTGCCGTGTATCCAATGTAGGTATGGCATTTGTTATGAAGAATGCTCCAAAATACAGGAATGCCATTTGCCTTACAGTTTTTACCTTGTACAGGTATAGGATCCGTTATCTGGAAAACTGTTCTCTAGAAAGTTCTGAATTACAGAAAGTTGGTCTCCCATAGACTTTATTATAATCAAATAATTTTTTTTTCCTTGAAGTAATGATACAGTACCTTGTACTTGATCACAATAAAGATATAATAAATCCTTATTGGATCCAAAACTATCTTATTGAGTTTAAATAATGTTTTAAATTACTTTTCAGTATTGATCATATTTCACCACCAACATGCAGCTGGTCCCAAGCATTCCACAGATTAGCTCCACACCTTTATAAAATGAAATATTTACCAAATTACTTTAAAGGAGAACTATACCACCCGAATAATGTAGGTCTCTATAAAAAGATATTATATAAAACAGCTCATATGTAAAACCCTGCTTCATGTAAATAAACCATTTTCATAATAATATACTTTTCTAGTAGTATGTGCCATTGGGTAATCATAAATAGAAAATTGCCATTTTAAAAAATAGCCGCATCATGGGTTCGTAGGATTCACAGTGAACACAAGCAAACCATACATGTTAGGTCACATGAGCCAATTAACAGACAGAGTTGTGTCTTTTGCTTCCACACTTCTTCCTGTTACAGTTAGAGTTGAAGTATTTCTGGTCAGGTGATCTCTGAGGCAGCACACAGACCATCACGAAATGGTGGTTCAAGGCAAGAAATGTAGAAGGACAAAACTTACTTAAATATATAGACCAGTTTGGTAATATGCCACTTACGGTAATATGATATAAACTATCTGTTGCTTAAATATTAATTTTGGGGGTAAAGTCTTCCTTTAAATGGCAGTGCTTATTATGTAAAAATGTTCTCCCCACCAGAGGTGCAGCCTACATAGCATTTGTGAGGGTTTTTGTTTTTTAAATCATTTTTGCATTTTCTTTACAATAGGTGCATATTATGAGAGTAAAAAAATTAATCAGACCAATGTATACATAACATAGTGCAAACAAACCACAAAATACACTAGAACTCTTTTATAATTCCAAAATTCTAATCTATTATGTTAGTTGAGCAAAATAAACTTTCCTTACACTGATTTAATGTGTTTCCTTCATTCTTTTGGAATTCACAATCACAGCAAGCAGGCAGATGCCATTTTGTTTGCAGCAGAAAGAAGGATCTGATGCACATGCCTAGCCACAGGCTACACCAGTATAAGCATTTTGAGGGATGGGGTAATGTGAAGAGAGCAACACCATGTAAGAATTAAAAAAGGAAACTATATATAATTGCTATGGCTGCGGTGTATTGGTGAGGATATATGATTGACAGCTGAGATTCTAAAATGCATTTATAACAGGTATAGATGTTATAAGGAAAAAAACAACCTTTAAAGGACAAGGAAAGTCTAAAATAGAATAAAGCTAGAAAGGCTGTATTTTGTATACTAAACATAAGCATGAACTTACTGCACCACAAAGCCTAATCAAACAAATGATTTATGCTTTCAAAGTTGGCCACAGGGGGCTGTCATCTTGTAACTTTGTTAAACATCTTTGCCTGACCCTGACCCTGCACATGCTCTGTGTGGTCTGGGCTGCTTAGGGATCGTCATAAACAAAGCTGCTTGAGTTCTGCATGGCTGGGAAGTAAGGCGGGGGCTCCCCCTGCTGTTCATAAGTATGATTGTTTCCCTGCTCAGCAGTTAGGGACCATCTGACAATTCCTATCCACAGCAGTAAATGAAGGGAGAATTATTTCACTGCATACAGTCAGGTTTCTTATAAAAACGGTACACATTTTTTATTTAAAGTATATTGGAGATAGGTTTCTTTTTCATTAAAGAAAGTAAAAATGGGATTTTACTTTTTTGCCTTTCCTTGTCCTTTAAAGGAGAAACAACCCCTTATTAAAAAAACCCTACCCCACATAGACTCCCCTCCCTCCTCACCCCCTGCCTAGCTGCTACCCCAGGCAAATGCCCCTAACTTACCCCTCGGTGCAGATTCAGGGTTCGGAGTTCACGGCAGCCATCTTCCGGGTCTTCGTGTCTTCTTCTGGCGATTTGGCAATTTCCGTCCATTTCAGCGCATGCACAGTTCCATGCAAACCAGGAAATTTCTCCAACTGCACATGCGCCGCTCCACTGATCTCATTCTCAGATTACCGAAGACCCGGAAGATGGCTGCCTTGAACTCCGATCCCTAAATCTGCGCCAAGGGGTAAGTAAAAAGTTAGGGGCAGCTAGGCTGGAGGGGGGAGGAGGGAGAGGGTCTATGTGGGGTGCGGGTAGGGCTTTTTTTAATAAGGGGTTTGTTTCTCATTTAACAGCAGTAAAAATATAACAATGGGTCTTGCTGTAAATGTTACTTGGTGGTGAGGTGGGTTGCAAATCAAAACAAATATTTCCATGGATGTAGAGAAAGTGATTAGAACATTTCCAGAATGTAAATAAACTCTCCCTGTACTTTTCTAAATGACTAATTACATATTTTAAACACAAATGCATTTTTATCTGATATTTTCCATTTAAAGTAATAAAACCTCCTTAAAGCATTAATAATGCTGAAGAATCATAAGGAACACTGATATAGAAACAAACTACTTTAGAATCAGACCCCCAAACAGCAGTAGGGTCAGCATCAGAGAACATGTAACTACCCCCTTCGTGTTAATGTGATGTTAAAGAGACACTAAACCCAACTATAAAGGTGTCCCACTGCGCCCCCTAGTTCTCTGTAGAAGTTGAGAAAAAAAGTAATTACCCATGGACACCAAGTCAGCAATGAGAATTCAACTCACCAAAAATTAAATTACTGATGCAAGAGAATCGACTAGTGTGAATGCTGATTTCCAGCACTATGTCACTTGTTTTGCTTGTATCAGACATACAGAGATTATTGTGCCATTTTGGGGCCGTTGTATTCCACACTGGAATAAAACATGGGGATAAAGGACAAACTTGTTTAGTGCTGAGAAACTGTGCTTAATGTTCCCAACTCCAAATGCAGGAATAAAAACATGGAGCCATATTTAGACAGATCAACTGGAATTCTCATTGGAGGATTATTCTGCATGGGCCCTGGAGAGCTGGGGAAAAGTTTTTTTTGTGCAATACTGCTTTAAGACTACAGCTCTCAGCGTCCCTTTAAATTGATAATATCTTAAAGTATGCTGGAAATTGTAGTCCAGCAACTGATGACACACCTGTATTCCTGCATCTATATCCATGCCATTGAAAGCTTTGCTGTATTTGACTTAATGTGTCAATTTTTAAAATCCTTGTATTTTAACACTTCCCATTTGTCTGAAATGGTTATCTTTTTTTTTTCCCATAGAAACATGATTCCAAAATCGTCATTCACTATTCTAGACGACCATATTAGTCACTACCCCCAACTGGAGGATCCCACTGGTTTCCTAAATGCCTATTTGAACTTCATTAATTCATTCTGAAAGAGGCAAATGCATTTATATTCTGTGATTCTGCCCAGGCTCATATGGAATTTCACCAGATGTCTTTTGCAACTGAGTTTTGGCAATGTGATGATAAATCAGTTTAATTACAGCTCATTGCTCAATTGATTCTATTGTGACTGATACTTAATTCTACATGTGACAAAATGTACTCTCAGGGACTGCTGTTCTATATCCCATCAAGAGGCCTTTATTTGTATTTATATTACATATCCATGGTCTTATTATAATATGCTTCCTTAGTGGCTAACTCCACTAGCCATTTTATGAGCAGTCTGCTGTGTTACCAGAAGCATTTGGGTGCTTAACAGTTTTTATAGAGCAACATGGAATCTCTCATACATCTTATCTTAGGTAATGACCTGGAACTCTGCAAATGCAAAGAAGTATTGTCCATTAAGCTGATATGGATGCAGTTATGCAATGCAAATAATCTCTTCTGCACTGGACTCTTGGACTGTGTGCATACAGACCTACAGCAATACTGAATAAAAAGAATATATGCAGTGAAAAAGGGCTGTCGGCACTTCTCAACACCAGTATCTACATTATAAACATGAAAATGGTCTGGCAGCACTTCTGAACTCCAATTTCTACTTTATGAATGGATGCTTAACTACTTGTCCATTGCCAGTGATTATTTTTATAAAAACAATCACAATTTCACATGGGTTTTAAAAAAAGACAACATGAACAGGGCTCCTACAGTGTTCTAAAATGCATACGGTCAAACCTTACTATGTAAAAATTTGTGTTTTCCTGAGAAATAGTTGTCACATTCTTCTACATCTCATTGTTTACTTGGTACGGATATGCAATTTAGCTTTCCCCACGTCCACAATAGAAAAATGATACAATTATTCAATTGTAGTTATATGATGTGTGATTATGTAAATGACATATATAGATTAATCTAAATAACATGTATCCAGCAATGTGATTTCCCAATGGTGATCCACCTGTCCTACTCAAAAAATAATCTTCCTGTTTACATCGTTCGTTTACAATACTTTTATATCCGACACATTTTCAAGATTGTTATTAGTGTAAAATGAACATTGACTTTCTAATGGCAGATGTTGATCTAATGTTTGTGAAATAAACTGAAAAGATTTTATAACTACATCTGTACATCAGCAATTCTTAAAACTGTTCCAGAAAATCAGCCAGATCCTGGAGATGTTCTGGACTCCTGTACAGAACGGAGCAGATGTGTTTTGCTTCAGAGCAATGGAGTGCAAAATGTAGTGCTGATATCCTGATTAATTGCTGAGACCACAATCAACCAGGGAGAAAGGATTTTTTTTCTTTGCTTACATTTAGGGACATAGGCACCATGGAGATGAAGATTCTCAAAGCAAGAGAATAGAGTAATTCCTCCTGCCAAGAGCTTCAATTTCAGAAAAAAAAAAAAATATATATGTAACCTTTTCACTTATGATACTATGTACTTTATTCTCCTGTGAGGTCATTTCTCTATAATAACAGTAATAGCCTAGTGACAGCTTTATCTAAGTTTTTATTTACCATATCTGCTTTCCTGTGGGTAAATCATTTACATACACTTTGCTAGTATTTGCTGACATTGCTTTTTAATTGCAGCTGATGACTGCAGACCTCACCTCCATGGAGTGTGAAGGTGTTTGGTCCCTATGGTGCCTGTGTCTCCCCCTTTCTAGGCAACAGAAACACATTTTTACAATTTCTTTTATAAACATTAATATACTTTTTTGGGAAAACAAATCATGCCATATTCTGTCTCAAAATGTTTTATTGTCAAAACAGGTTTATAGAGGAGACTAACACTGCATAGAAATGTTTAAATTAGAAACAATGTCGCTGCAGGAATGATATTGGCCTCGATTTTCAAAAGGCTGGTATTAAATGAATGGCAAAACAAAAAAAAGGGCTCAATATTCTTTAAAATATAAAGTTAAATTACTCTGTTTATCTTGCTTTCAAATGATCTTGCTATCCATGATGCCACATTTTCCAGAGCCACGTAGTAGTACAACAGTGATGCCAACAGCAATACCCCCACTAGCAGGGACCACAAAAACCTCTTGGGAGAGCCACATCTTGTCTGGCAGGACCGATAATCTTACACTCAATCTGCGGATCACAGGATTATCTAACTAGCCCCCTGACTGGCCATACATGGACAGATGGTTGGGCAATATGGCTAAAATCAGCAAAACACCCAACTAGCAGCAAGTTAGCAAACCATTGGAATATGTTTTGCTCTCACTTTGCCTTGATTTCATTTGATACCCTGAATTGTATGCTGGTTAACACACAGAAGTGCAAAATGCCTTTTAACCTCATGCAAAAAACACAAGATAACTGTCAAAAATAGTTTGTGCTGTCCGAATGAATAACAACTGGGCCACTTACCTGACAAGTAAAGCACGTGCGAGTTCTTATTTTCTGGCACCTTGTCAGACCTCTCACATGGCTGCATTCCCAGGAATTTGATAATGTTGTTAACAGCCTCTGCATTAAACACAGGAACAGGAGTTGACATTCTAAGTTTACTATGGTCACTAGCCCAATGTATATCAATAGATAATGTTTTATATATCTTGGAAATACTAACCCTGGCACAAAGTTGAAACCTGTTACTACATCACCAAAAGATCATTCTAAACACTAATTATACATTTCCTACAAATGATCAAGTGCCTGGCTAGAAATTTCACACCAAGACATTTTCTTTTCATTGCTGAAGTGTGTTATGCCCTTTATTTATTTTTATCAAATAAAATCCTTAAGGTTAATCACAGACAGGTAATCCTTCACTTTCATAAGCCAAGAAGGCAAATGTAGATCACTGGAACAATATATTGACTGCCGCTAAAAATTACCAGGATGCTGAAATTACAAGGAAATGTATTGAGTGATGCTCCATTCTTCTGTGCCATGCCCCATAAATGGCTAGTTTTAACAACTGAGCTATTGCTTGTGCCGGTGAGAAGTAAATTTATGCTGCTACTATGATTCTATGAAGGGGATAGGAGTCACAAAATAACCTCTTTGTATATCAGTGTTGATGGAGCAAAAATGCATATTGCAGCTCAATGTTTTAGAATGCAGTTGGAGGCAGCCTAGAATTCCATTCCATTCTCTGCAAGTACAAAATACAATAAAAGCAGTAGGCACAATAAAAAACAAGTTGGTATATCAGAAATCATAAGTAAGTATAAATCTCCATCACAGTCACAGTGGTACCACTATAAAGCTTTTTTTTTTTTTTTTGCATATGCTGCTTTAATAGAATTACATGTGTAGTAGAAAGCACTACATTTGCCCATGTGCAGTAACCCGTAGAAACTAATAAGGTGTTTGCTTTTAAACAGGTGACCAGTAAATGCCACCTATTTATTGGTCACTCTTGGTTAAAGGGAGAACTAAACCCTAAAAATGAATAGGACTAAAAATGCCATATTTTATATAGTGAACTTATTGCACTAGCCTAAAGTTTCAGCTTGTCAATAGCAGCAATGATCCAGGACTTCAAACTTGTCACAGGGGGTCACCACCTTGGAAAGTGTCTGTGACACTCACATGCTCAGTGGGCTCTGAGCAGCTGTTGAGAAGATAAGCTTAGGGGTTTTCCCAAATTATCAAGCAGAAAATGAGGTTGGCCTGTAATATAAACTGATGCTACAGGGCTGATTATTAAATTCTGATGTTAGTTACACTGGTTTCTGAGCTGCCATGTAGTAATTACCTGTATCTGTATTAATTACTAATCAGCCTTATATTGTGACATTTATATTCTATGTGTACTGTATATTTTGAGTCAGTCTCTAAGCTCAGTAAGTGACAGCAGCACAGAGCATGTGCAGTGAATCAGCAGAAAAGAAGATGAGGAGCTACTGGGGCATCTTTGGAGACACAGATCTTTACTGCTAAAGGGCTGTGGTTACCTTAGGCACAAGCACAAAGCATAATAACAACATTTCTAGCCTACTTCTTTAGTAAGACTTTAGTTCTCCTTTAAGACATATTATCATTACAAGTCTCTGTATTAAAAAAAAACCGTACCTTCAAGGGTCTTTGTTGTATTAAGGGCAAATGTTTCTTCTTTCTCGTATGTATCACCCATTTCTTCCCATGCTACCCCGAAATTTGGCTTCAGCACTTTCTGTATATGGTCTGACAGAGTCACGTCTTGGTCTTCAAGCTGATATGGAATTAAATGACATTACTTATTCTACACCACTAAGAATACTGTATGGCACAAAGTAACAAAATAGAAATTATTGTGGCATTGTGTAAGCAAAAGTTTTTAAAACTGCATACAACTAAAATATCAATAACATTTACAGGGGTGTTTTTTTTTACTAATTTGTATTTAGATTTTGGCAGCAGGAAACTTGTAGGACAAAAAAACTGAGAATCATAAGCTCATCTCATATGCTCAGAAACTTGCCATAAGAAACTGGCAGAGAAGCTGTCTTAAATATCTTTCAGGACAAAAGGAGGGATCAAGCAGGAGAGATACCATTTTTCAGTAAATCCAAAATGCATCAGTGCCCCATTTAGAAAAAAAAAACAGGACAGTAATATAGATTCAAATACATAACACGTATTCATCACTGTAACCTTCATCATCAGGAACACCAGTCTGGGGGTCACAGTCTCTGACCACAAACTTCATTGTGTAACTAAATGTACAGGACATTGAAGAAATGCAACACTATTTTATCCAGTAATGTACACACTCATTTGCTTATTATATACAATTCCCAGTTTATTACAGGTTGCACAAAGAAAAAACCTCTCAGAGCTACAATATATGTAAAACAGCAATTGTTCCCCAGAGAAAAAAAAATGCATTCTTGAGTGAGTAAATGTCTTTGGTTAATTTCACTATTGATGGTGAAAAAAATAAATAAAATATATATATATATATATATATATATATATATATATATATATATATATATAAATGTATAAAAAATACAGGTATGGGACCTGTTATCCAGAATGTTCAGGACCTGGGGCTTTCTGGATAACAGATCTTTCCATAATTTGGATCTTCATACCTAAGTCTGCTAGAAAATCATGTAATTAAATAAACCCCATGGGCTGCTTGTGCTTTCAATGACGATATCTTAGTTGGGATCAAATACAAGGTGTTGTTTTGTTCTTACAGAGAAAACGGAAATCGGTTTTTTAAATTTGGATTATTTAGATAAAATGGAGTTTATGGGAGGCAGCTATTCTGTAATCCAGAACTTTCTGGATAACGGGTCCATACCTGTGTGTGTGTATGTATGTATATATATATAAATATATATATATATATATAGATTTACTGTATATATAGATATATATATAGAACATAAAGCAGGGACTTGATGCAAAAACAAAAAATCTTTTCGATCCCCCACAGGGATCTTCGTCAGGAGAAAAACAGCTCCTGACGAATATCCCTGTGGGGGATTGAAACGTTGAGTCCAATAAAGATTTTTTGTTTTTGCATCAAGTCCCTGTGAGTGCCGCATCCTGCTTTATGTTCTACATATCCTTTATGTTGGCACCCGGGCAAAAAACCTAGTCAACGGTGTGCACCTTGGATTTGGGAATATATTTATAGTGGATAAAGTACCCCTATTGTAAAATATAAGGATATTATAAGTCACAGAGGAGTTCCATGACAATTTAAAAGCAAGAGGCTGAAGGCCAAGGTTACTTCTAATATCCTTATATATATATAATATATATATAATATATATACTTAAAGAATGCCGGCACTCTCGAAAAAAACGTGCTCGGATCGCTATGTTCATTAGCTGTGGCCGCACTTCTACGTAGTTTACGCATGCGCATGCGCACTCGCGTGTCATTGCCTTCTGCGCATGCGCAAGCGGCGGGGGCGAAGTATTAGCCGGGTTGCCTAGGGCGCCCGGCCGAGTAGGACCGGCACTGCTAGTACTTAACCTTTCTTATCCCTGATGCGGTCTATTTTCCAAGTGTGTGTTTTCCTCAACCCTAGGGTGTGTTCCCTCTTAAATACCTTTAGTCTTGAGCATCACTGTAACATTCCCCTCTCATGTGCTACTCCAAATCCTATACATGTGTCTTACCCACTGCTGTCCAGCATGGAACTTTCTGAACCATAGCCTTGACACTACTGCCATCTTATGGTGATGCTGCGCACTTAAACAATCATTTAACATTTTCAATCATTCAAACATTTACTGTACACATATTTACACACAAACCAAATCACCTACTTACAAACGCTCCTTTTTATATGTTTGTTTGTAAGATTGTTCTTTGAGTGCCTGCTCTACTACAATACGGTTTGGTTCCTCCTATATACTTTATATACTATTTAGCCTCTTACTGAATTATTCAACACTAGACATTAAGCCCGTTAAATTAACAGGCGCTAGAACATATGTAGTCAAACATTTATAAAAACAGATGGACACAGGGACTGGACGAATTCGCCAGAGACGGTCCGTGGGGCACATGCGCAGTAGCGCAATCCCACGGACACAGGGACTGGACGCAGAGACACTTCAACTTTATTTTATAGGATGACAAATGTCTGTAATCTCTTACTGAATTATTCAACATGACAAATGTCTGTAATTTCTTTGAAACATGGTGAGAAAAAAACTGGCTGCTTTGTGTTTTAATTGGTTAAGTAAAGAACTGACCTACCTGGAACACAATATGATTTGGAAATACATGCTTGATACATCTTACAAAATATTCAGTCTCTGCCTCAGTAAGCTGCACAGGTTCAGAAGACTTAAACAAGGGTCCTAGGTTCTAAAATTCCGGAATGACAGCCAATTGTTCTGAAAAAGATGGGTAATTGCGTTTGTATTTAGAATGGTGAGTGAAGAATTCTGGAGCAGTGCTCCCTTTCCAGATATCCTTAATGATCTGATATTTGCAGTAAAGTACCTATTTCCAGTTTTATAATTTAAGTTACCCTAGGCTTTAGGAAGGAATGCTAGAAACATATTTATACTTTGTGCCGCCATGTTACTGATGCCAATATATGTATAATAAATATAGGGGGATTGTCCTGGGGGGGGGGGGGGTGCGCACACATTACCAGGAAAATGAAAGCTTTCGAACGGATGATTTAGAAAAATATTCTTAAAAACTAGGGTGCACCCAGATAACAGCACGATTCCAGAACATTTCAAACATGTTCCAGATTATTACAATTGTGTAACACTGAATAGGATCTCAAAAGACATCACATGCATTTCTGGTACAACATCTCCAAACACCCCTATTGAATCTCACCTTGGAAGATGTCTTGTCAGACAGGTAGTGCTTTCTCAGGCTGTTTCGTAGCCATAGGAGCGAGATCTGATAATTAAAATAATGATGGTTCAAAAAATACATAAAAAAATCAGTTATTCTGCCACATCTGTTAAATCACTAAATTTAACCTAGGGGTGATGCTTCTCAAAGCAAATATTGGTCTATTAAATCCTAAGCAGCTCTATTTCATTGTTCATGGTTCTTCTAAGTAAACAAAGCTTCCCAGGATTATAGAAAATCAAAATAAAAAAAGTGTATTTTTACTGATCAACTGGATGATGACAGGGACCTGTAAAGGTTGATATACAGTATCAGCATAGCTGTGCCAGAAATGAATGTTGCAAGAATTGGAGGGCCACATTGTATTGTTCTGTTTAAAATGTAGGAAGTAAAGAGGAGCTGCAGCTCATCTGCTTATGTGCCAAGCACCTGTCATTGTGTTACATTGGCAGATTAAATTTTCAGTTTGGACAAATCATCTGTTGACTGATTCCTGAGCTAGAATTTTGGGCAGTTGAAATCAGCCAAACTCTCCAACCAAATCTGAGCAATTATGGACAACTTAAGCACTGTATTGTCATTTAAACAAAGCTTTTAGCATGACTGCAGACATTATGTGCCAAAATTTATGGTTTTCTATACCAGTTTTCTGTTCCAAAAAGGGGACTGTGACGAGAGGAACAGTCTTCAAGTCAAAGGGTTTCTCTGAAGGATTTTAATGTATACTGGTGTAAGGCTTTCTCCATCCCAAAGACAGAAACTGTAAGACCTGTAAGAAATGTATGGCACATTGTACATGCCAGAAACGTAAGAACTGGATGTGGATACAATGTGTAATTTAGAAAGAAAAATTAAAATATAAGCATAATACTGAAGCAAAAAAAAAAGTTTATATAATCAGTTAAAAATTCTCTACCATTTATGAAGTAAGCAAGTTAATATTTGCTATCCCCTCTGAGCATACTGTCTCTCTACATGCAGCAGTGTCAGGTGCAGGGCCATATTTACCATATAGGCACCTGAGGGCCCTTGTCTAGTGCGGCAGCTTTAAGGGTCAGCCCTTGGGTGCCTATAAGGTAAATAAACTGATACCTGTACATTGCCCTGATACATTTTCTACCAATGTTGTCTTTAACCTGTTGTCTCCTGCCTAAAGATGAATTAAAGGTTGAAAAGTTGGGGATAATGAAAAGTAATATGATTATTTCACAAACAGGGCAGACTTTTTAAATGATTGTAATTATAAAGTTCCTTAGTTCCATCAGATGCAGTTCATGTCCAATTTTCAAGTTCATAATGGTCCCCCCTTTAAATGTTTTTAATAGTTAAATCAGATTCACTAGTGAAGACTGGCCACAAAGCACTGTAAACTAGAATATCATGAAGCTTTTGATAGGTTGGGGAAAAAGCATGTGTAATAAGATCACAAAATGAAGTGAATAACCTATAACACACTGCACATGTGTTGCCGCTATAAAAATGCCAGAATATAAATAATATACAAAAATGATTACAAATGCAACATAAATTCTGAAAATGCAAATGATATCTTTCTTTACTTTGCTACTGACCATTGAAAATGTAGGCAGCATTAAGTGATAGCTGGTGTGGGTTTAACACATTGAAATAAAATGTTGCTCTGTCTCGCACCTCATCATCACTGTCCATCATGCACCTGTTTGGTAGGCAGACTGATACAATGATAGTATTTCGCAAAATGTGCTTAAATGTGAAATAAAGATCCTGGCTAGCTGTGTGTTATGGGACATTTCAGTGAACACAAGCTTATAATATTGTCTATAGAATACAGAGTTTAGGCATATTCCTAGAGGGACCTATGGCTATTAAAAAACAGAGAGAGCAATAATCACATCATGAGTATTATTTTTTCCTTTTTATATTTCAAAACCCACAGAAAAACTAGTAATTGATGTTTAAAAATGCATGCCTAGCCCTTTCCACAATAGCTCTTCATTAAGAACTCCTCTGCCACCCTAAAATAGGCTAATATCAATGTGCACAGATCTTTGTACATGTTCCCTGTCCTCTGTTAGCTTGACTTTCAGATTAAACTCCGCGGCCATCAATTTAACTGAAGTCAAGCTAGCAGAGGACAGTGAGCATGGAATGTTGTGCACAGTGAATGCTGCCTTTTTGCCCTATTATAGGCAGGCAGAGAACTGTACATGAAGGTACCGGTACATATTAATAAACCATTGCAACAATGTACTTGGTGCATACACAGTGATTGTTGGAAGGAGCTAGGGAATCAATTTTTTAAATAACAGAATAGAGTATGGATATAGCCATCCAGATCCAGTGTTATCCTTAGTGTCACAGCCTGCTCATTGGTTCACTGGATATCTTTCCTTGACATGTTCTAAGCATGGAGTATATTTGATAACAGCCCACTACAAGTTGTCTTATAGTATAAATAATTTCACAATGCTAGCCTATAAAATGTGCCAACATGCGTTACCTTTGAAGAAGTACCAAAACACTTGGTAGAAGAGATTCATTCTGAGCACCGAATTTAGCCAAAGCACTAACCGCAGCTACAAGGAAAGAAAGAAAATAAAACCAAGAATCTTTTATTAGCAAAGATACTTAAGCCGGGTCTATTGATCAAAATTTGAATTTTAGAGGTTTTTTTTCAATTCAAACTCGAATGTTTGATTATTTATTAACAAATTTGAATGCTAAATGCGTCAAATTTGTATTCTTCCCATCATTCAATGGGTATACAAGCTCTCAAAAACATTTGAAAAACTTGAATGGAAAAAAAAAGAAAATCACTAAATTATGGACAACTCCCATTGACTTCTACAGAAATCCACAAGTTTTAAGATGCCAATGTTTTACAACTGAATTCAAACATTTAAGTTTTGTATTGTTGTAAAAATGTAAATTTGAGCGTTGATAAATCACCCCCTAAGAGCCAGCATGCACCATATTAATGTAAAGTATGGAGGAGACAAAACTTAGGGGCAGATTTATTAAAGGTCGAGGTGAAGTTTCGAAGTGAAAAACTTCGAATTTCGAGCTATTTTTTTGAGTACTTCGACTAGGGAATAGTCGTACTTCGATTCAAAGTTGAAAAAACATCAAAATTCGAAGGTCGAATTTTTTTGAAGTACTGTCTCTTTAAAACTTCGAACATTCGCCACCTAAAAGCTGCCGAAGTGCTGTTTTAGCCTATGGGGGACCTCCTAGAACCTGTATGGAGGCAATTGGGGGAGTTTGGGAGATCGAAGGTCGAAGTTAAAAAACTTTGAATCAAAGCAGTGCTACTTTGAATCGTACAATTCGAAGTAGGTCAAATTCGGGCCACTTAGACCCCGAAAATCTTCAACCTCCATTCTGTTGGTTTATTTGAATTCGAAGTTCGAAGTTTTTTTAACTTCGACCTTTGATAAATCTGCACCTAAATGTTGTGGCACCCTGGGCACAAAATCTTTTAATCTTGAGCAAAAGCTGAACATGAAAACAAGTGCCTCAGTCTTCAAAAGATTAAAGGAGGGGCTGGCAACCTTCAGCAATCCAGATGTTGAAGATTAAAATTCCCTCCAACCCCACCTCAAATAAAGTAGGGGAAGAACTTTGAGAGTTACAACTTTGCAACATCTCGATAAATAGTTTTAGTTTACTATATCTACTATTTAATTATATTTACTACAGGTATGGGATCAGTTATCTGGAAACCCGTTATCCAGATAGCACTGAATTATGGAAAGGCAACCTCCCATAGACTTCATTTTATCCAAAGAATCCAATTTTTTAAAAATTATTCTCTTTTTCTCTGTAATAATAAAACAGTACTTTGTACTTGATCCAAACTAAAATATAATTAATCCTCATTGGGGAAAAACAGCCTATTGGGTTTATTTAATATTTACATGATTTTCTAGTAGACTTAAGGTATGAAGATCCAAATTACAGAAAGATCCATTATCCAGAAAGGCCCAGGTGTCGAGCATTCTGGATAACAGTTTCCATAACTGTATATCAATAATTGAAGGGGCTCATTTGTGAAAAATGGGCAAATTTGCACTAGGACAGCCAATAATGTTGGTTCTTCTACTTGCAGAATGTGATGGCAGCAGTACTGTGCAGTACTGTGACACAGAGAGAGAGGGGTAGTGAAATGGAGGGGGAGAGAGATTGAGTATTTATTCTTACCTGCTCTGACATATTCATTCTCTAACACCACCCTATTGAAGATGAAACAAATGTACTTGGAGGGTGTGGGTGTTTTTGGCCCTTCCTTTCCCAAAAGATGCAGAATCTTGGTAGCCAGAACTGTGTGCTCACAGTCCTCAATAAATTCACAGAGGTGAGCAAGGCCAGATTCCTTGCTGTCTTGGTTCTCTTCTATAATGCTAATAATGCAGTCCACAATGGCACGTTTGTATTCAAAACCTCCCTGCATATAAGAGTGTATAGTTCAGCATACATAAGACTGCATTCTGAGCTAGGTGCAAGTGGAAATCATTCAGGCAGAGCAACCAGAGTAGAGGTAAGCACAAAAAACAGAAGTAGAACATATTCAGGGGAATGTAATAAAAGTCGCAAAGAGAAAAACAATTCGCACCAATAAGACTAAAAATACACATCTCGCTATGTAATATTGTTCCTTAAACTGTTACTGCATTGCGAATTTTAATTGCGCATTGCGAATTTTAATTGAGCATTGCGAATTTTAATTGCGCACTCATAAGAAGTGCTTGAAGGTGTTGTAATCTTTTGGAGCAAACATAACGCCTTTTTCAGTAAGAAGTTTTATTACATTGACTGCGCATTGGCGCAAACTATAAAATTCGCAAACGGTCTTTCACTGTCGGAAGTGGTCGCTAAACAGTTTCCGGGCTCGCAAAAGCTATATTAAATTCGCACAAAGCAAAATTTGTTCGCGCAAAGGCATAACTTTTCGCATTGCGAATAGTTTTTCCATTAGCGACTTTTATTACATTCCCCCGATTGTGTCCTCATAGTAATTCCCTTTAATGCAATATCTGCAGGTGAAGGCTGTTTGGATGGCACAGAAATCTATTTCCATTAATATTCAAGTGATGAAAATACTTTCAAAATTGCTTTGCATTACCTACAGTTAACCAGAAAATTAATTTTCTTTAATCCATTTATTGATTCTTAAATAAGAGAACTAATATGGTTAGTTCTATTGGCAATATGACGTACTGGCAAGAAAATCTATGGCTGGCAACTAACACCCCAAATCATGTACAGATAAACAAGAAAAAATAATTTGTGCCAATTTATGCCTTTTGCTGCAAGATGCGAACACTAATGAGTCATTTGTGAATGACACTAAAAAACTATTTTTAAAATATGAATGTACATTATGGGGCAAATTCATCAAGGGTTGAATATCGAGGGTTAATAAACCCTCGATATTCGACTGGGAATGAAAATCCTTCGACTTCGAATATCGAAGTCGAAGGATTTTGTACTGCGATCGTATGATCGAAGGAATAATCGTTCAATTCTTCAATTAAATCCTTCGAATCGAACGATTCGAAGGATTTCAATCCAACGATCGAAGGATCATCCTTCGACCAAAAAAACGTAGCCAAGCCTATGGGGACCTTCCCCATAGGCTAACATTGGGTTCGGTAGCTTTTAGGTGGCGAACTAGGGGGTCGAAGTTTTTTCTTAAAGAGACAGTACTTCGACTATCGAATGGTCGAATAGTCGAACAATTTTTAGTTCGAATCTTTCGATTCGAAGTCAAAGTCATAGCCGAAGGTCGAAGTAGCCCATTCGATGGTCGAAGTAGCCAAAAAAACACTTCGAAATGCGAAGTTTTTTTACTTCGAATCCTTCACTCGAAGTTAATGAATTGGCCCCTAAAAGTTACCTGTAGGTAATGTTGATCGTTTTTTGCTGCTTTGTTTGTTTTCGTAAGTTATTGTTAGTTGATGTTTCTAAACTTGACTGTTTTGCCAACCTGACTGTCCTGGTTTCTAATACTAATGGACTCTTGCTGCACAAATATGGCAGCCCCTCATACAGGAACATGGGGCATCAGACAGGTAATGTAAAAGCTTTGTGCAAATACTTTATGGCAAAGTTATAAGTAGCTTTCAAAGCCAATATTATGATAGATGTAAAAAAGAGTGTAATTTCTGGTGTCAGTATCTCTTTAATCAGGCCCATTACTGTGCCTGGTTTGCCCATGTACATGCAGATGGAGAGTAACAATTCAGACAATTGTCCCAACATGGAACAGCACTGGGACACATTCAGATGAATTGGCACATATGCTTTGATAAATATTAACAATTCAATTCAGTAACATTTCCCTGACAGTCAGAAAAGTACTGTTAAATTGCAGGAAAAAAATGCCATGAATCCTTCTTGATTCCCCATTTGAATCCACAATAAAATGTAAAAAAAAAAAAAAAAACCAGTAGAGGACAACGCATGCTGGGTGTAGCAGAAAGAGGATCCCATTTTTAGTTTCTAAACCGGTCAGAGAGGATCAAACATTCAAAACAGATCCCACATTGTATACAGTGTCAAATCCTTTTAGAAATATAATTGACTGGGCTGAAAATCCAGGTCAGCAAATGATGGCATTCAATTATCAGTTTGCCAGGCCTCCAGTGATTTAGCTAAGTGATGCTCTGATCTGTGCATTTATCACTGATTGTCCATTGATATCACTGAATTTGCCACACAGGGGCAATATACATAGTAGGGGCCAGAGTTCGTTGTTTTAGTTTTTTTGCACGATTCAAGAAAACAATGAATATACTAGAGAACAACATCTTTATTTGGATATTTATTTTCCCAGTTCAATAAAACATTCAGGATTTTTACCCTCATTGAAAATGAATGGAACAGTGTGATTCTCGCTGGTGTGCAACTTTTGTTTTCTGAGAAATATTTTGTTATGTTCTTTTAAAGATGAACTATGGAGAAAATGAAAATTTAATATATTCTTCATCATACTAAAATAAGAAATGTTATAAATAGATATTCTGACCTGTTTCTGAAATTATTAAGTTACTCTTCTCCTTTCAGCTTTGTTTCTCTTCATTCTCTCTTCATGCAGGAGTTGGGAGTCTGATTTTGAATAATATTTAAGTCTAATACAGCCTTTGAGGAGTTGGGGGGCTTGTTTTGCCTAGAAGATGCATTAGAGCTCATTCTTTAAAAAACCCTGAAATCTTGTTGCCCTACATGCAGGGTTTGTGCCAGTCAGTTATTTTGTTTCATATTGTTTGTGCTGGAAATGTCAATGACAATTTGATACCCAACTCCTGCATGAAGTATGAAGAAAAACAGATGCTGAGAGAGGGATAGTGAAAATAAACTTGATTATTTCAGAAATGATGCAGAATTTTTAATTTATCATATTTAGAAAGTTTCTTATATCAGTATGCTGAAGGTTATATAAAAATTTTATTTTCGCAATATTTACCCTTTAAGTAATGTAGTGTCTGAGAAAATTCACACAAAATTGTAAACAGTTTTTTTCTTTTTTTGGCGCTTGCGTTTCTTTTCTCAACCTTGAAAATAAATAAATATGCCTCCAACACCTTATGTTGGGACAGAGAATTCCAATATCAGTCATTAGAAATGAAAAGAAGGGATGTTGCAAATATACAATAATTAAATCACATAATGTATGTAATATGTTTGTAATGCATATTAACATTTCTGAATCACTATAACATACATACCATCAATTTGTTAGCATCAATGTGACAGATCAGGGAAATGGCATATGGGGACTTCAGGTACTTCAAGCAGTATTTCTTTAAGTAACCCAAAAAGGCTTTGGGAAACTGCCCTTCCCCTTAGGCTTTGAAATAGAAGTTCCAGCACATCAGGTGATAGTTGTCAGCTCAAAAGCACACAATATGCCATTACGCTAAAAGTCACATTTATAAAGACTGGGCAAATTTGCCTATGGGCATTAACTGTCTTTTTTTCTGCCAGCTGCAGATTAAACAATGAAAGCAAATATTTGATTGCCATGGGTTACTGCCCATATGCAAATGTGTCTATTGTTTATAAATGTATATGCAGATATAAACAGACAACATTCATTCTAGGTTAACCTTACTTAGGCTTCTATAAATACTGATTATAAGGAAGATTAAAAAAAATCCTGACTAGGTGTTTTTTTTATTTAGACTCAAGTTGAGAAAATAAATTCCATACTCATCCAAAAGCAAATGGACTACAATGAAAAAAAATTAAGATTAAAAAACATGTGTAGCTCCAAGACAGATTCGCAAACTACAAGTATATACTTACATCGTCCCTGAGCATGTTGGAAAGGAATGTCATCATTACGCTGTGCTTGCGTGGGTACTTCTGACATAAGGCACTGATTGCTTGTACAACTACCACCTGCAAGTATATAGTATAATCATTAAAGGGATACTATCATGGGAAAAAACATTTTATTCAAAATTAATCAGTTAATAGTGCTGCTCCAGCAGAATTCTGCACTGAAATCCATTTCTAAACAGATTTTTTTATATTCAATTTTGAAATCTGACATGGGGCTAGACATATTGTCAATTTCCCAGCTGCCCCAAGTCATGGATTTCAGTGCAGAATTCTGCTGGAGCAGCACTATTAACGGATTCATTTTGAAAAAATGTTTTTTCCCCATGACAGTATCCCTTTAAGTTTAAGTTTATTGTTGGTACAACATTCCAAAATCTAACAAATATAAAGTGCTGTTTCTGCAGAACTTGCTCAGCTATAAAAGACAGTATTCCGAGCAGTTATGCACAGAAGGTGTTGTTATAATTTTAACACTCTATACTAGGACAGATTTAAAACTTTTAAAATTTTTCTGGAGACTTCAAATTTTGTCAATTTAAAAAATGGCCATATTTTCTAAATGAATACAATTACTATATGCATAAATATTTTTAATTACTTTTTTTGAGGTATTTTATGGTCAAAATGTCAGTGTTCAAAACAGCCTTACTTTAAACTCATCTGAGATCTCAGAGACAAAGGTGGAGATTTGTTTCATGAGACGATCAACGCTGCTTTCGCTGCCAGTTTTCAGCAGAGTTGTGATGGCTAATGTGGCAATGCTGCGGTTGGAATCTGTGATCAAATTTTCTAGGTCCAAGTTACATGCAGTAACTGCAGATGGATGTTTCATTAGTAATTTAAATGCCAAATGGCTCTATGACGCTAAAATAACGGAGTTTACTTATAACAATGAAAAAAAAACAGAAGCATGCCAAGAAATGAACGTAAGTAAGCCCATTAAAAAATGTACCTTGTTAAGTGTTCTTACTGCCGCATACCTCAGGGCAGGTTTGGGTGAACTACAGAAGAGCTGCAGGACTGAAAAGAAAAGTCATCATTATACAAATTGATTTCACTTAATAAACCTTCAAATGTATATCAATATTACGAATAGATTTTTCTTCTGTAATATCTAAACTGCATATTTTTACTGCTATTTGATCTTTAGGGAAGTCTTCAGCCTGCTGATAATACAATATCTAGTAGAATGAAGTCTAAAGCAACTGGACTTTATTAATTTTCTTCAAAACTCAGAAAGTCCAGTTGCTTTAGACTTAATTTTACTACATACTGTATATCATGACCTGGATAAATGAAACTCTTCATAGATATACTGCTGATGATACAATATTTCTTGCCTGTAATTTGAAAAGCACTATTCACATTTTTCCAATAAACACTGTGTGATGAAAAGTCAATTATCAATGGATTTCACTGCAACACAGCAGCTCTTTTACCTGATACAGCAGGGGCCAGCTCTCTTGCTGTGCAGTTAGGAAGGTGGATAATGGCTGAGGCAGCTTCATAAATTACAATTTCGTGTTTGTTTTGAAGACAGCTCTCAATAATCGAACAGAGGGCTGCTATGCCTGCCGAAATGAAAAACAAACTAAACTAAAAATACAGTGCACACAAGAAGAGCTAAAGCAACTTTTAGGCAAAGCTTTAAAAAAGAGTTAGAGACCAAGCAGCAGCAGTTGCAGACTATTCTTTTTGTTTTTTACCAATGGAAATATTCATGCATGCATTCTACTAAAGTGTTTCCAGCACCAGGCTTCACCAAGCTCGGCACCTCAACTCTGTGTGCAAAAGCATGGGAGTCAGTCTGACCTTTTCCTGGTCTGGCACTATATTAAAATCCCCCAATGATAAGGTTAGACTTTGCCCAAACTATGAGACTGTGTATAATATTTAAAACATTTATAAACAAATAGGCTGTACCATCTATTTGGGCTTTCAGGTTTAAAAATATCTAACTTATTGACCAAAGATCGATTTCCCAGGCTTACAGTTACGAGTTTTCTGCACCTGGTTTGCCACACATCTTAAACAGGTGGAATATTTTGAATGATAGGTGTGAAGACCCAATTCCTCTGTAGAGCCAATACCATCTGGCCAAGTAAATGAGTCTCTTGAAGCAATATGATGTCTGCACCCGATCCATAATTACATAGCGCTCAAGGGTAGAACTCCACAGGCAATTTTACCTGCGATACCTTCTGTTCTAACGCAATGAGACTAATCGCGGGCATCACGTTGGATGCGCCGAATCTAATGTAAGTAATAAAAATGTCGCACGTAGAAGCTGATTGCATCCGACACGACTGTCGGATGCGACCGCTGCATGTTGCATCTTAATTCGACAGTCGTGTCAGATGCAATCCGATTCTATGTGCGACATCTGTATTACTTACATTAGATTCGGCGCATCCGACGTGACGCCTGTGAGTTGTCTCATCGTGTTCGAACAAAAGGTATCGCAGGTAAAATTGTCTGTGGAGTTTACCCCTAATTCTAGGATTAAAGCCTCTGGCATCCCATGAGAGTACTGAAAAATTCTGAGATGCTGCTTGGGGGTCGCTGTCCCATTGATCTAACGAACCATAAATACTGTAGGAATGATGCATTTTAAGTAGCCTAAAAATAACCCAAAACAGCAACCTTTTATTATTTATATTGAAATCTATTGACAAGTACTTGTGCCAGTGCATGTTGGTGGCAATAGTTGCCTGACAAAGAGTACAGACATATTTACAGGCAATTACTGCGTGGCACTGACATGAGCATCAAGTGATTTCATGGTTAGCCTTCGGCAGAGGATGTTTTGGGTTCTTTGGGGCCACATTTCTGGGCAGAAAATTGCAGAATTGAAATAGCCTGTAACTCACCTGGGTGCCATTGCTCAAAATGTAACAAATATGCAGTTCAAAAAAATCAAAAACTGTTTTGAGAAATAATGGAAAGATCATCTTATTTGCAAAACTGGAAAAATATTTAAAACAAGTCACATACAAGCAAAAGTTTTAACATAAGAATTCTCAGAAAGTTAGCTTACCCTTCTTCTAGCAGCCGGCTAGCTATGCGGATTAGCATGCAGTAAGAAAATGGGGATTTCACACCAGATTTAGTCAATTTGTTTAGCATCTTGGAGACCGCTAGGCGATCATTCTTCCTTAGGTTGTAGAGGAGTCCCAGGGCATGATACTGTGTAAGCCAGTAGAAAGCCATTTAGCCATATTTCAGCATTAGAGATACTGTTTAGTAAAGATCTATGCTCCCCATATTTCCTTAGTAACTACTGCTTTAACTTGAGGCTCATAACATCTAGTTCCCTGGAACCTCGGAACAGTTTCTGAGAACACTGTAATTAGTTTGCAGATATGTAGTAAAATGCAAAATGAGATCTCTGGTGTCTTTATCTACTCCAGCCTCCAATAAACTTTATCAAAATCAATAGTATACATAATGATGTTGTCATATCACGCCATAACATATACAGCTGTGTGTCATATCATTGGTGTAAAAATCAAATAAAGAAAGAAATGGCTGTTATATTCACAGTTCAACAGTGTTTATTTACAGCCCATCCAAGAGTCCAAGTTAAAGATGAGCTCGTTTGCAATATTCCCGACTTTGTTAGTAATAAAAAATACAAGTGACTGAAACAAGTCATGTTTAGTCAGTAAACCTAATTGTACCATAATGTTATCACTAGATGCTGCTTCTTGAGCCTTATTAATCCAGCGTTTTACTACATCATAGCTGATTTTTGTCAAATGCTGGAATTAAAAATAAACAAATAACCATCAACAATTTTCAGCCTGTACAAATTGTCTATAATTTCACTGCTCTAGCCTGTAAACATATTATTCTTATTTGCCAAAAGATATAGCAGCTAGCAAAGATCTTTGCTTTACATACCAAGGAAGATACCAGTGCAGAGCTGGAAACACTGGAAACTTTATCCACGATGGCTTGTTTCATATATCGCTCTATCTCTTGAAGCATTGTGGTCTATGACAAATGTAAACAGATCTGATTTTTATTCACTTGCATTGAACCTAACAATAAAACAATGATTGGTTTATTGGAGAAATATATACTTAGGGCACCAAAATCTGCCCTGTGGCAACAAAGTTGATTAACTTAATCTTTTGTAATAACATATAAAGATACTTAAGTACATAATTTGTTGTAATATTTAGGTCAGGGTGCCCAAACTTTTTGCAACGAGGGCCAGATTTGGTGAGGTGAAAATGTGTGGGGGCCGACCATTCAGCCCGACATTCTTTGAACCATTAACATTAAATTACAGGAATCGAGTAATCGTAGCAGTAATATTTGGGCACATTAGTGAAATGATCTGCCACTTGGTCTATACTGCTGCCTATGTGCTGAAGGTGTTAGTAATAAACACGCACTGGAACGTAGCAACACCATACGTCTTTAGTTCACTGTACTGGCACGTCAGTACGTCTATTGACACCTTCAGCCCTAAAGACGTATGCGAAAACAGTGCTTCTCTACGTGCCAGTACGTGTCTATTGCTAACACCTTCAGCACACAGGCAGAAGTATAGACCAAGTGGCAGATCATTTCACTAATGTGCCCAAATATTACTGCTATGGGATTCCTGATCACACTGTGCTGGGGGCCTCATTATTATCAATTTCATGATGGAGGCTGAGGGCCGGTGTAAATTTGAAAATGGGCTGCACTTTGGACATGCCTGGTTTAGGTGCACTATTCTTTATGTTGTTGACATATCACTTCAAGGCTAGTTCTTGGTTTTAAATGGGAACTACCGGGATATTATTTTACGTGTTTAATGTAGCCTTATATGGTTAGAATAACCCTGTTTTTAATGTCTGTTCAGTTAAAGGGGAACTAGAGTTTAATAAAGAAATAGGCCAGAAACTTGCATATTACATTTTGGGATTCTGTACCAGTTCAAGGCGGCCATAGTTCTTTAGCAGTGAAGAGCTGTGCCCTGAAGATGCCCTTGTAGCTCCCTATCTTCTTTTCTGCTGATTCACAGCACATTCTCTGTGCTGCTGTCAGTTACCTGAGTTTAGGGACCTACACACAATATACTACATTTAAAGAATATAAGAGTCAAAATAGAAAGCTGATTAGTAATTAATTCAAATTCTCATTACATAGCAACTCAGTGTAATTTGTATCAGATCTGTAGCATTAGCTAATCTATATCATGTGAATCTCATTTTCTGCTTGATAATTTGTGACAAACCCTAATATTAGATTCTCAATAGCTGCCCAAACCACACTGAACATGTGTGTCACTGACACTCCTAATAAAATACAAGATGGTGAGCTCCTGTACAGTTATTTTTAGGCCTGAATCACTACTGTCTCTAAGAAACTTTAGGACCTCTGTTTCTCACAGCCGCAACTTTGTTAGGTTTAAGATAAAAAGAAGCTCATTTACAGAGGGCTTCTAAGCGGTCTACTAAATGTGTTTACCTCATAAGGAAAAAAATACATATTTCTTAATTGAAGCAACGGTCAAAAAGTTGGTTAAACACTAGCCAAATCCATTGAGCTAATCTTAAAAAACAAAAACTAAGTATACTGCCACTTGAAGCTGGCCACACACAAGCCAACATTGACTCAAGATCAAGTCGACAATTCAGTGGCCTGTGCACGTACCCAACCAATATTTGGATGGAGATATATATTATATATATATATATATATATATATATATATATATATATATATATATATATATATATATATATATATATATATATATATATATATAGATCCGGCAGGGGTTTTCACTCGAAAGGGTTTGCCAAATTATGAAAATAATCATATCCTATACAAAATCAGTAGCAACTTCTCCAGAATAGTATAAAAAAAATAATTTTGAAATCGGACTAAATTTGGCATTCAGGACATCTCTTCTTATTTTACTTCTAATATCCTAATTACTGCAGAACAAAAAAATTACATGATCTGAAACCCACTTGAAAAATGGTTCTGTCTAAATGTCACATTTAAGCTAATGTTACACTGCTTGTTTAGGCCACGGCAGCACAGCCCAGTAGACATATAGCATAATTGAAAAAAACCTAATCTTGTAGGCAATAATAAGTACTGTATGGTTGTCAATTTTAATTTAGAAACAAGTAGTCAGCAAGACAATTGTATAATCTTCTCAGAGTAGTTTACGTTCTCCATGAACAGCACCACAAGTTATTTTGACTTAAAAAGCCTTTATTATATGCTTAGGGCATTACAGCAATGTTTCAGGCCATGCTGCCTTTTATCAACCTTGATAAAAGTTTACATGGCCTAAAAAGTTGCTGTAATGCCCTAAGCATATAATAAAGGCTTTTTAAGTCAAAATAATTTGTGGTGCTGTTCCAAAGTTCCTGCCAATTTTAATTTTGCCTGAAAAATATTACATTGTTGTTTTGGCTGCCCCAAATCTGTTACTGTCCCTGTTTTAAATGAGTGCTGAGCGTGTTCTAAGGCTCCTTGCCAGAAGCACAATAGGAGGGGATAGCCAAGTGCCTCCACACACCCAAGTGCAGGAACCCATGGGAAGGGTTGATGAAGACATTTTTAATCAAATCAGCCTGAAACACAACGTTTCTTTGCATATTCCTTCTATATCTAGAGGAGTATAATGCACTGGAACATTCTTGTTTTTTATACAATATGTCTCTTTTAAGCCTCCTTTAAGATTTTAATTACACAGTATTGGAGTAGAGGAACTGTCAACAAAACACAAGTTCACTTCTCAACTAATGTGATTCAAAATCTTTTGCATCTGGTGATCTCTAAACTCAAGTTTATAATACTCAAGTATTTAAAAAAAACGAAAGTATTGTTAAAAAATGTAAACCAAAATTATACTGTCCAGATAACCTGCTAGTGACTATAATGACATCTTGAGAGATATTGGCCATTTCCTTGATAGTAAGGTAGCACATCCTTCTCAGAGTTTGCTAAAAAACAAAAAAAACGGAAATCATAATCATTTAAAAACTACCATACCATCCACATTAACAGCACATTGTTAAAACATTTTTAGGCTAATTGCAGAAAAGCAAACTTGTTACCGAATGGAGCAAGCATATGAAATGACAACTCTAGTAACAGAAGATGAGTCTGAATGAATTTAAAGACGTAATAGTCAAAAGAATGTTTTAAAAAAAAAAATTCTACAGACAGCATTCAGGTACAGGCTTGCCTTAAAGTCCTGTATGTAAAGTATGACCCTATGACTTTCTAGAAATGTAACTACCATAAGTAGCTTGCTAAAAAAAAACTATCTTAACTTATATGTTTGATGAAATTGGCTGCAGTAGCAAAGGTGCACACTTGATCATAGCTGTTTTGTCTTGATGATCACTGAAGGTTAAAAAAAACTAACATTGTATAATAAGGCTTTAAAAGGGAACAAAATGTATAATCATTGGGGGGGCAAAATGTTAGGCACCCCCAGTGATTATAACTGCTTACATAATGCCCTGGGTTGGTGGTTCTGTTCACTAAAAACTGCACCGGCCCGGGGTACTCCTATAGAAGTCCATTGTCACCATCTTCTTCCGCTTCTTCCATCTGGGCTGAAAGCTGAGCTTAGACGCAAAAAGTCAGGCTTTTCACTCTGCTACGCATGTGCCTGCCTGGCCGGGAGAAGAGAAGACAGAAAAAAGGCAGCAGAGGAAGAGCTTCTAAATAAATACCTTGGACCAGTGCAGTTTTCTGCTTACAGGAGCACAGGCAGCAGTTAAGCAATTATAATTATATGGGGGTATCTAACATTTGAAACCCCCAGTGTTTTTTTAGTTAAGCTCTCCTTAAAGCACAATAAAATATATTAATGATTCTGATTACAAATAAAATGATCAAGTAATGGATATATATATATATATATATATATATATATATACACACACACACACATATATATATATATATATATATATATATATATATATATACCGGTAAACGCTCGCACTCTAATCCAGTCTTAAATTACTATGGGAGCTGGGTCAAAATTCAAGCATATAGCAGAAAGAATCCCAAGGCACACAGGATAATTGCAAGCAAGCTGCCTTGCGTGTTTATTGCTAAGTGCAACGTTTCGGGGTCACGCCCCTTTCTCAAGCATATGGAACACAGTGCAAAGGGTGAATATAATTTGCATTTGATATGCAAATTAAGTATTGTCCAACAACCAATGATAGATAAAGCATTTGATATGCAAATAAAGTATTATACAACAACCAATGATGGATCATCCAAAGTGTGGGTCATCAGTGTGTCAGTGATCCTGCAAAAATTATTGAAATTTTTTTTTTCTAGCTTTATAAAAACATTACTATCATAAAACATTGAAGTATATAAATATACAAAGATAAAATATCTTATAAAAAATACATTAATAGAAAAATTAAGTGGCCAAGTGCATTCTAGTGAACGAATCAGAAGTATAAAACAGACATAAATACAAAATTACATTTACAATAAAACAGTGGCGGAACTACCGGGGGAGCAGGGGGTGCAATTGGGCCAGGGCCCGCAAAAAATTCAAGCATATAGCAATTAGACAGGAACCCGCACTCCAATGTTCAGTGAAGAAAATTAATGTTTATTCATACTTGTGCATCCAACGTTTCGGCCCATTCCTGGGCCTCTATCCAGGATAAATTACAAGTGTTAAGGGTGCATATTTATACACATAGCCATTTAAAAAAAAGGTGCCTAGATATGACGTCATACATGTGAATCAAACCTCATTAAGTCAATAAGCTTAGTAAACATATTGAATCCAAAGTGTCAGGTAATTAGCATTCTCACCACAAGATGACACTAACGAGTGGGATAAGTGAATGTTCATAAAAAAGTCCATTTGAAGAGATTCCTTCCATGTATACCCTGTAAATCCATACAAAGTATATATTGTATTGTTATCAGAAGCGACAGATACACAATAAAGCAATTTTGTTGCAAACAATGTGTCATTTTTTTTTATTAAAGACATTTCCATACTCATTTTACTTTGTTGACTTTTCTACTTATGTCCATACATCACGAAAAATGGTTAATTTCAATTAAAAAAGCAGCTCAACACCAATTGACCATTTAACCCTTTTGGTGCCACACAGTCTAACTCAGGGATCCCCAACCTTTTGAACCCGTGAGCAACATTCAGAAGTAAAAAGTGTTGGGGAGCAACACATGCATGAAAAATGTTCTTGGGCTGCCAAATAAGTGCTGTGATTGGCAATTTGGTAGCCCCTATGTGAATTGTCAACCTACATTGAGGCTCTGTTTTGCAGTACACATGGTTTTTATGCAACCAAAACTTGCCTCCATGCTTGGAATTCAAAAATAAGCACCTGCTTTGAGGCCCCTGGGAGCAACATCCAAGGGCTTGGAGAGCAACATGTTGCTCACGAGCTACTGGTTGGGGATCACCGGTCTAACTCATAGGTCCAATAGGCTTCCCTCTGGAGTAAAGCCTTATCAAAATCACTTCCCTGTATTCTCTCTGGAACATGCTCAATAGGCATGCATCTGAACGCTGCAAGACTATGCTTGGCCTCTGCCCAATGTTATGGCAAACTAACTTTTATCCTGTATAAAAACTACTTCAATATTAAAAGCAATTTTACCTACAACGTACAGGGACAGCAATGGGTTTGAAAGTGGCCCCAATGTATGCAAATGCTTACATGTATGTGTATGAGCAGGATATGATATTGAGTGACCCTGTGTTCAGACAATTTGGCGCTTTTTATCGGCACTATATTGATGATGTCTTTTTTCTATGGTTGGGTATGACTGAGGACTTAGAAAAATTTGTTAAACAGTTGAATAGTGCGACAAGTCCAGTCAGATTAACCTTGAAATATCATATGGATAGCATTGAATTTCTGGAAGCTAGAACCAATGGCCAGTGTTTCAATACACACTTAAGCCTGTAGCTTGCTGCTACATCATACCAACTCACATAATAAATATCGTCAGTGTGTTTTTTATCAATTTTTTCATATGTTCGCTCCAACAGCATTTCATCCCTATCCAATTCTAGGGCCCATTGCATAGTCTCGTGTATCAATTTTGATAGTTATCCCCTCTCTAGGAATTTCTTAGACATCACCATTAGATCTTCCTTTTCTTTTTTGCCAACTGCTATCAATGCGGACCACCCTTAGCATCTGGGACTTAGGTAGGTAGTCTAGCAGGTGCTGTTGTATCAGCTGAAACGTCAGCGATTGTCCACAAATAAAAATCCATTTATTTCTTCTAAGACCTGCGAGTGCGATCTCTATCATCTCCATTAGTGATGGGCGAATTTATTCGCCAGGCGCGAATTCGCGGCGAATTTGCGCGATTCGCGGCAGGCGAATAAATTCGCGAAACGCCCGCGAAAATTCGCCGAAAAAATTCTCCGGCGTCAAAAGTTTTTTTTTTTCGAAAAAACGGACGCCGGCGTCAAAAACGGGCGCCGGCGTCGGAAAAATGGGCGCCGGCGTCAAAAACGAGACGCCAGCGCCGTTTCGTGAATTTTTCGCCGTTTCGGCGCAAATTCGCCCATCACTAATCTCCATAGATTTTACTTCACCGAGGACTGCACCCAGGCATATGAGACTTCATTATCGTGAGTGCCGGTCCTCCCTACTGCTATATATATATATAAGAACTTTGGGGGAGTCGGCACTCTCATCACTAGGTTCAACTTGCCTGGGCGCAGTATATATATATATATATATATAATACACACAGGGCCGGAACTAGGGGTAGGCAGAGTAGGCGCCCGCCTAGGGTGCAGTCATAGGGGGGCGCAATTTTGAAAAGAAAGAATTTAATTTTTTTATTTTTTTTAATTTGTTTTATTTCTTTAATTTTGAAATTGAACTGCTTGCACTGTTCCTTCGTTCTCCAATGTGGCTGCCCCAGGCCCCCAGCAGAGTTCCTTTCTGCTTCCCATCTCCCCGACCCTCTTACTTGCCCTGGCTGGCTGGATCTGGCTTCTTCAGAGCGCACGTAAACAAATGCGCAATTGCACATTCATGCGCCTGTAGTAAGCGGCGCGCCGGCAGGCGTGGTGACGTCTGTGTGGTGACCTGGCCTGGTGAGTCGGAGACAGCCCAGGCAGTGTGCGGGTGTGGCATAACCGGTCTGGGCGGCATTCTTTGCTCTTCTGAGTCCTGACTGACTGACTGGCTGGCTGGTGACTGGTATTGCAGCTGTTTGGCACAACACAACAGGTACAGATTGGGGGCAATATATTGGATGGATGCTGCTGGCACAGGTACAGATTGGGGGCAATATTTTGGGTGCTGCTGGCTGGCACTGGTCCAGTAAAGTACAGTGTACTTTATTTTTGTTTGTTAACATTACATATTTATATAAAATAAAAGTTTAATTAATTAATGTGTTTCTTTCTTAAAAAAAATTGTAAGTGATTAGGTGGGAAATGGTCCTACAGAATGGGGGGGGGGGGCGCTGATTGAAGTCCTTGTCTAGGGTGCCAAACTACCTTGGCCCGGCTCTGAATACACAAAAGCCATGAATATGTTGTAAATAATATCCTTATAAACGGTGAGTTCTGATGTCATCAGTTATAAACGGTGAGTTCTGATGTCATTTATGTCACATGACTCCCTAAAACTTGTGTATTATAATAAAGTATCCCCAGTTGCAAAATATGAGGATATTAGAAGTTACCTCGGAGTTCCATGACCTGTATAAAAACACTCGGTCTCCGGCCTCGTGTTTTTATATGTTCATGAAACTCCTCGGTAACTTATAATATCCTTATATTTTACAAGAGGGGGTACTTTATTCACTATATATATATATATATATATATATATATATATATATATATATATATATATATATATATAAAATTAACCGTAAGCCTTCAGCTTAAAGGAAATGCTAGATCGTACTACATATAATACAAAATCAAACCAACCCTTTACTGAAATCCCAGTCATGGCAAAAAATGCTACAGTGGCTTCCATTGTGCCAAAATGTTCACCCTGCATAGAAAAGAGGTGAAACAATTATTATTTGAGAAATGTCACTAAACAATTTGTTTAGTTAAACTGTATATGTAACTATTATAATTAATAGACCAAAAGACAATGAAAAAATCTACTACTGGATAGCAAACCTATCCATATTAGCATAAAGCAGAAACACATTAACTACAGAGAAAGCAATTTTAGTTGTTGTTTTGATATATATCCATGTATAAGCCATCCATGACTTTTAAATACTGTAAATGTACTAAATTTACGGTTATATAAAAATAGCAAAATTCATCAAAACAGCATTAATTAAAAAACATGCCATGCATTGTAACATGTGGCCCACTAGTCTCGTCAGTGTACAACTTAAACCTAGTATGTATATTTCAATATATTGAGCAGTAATTTCTTTAGGCATTTTAATTTCTTATTGTATTTTTGATTCGCACTCCGTGGTTACCATGACAATGTGTGTAAAATATATGTGCGTTGAATTGTCTGGACTAATGTCCTCACTATGCCTACTATTAAACTGTAGTATATGTTTATTCTTTTATATTTCTGCCGGAACATACATACATTAAGAAAAGGAATGTCATGCCCCTAAAACAACAACCTGTATTTTATCAGTCTCTTTGGCCAATTAGACATAACATTTGAGGCAGATATCTAGTATAAGTAATTCTAGAGCAACTGGACTTGCTAAGTAATAATTGAAGACGTTTCACTAGTCATCAGAGCAGTTTCTTCAGTTTATCCTTCAGCTGAACTGAAGAAGCTGCTCAGATGAGTAGTGAAATGTCTTCAGTTATTACTCAGCAAGTCCAGTTGCTCTAGAATTACTTATACTAGATATGCCATGACCTGGGTGAATGAAAACCTTCATAGTCATTTGAGACAGATATTTAGGTTGTAGGCCTTCAAGGCTGTAACAACAATCAAACATGCAATAAATGAACACATGCACACACTGCTTATTGAGATGCTTTACCTTAAAAATAACGTGACATACTCTATGCCATACTGCATGGTAAAACATGTAAACCCTTCAAGGAACTAATTCTCTATAGCTTGCCATGCAGAGCTAACTGGTTTTTAGTCCATCACTATATTAGGGTGTGATTTATTAAAGGAACAGTTCAGTGTGAAAATAAAAACTGTGTAAATAGATAGGCTGTGCAAAATAAAAAATGTTTCTAATATAGTTAGTTAGCCAAAAATGTAATGTATAAAGGCTGGAGTGATTTGATGTATAACATGTCAGTCAGAACACTACTTCCTGCTTTTCAGCTCTATAACTCTGAGCTAGTCAGCGACTTGAAGGGGGAGCCACATGGTACATTTCTGTTCAGTGAGTTTGTAATTGTTCCTCAGCATTCAGCTCAGATTCAAAAGCAACAGATATGACCCATGTGCCCCCCCCCTCAAGTCTCTGATTGGTTACTGCCTGGTAACCAGGGTAACCAGTCAGTGTAAACCAAGAGAGCTGAAAAGCAGGAAGTAGTTTCTGACTGACATGTTATACATCGAATCACTCCAGCCTTTATATATTACATTTTTGGATAACTAACTATATTAGAAACATTTATTATGTTGCACAGCCTATCTATTTACCCAGTTTTTATTTTTACACTGAACAATTCCTTTAAGGTTCAAGTTGTGTTTTCCACGAAAGTCGAGTTTTCAGATTGATTTTTTTGGTCAAAACTCCCATTTTCGGGTAAAAAAAAATGTGAATTTTTCGAGATCGATTATACCCAGACCCTGGAAATAGATTGAATGTGAAAATACACCATCTAAAATCTGTCAAGGTCATGTAGGAGTCAATGGCAGAGATCCCTTGAACCATTAAAAATGTTAATAGCCTCTGTGATGTTCGAGTTTTTGGGTTTCGCAACATGAAATGAATCGAGTTTTATTCCACTCCAGTTTTTTCCTAAATAATAAACCATTAGAGTTGTGAGTTCATTCAAGGTATAAAAAAATCTAAAATTCGACCTTTGATAAATAACCCCCTAGGTAATCTCTGCTGGAGCCATTAAAAACATAGAGCTAGGTTAAGTTACATTTACTTATTTGATCTTATATTATCCTTTCACAAGTACAACTCACAGAATGTTTAATCGATTGGATTTATCCGGTAATCACCTGTCGTCCTGTGCCTATATAAGAACTCAAAAATCCAAGCAGCTGTTTGTTGATGGGATAATGCTCATATATATTGTTGCCCTAGATATTCAAAATATGTACTGCAAAGGATTGGAATTTTTATTTGTTTGGATATCTATAACATTTTATGGTATATATGTGTACTTCTCAATAACGAATTTTACTCCTTTTTTCTGATCACGCCTACTTCTAATGATGTCACTTCCTGTTTTACTCCTTTTTTTTTATCACGCCTACTTCTAATAATGTCACTTCCTGTTTCTTGATGGTCATCGGGTCGTGGATTGGGTTGCGGATAAAGTACTTGCGGGTCGGGTTCAAGTGGGTAAGTATGCGAATTGCAGGTCCTGGTGCGGGTTGCAGGTCGGTTCGGGTTTAACAAATTGGTTCCGCGCAGGACTCTAATTCCAGTCATTTAAGTTTACTTACAGTAAATACCACTGTACTGAATTTTACAATCAATAATATTTTATTACTCACTATTTTAGAATTACAAAGTTTAATAGAAAATATGAGTAATAGAAAAGATGAGTAATAAAAAGTAGCAATAACAATACAGTTGTATCCTTACAGAGCATTTGTTTTTATTTGGGGTCAGTGACCTCCACTTGAAAGCTGGAAAGAGTCAGAAGAAATTGGCAAATTACTATAAAACTATAGCTATAAACTATAAAAAAAAAAGAAAAAATGAAGACCAATTGAAAATTTGCTTAGAATTAGCCATTCTAGAATATACTAAAAGTTAACTTAAAGGTGATCCACCCCTTTAAAGGGGTTACCTTTTAAGTATGTTAGAGAATGGCCAATTCTAAGCAACTTTTCAATTGGTTGTCATTTTTTTTTTTTTTAGCTTTTGAATTATTTGCCATCTTCCTCTGACTTTTTCCAGCTTTCAAATGGGGGTCACTGTCGCCATACAAGTGGATCTCTCCCCAATATGCCCACATTGAGGTGGGTGATATTGGGCTGATCCGATCGTGGGCCCTAGTGCTGCCAATATATGTGGTCGGATCTCGGGACCACATCTACAAACAGATCCGACGCACATTATCAATAAATGCACAATAAATGTGTGCATTGATTGAATTTTGAAGTTTATAGGGACAGACAACTTGTCCTACCATAGACATAATAGAAATTGCTTCAAGGTACAGTTTTTTCTCTGAAGAGGAAGTGTAATTTATATCTACATCAAGCCCCTGTTCTCTTTAACAGCAAATATGAAAATAGATATTGGAACTGTCAAAATTAGTAAGGAGCTTTCTGACAGCCTAATAGACACACATATAAGGCAAAAGGTGTTCATGCAATTAAACACTGTTGTTTGTCCTCCAGCTTAGTTTCCTAATTAAAATGTAGACCTACTGTCTGGAACTACATTTCTGTTTAATTCACAAATGTATCACCTCTTGAATGGAGAGCAGAGCAGACACAAGGTTATTTTTGTAAACAAAGTAGTTTGGATAATTAAAATGTCATCCCTCATGGTGTCAACCATTTTTGTGTTGTTTGTTTTTATACCTGTAATCTGCTCTAAATCAATTAACATGACATTTTTATCTTCAAATTTCTCTCACACTACAATTTATTTGAACTTTTATTCGTGTCATGTGTCTTGCAAAAATATTCCCTATATTTCTCAAACATATTTTTTTTTGCAAGAATAAAAACGTTAACATTTTTTGTGTGCAATGTGCCATTAAGGAGTGAATTTAAAGGAAAACTTTACTTCTAAATGAATACTTAAACGACAGATAGTTTATATCATATTAAGTGGCATATTAAAGAATCTTACCAAACTGGTCTATATATTTAAGTAAACATTGCCCTTTTACATCTCTTGCCATGAACCACCATTTCATGATAGTTGTGTGCTGCCTCAGAGATCACAATTATGCCTTCAAGCATAATTGTGGCTGCGAAAACTGTCATGGTGTCATTCTGGTGATTGGCATTAAAATGACATCTGAACATGATTCTGTAGGCACAACGCTGCTCTATTGGCACAGTCTGAATAATGAAACTATTGCCAGATTGTTTGAGGCCATAATTCCAGGGCTTCCCTACATCAATAGGATAGAACAGGAGGTGGGATGGACGCACCAACATCAAACCAACTATATGAATGTGCCATCAGTATTTTCACACATAAGTCTTTTTAATGAATAGCATTGGTACACAAACCAATGTTTCTACTGTCATGTGACCACAACTGTGGTTGATGTGATAAATGAGCCCTTTTGTGTCATGCTGAGATAATTTCAGCATTTCAACCAAATAAACTGATCAACTGAACAATTTTTAGAGAGATTTGTGGGGCTGCTAAATATACCACATATGTAGTTACTACTGGCCTATCTGCCAAAATCTTTTTATTTGGTTCTGCATTACCCAAACTATCACCTTTGAAATCCATGTTCTGACTTTCAAAACTCTCCACTCAACAGCACTTTCAAACAAATAATATGTCACTGTTATCATCACAATCTTTGCAGTGTTAAATATTGGAAATACTTGTTAGGGGGTCCCAAGGTGTTTAATTATGTTCTGGGGGTTGGAGGAGGCATGTGGATTTAAGGGTATATCCTAATATGACAAACGTTTATCACATATGAGTGATGGGTGATATCCCTGGTGTGAGCACCAACCATTTTATTTTTTTGGTGTGCTACCACCATTAATGTGAGTATTATTCCACCATGTAGGCCAGAAAAATTCAGGCCCTCAGTACCACAGAAGTTGGACAACACTGATGTGGATTAGTGAACTTCTCAGGCCAGTTCTTAGATGAGTTAAGACCCACAAGCTCCTCACACTAGCTGGAGGCTTACCCAAGGGTTAGGACAGGAAGCACAGCAGTTAAGAGAGGCCGAAGAGCAAAATATTGCGGTACAGAGGAAAATGCAGAAGAGTAGTCAACAACAAGCAGGTCAGAAGAAAACAGGAACACCAGGTTACAAGTTAAAACTCAATAACCAACGTTTTGAAAATAGTGCTTGGCCCCTTTAAAGAGATACTGACACCAGAAATTAAACTCTTTTTTTTTTACATCTATCATACTATAAAATAAGGGCTGTCCCCTGGCAGCGTACGATTCACTGTGCACACAAACATACCAAACAAAACATAGTTACATTGTTAGGTCACATGAGCCAATTAACAGACAGAGTTCTGTCTTTTGCTTCCACACTTTTTCCGGTTACAGTTAGGAGCAGATTTATCAAGGGTCGAAGTGAATTCAAGGGAATTTTCCAAGTAAAAAAATTTGAAATTCTAAGTAATTTTTTGGATACTTCGACCATCGAATAGGATACTACGACTTCAAATTTACTTCGAATTCGATTCGAAGTAAAAATAGTTTGAATATTCGACCATTCAATAATAGAAGTACTGTCTCTTTAAAAAAACTTCGACTTCAATACTTCGCCAAATTAAACCTGCCGAAGTGCTTTGTTAGCCTATGGGGACCTTTAAAAAAAACATTTTCTAAGTCTTTACACATCGGAGTAAAATCGTTCGAACGATTTAATCGGTGAAAAATACTTCGACTTCGATATTCGAATTCAAAGTATTTCAATTCGATGGTCGAATTTCGAAGTATTTTACACTTCGAAATTCGACCCTTAATAAATCTGCCCCTTAGAGTTGTAGTATTTCTGGTCAGGTGATCTCTGAGGCAGCACACAGACTATCATGAAATGGTGGCTCAAGACAAGAGATATAAAAGGACAATATTTACTTAAATATATATTCCAGTTTGGTAAGATTCTTTAATATGCCACTTAATATGATGTAAACTATCTGTTGCTTAAGTATTCATTTTGGGGGTATAGTTTTCCTTTAACTGACAGGCTGAGATGGGACAGTCAGGTTGGCAAAACAGTCAGGTTTATAAATTTCAAATAACAATAACAAACCTCAACGATCAACATGAACTATAGGTAACTTTTAGGGGCAGATTCACTAACTTCGAGTGAAGGATTCGAATGAAAAAAATTCGAATTTCGAAGTATTTTTTGGGTACTTCGACCATCGAATTGGTTAAATTCGTTCGAATTCGAACTAAATCGAACGAATCGAAGTAAAAATCGTTCGACTATTCGACCATTCGATAGTCGAAGTACTTTCCCTTTAAAAAAAACTTCGACCCCCTACTTCGGCAGATAAAACCTACCGAAGTCAATGTTAGCCTATGGGGAAGGTCCCCATAGGTTTGCTAACCTTTTTTTGATCGAAGGATTTTCCTTCGATCGTTGGATTAAAATCGTTCGATCGATCGATCGCAGGATTAGCGCTAAATCCTTCGACTTCGATATTCGAAGTCGAAGGATTTCAATTCGAGGGTCGAATTTCGAAGTATTTTTAACTTCGAAATTCGACCCTTAATGAATCTGCCCCATAATGTACATTCATATTTTAAAAAGTAGTTTTTTTTAGTCTCAGTATCACTTTAAGCGTCGGATGTCAGTATCATGACGCAATGTGTTAGTATGCACGTGCACGCTTCATGTTCTACATGCGCTGGAACGCACAGGCGCTTTACATTCCACTCGGTGCATGTGTAGACTTTCTATAAGCAAAGAGGTCCAGGTCTACTGAATTTCCACAGGAAGCAGTTATTGTTAGGAGTCTGATCTTGTTCTATGGGAGTGTGTCAAAAAAAGGCCACATACAGCATTACCTTCATTCTCTAAATCTCATTTCTAATGTTATATATATATTCAGTGATAGGGATGTAGCGAACCGTCGATAATGTGTTCGCGAACGCCGTTCGCGAACACCGGCAAAAAATGCGGACAGTTCGCGAACAGTTCGCGAACTTCGAACATCCGAAAATCGTTCGATTCGAACGATCGAAGGATTTTAATCGTTCGATCGAAGGATTTTCGTTCGAATCGAATGATCGAAGCCATTCGATCGAATGATTTCATTCAATCCAATGGCTTCGATCGTTCGATTCGAACGAAAATCCTTCGATTTTAGCGATCGAATGGTCGAATGGTCGAACGATTTTGACGCGAACGCCTATTGGCGAACGTCGCCCGACGTTCGCGAACTTGCGGCGGACGCGAACAGCCGATGTTCGCGCGAACAAGTTCGCCGGCGAACAGTCCGCAACATCCCTATTCAGTGATTTTCTTGATTACTACAGCAATTTAAGAATGGCATTAATATTTCACATTAGAGCTCCATGCATTGGAAACTAATTACATTCTACTATAGAATCAGCAACATTAACCTGAGCTCCACTGGGGTCAAAACTGTTATCTGAGAATCTGGATGGATGTAACTTTTAATTACTCAGCAGTGACATCTGTAAGGACTTGCAGCCATGCCTATTACAAGTTCTTAAAGTCAAAAACAAGGCAGGTTATTGGTGTCACTACTTCATTCTGAGAAGACATCACATCTTTCCAATCTAGTCAGCGTTTCTTTTATTAAAAATTCCTTCTGATAACTGCAGATCTCTCTCTGTAGATCATTTCCAGTATTGAGGTGAACTTAGAACATTTTCATGTTAAGCTGTTAGAAGTCAATAAAATGCTTGGTTCTATTATGTTATAATTCAATGCATGCTTGCACTTACTATTAGTGATTCCAATATTTTTTCAGTTGAAACTAAAAATGACAATCTGGATTAGCTGGCTGACTTGTACAGACTGTCCAAGAGTAAGATTTTTACAAATCAGAAATTGCCATGAGCTCCTCACTTGGTAATGTGCAGTCATGCTTTCCTCATAGTTTGCCATATGTTCTTTGTCTTCTAAAGTTGGGGAGAAAAATATCTTTTAATTCAACTTGAAAATAATGCTGTTTGTTATCTACATATAGTCATTTACTGCAAGTAATACTTTAAAATAAATTGTCATCACCTAGGGAAAGCCACGCTTGCTGCTCAAGGTTGCATTGCTTTGAAGGAAATTGCTTATTAGGAAGATAAGGTGAATCATTTTAAAATTCTTTTAATATCCATATCACTTGTAAGTTCTGGACAAGGTGAAAAGTTTAGTAAAGCATTACAACAGCAAAGTACAGAAAATCGGAATGTCGCTTAGAGGAAACAAAAAAGGTACAAAAGAAAAATAACTGACAACATGTCTATTTAACAACAGTCTTATTTTATTAGCTTTAGAGGTTTTTGAAACCATGACTCAACTCCCTTTCTCAAAAACCATGAATGTCAGAAAATATATTATAATATCCGAATTTAAAAAGCACGAATTAAAAAAAAGCGTCGAACAACCTGAAAAAAAATATACAAATGCCTCTAAAACCTCTAAAAAATTATAATTTTCAGACAATTCCTGGCTAAAAAAAAGAGAAAACGTCTAAATTGATTAAAAATGGTCTAACAGGATCAACGCAGCTCCCATTGAATATTAAAGGACCTCGACAACCATAGGCGGAGGGTTTTTGGGGGGTATTTGGGGATATTTTTTTGGGGGTAGGCTAAGGGTAGGACTACATGGACGTTTTCGGCGCGATCCAACACGCAGCGACAAAACGCCTGCGTCAAGTCGCATGTGACAGAAATAAGGTAAGAGATAGAAATGTCGGATAAAGTCGCATCGTTGATCAGACGCGACACGACTGTTGGATGCAGACGCTGCATACTGCGTCTGCATCCGACAGTCATGTCGCGTCGGATCAACCCTAAGTCTACTGTTACTTCAGCAGTTTCTTCACCAGCGATTTTTCACTGGCGGAGAAACAGCTGATATATAACAGCTGATTCAGTCCCATATTATAAGCATTGGCAAAAGTTGTAATTCACCTGTCTTAGCACTAGGGATGCACCGAATCCAGGATTCGGTTCAGGATTCGGCCAGGATTCGGCCTTTTTCAGCAGGATTTGGATTTGGCCGAATCCTTCTGCCCTGCCGAACCGAATCCGAATCCTAATTTGCATGTGCAAATTAGGGACGGGTAGGGAAATTGCGTGTCTTTTTGTCAAAACAAGGAAGTAAAATATTTTTCCCCCTTCCAACCCCTAATTTGCATATGCAAATTAATTATGGATTTTGCATTCGGTTCGGTATTCGGCCGAATCTTTCGCAAAGGATTCGGGGGTTCGGCCGAATCCAAAATAGGGAATTAAGTGCATCCCTACTTAGCACACTGGAAGGATTGGAATGCACTACAGTCTGAATTCTGTCCCATACATGGTCTGACTTAAAGGGGTTGTTCACCTTTGAGTTAACTTTTAGTATGATGTAGAGAATCATATTCTGAGATTGTTTGCAATTAGTTTTAATGTTTTATTTTTTGTGGTTTTTGAGTTATTTAGCTTTTTATTCAGTGGCTCTGCAGTTTGCAATTTCAGCAATCTGGTTGTTAGGGTCCAAATTTCCCTAGCAACCTTGCATTAATTTGAAAAGACTGGGATATGAGTAGAAGAGACCTGAATAGAAAGATGAGTAATAAAAAGTAGCAATGTCAATACATTTGTAGCCTTACGGAGTTTTTAGATGGGTCAGTGACCCCCTTTGGAAGCTGGAAAGGGTCAGAAGCAAAATGCAAATAATTTAAAAGATATAAATAATGAAGGTCAATTGAAAGGGTGCTTAGAATTAGCCACTCTAGAACATATGGAAAGTTAATTTAAAGGTGAACCACCCCTTTAAGAGCTACTAACTTCTGGACCCACAGACTGCATGGTTAAATACTAAGTCATTTTCCACTTGCCATGGATGAAGTACAGACTATTTTGAAAAGAATATTCATAGCACTTTCTTTTCAAAACTATAGAAAAAGTTCAGTTCATCCACATTACAGGAAACCACCAGGGCTAATGATTGGGTTGTTTAACATGAAACTGTGTTTATTGATATACTTTCACATAAAACACCAGGTATATGCTAACTCTGTCATTTATAAGACATCTTACATGCAGAGAGTAATGCAGATATATTATGGTCCCCTTGCAAAAAACAGTGGCTGCAGTTTTAATGCAGTTTCAAAGTAATGCTATATAACAGTAGATGTGATTGAAAAAAAACTAAGGGAAAGTAGCCTGACTGATATTGCTAACTGATCCAAAGGAAGGGGAAAATACATTAAAGGCATATATGTTGCAGTGTAAGCTATGATACAAATGAAGGCAGCACTCCCGTAAGAAATAATGGCATATTTATCTGGTAGGCAGCTAAGAATACAAGACCTTTAACCACTTAAGGAGACAGTAACCAATATCCAATCACAATGGTTCCATTGAACTATTCATGTACAGTAAGGGGCACATTTACTTAGCTCAAGTGAAGGATTAGAAGGAAAAAAAACGTTGAATTTCGAAGTTTTTTTTGGCTACTTCGACCTTCGACTACGACTTTGAATCGAATGATTCGAACTAAGAATCGTTCGACTATTCGACCATTCGATAGTCGAAGTACTGTCTCTTTAAAAAAAACTTTGACTACCTACTTCGCCCCCTTAAAACTTCACGAGCACCAATGTTAAGGTATGGGGAAGGTCCCCATAAGCTTGCTAAGTATTTTTTTATTGAAGGAAAATCGTTCGATTCAAAGGATTTAATCGTTATTTGAAGTCGAAGGATTTTACTTCGACGGTTGAATATCTAGGGTTAATTAACCCCCGATATTCGACCAATAGTAAATGTGCTCCTAGGTGTTGTCTGAAACACACTGTGAAAGTGTCATCTGGTCACAGAGGCACCATAACAACTGCATCACCCTTCCCAGTATCAGCTAACACCTACCTGAATAGTTCAATGGAACGACCATTGATCATTATGCTTTGTGGCAATAACCCCTTTCAATAACTCCTTTGAAAAACCACTTAGCCAGGATGAGTTCAGATGCAATGTAAGTTGCACATACTAGACAGGTAGGTGGAGGATTAGCAGCTGCTATGTCTCTTGGCCCTGATCCCCAGAACAAACAACCATCCTGGGTAAAGCTCAGTCTCGGATAAGTAGGAACAGGGCTGACCGGCACTCAAACGGATCCACTGGACCAGAAAGGATTAGTTAAAAAATATTTTTATTTATACAAAGATAAAAATGTGTATCATCTCCATCTGCCCTACGCGTTTCGCACCCACTTAGGGCACTTAGTCATGGGCTCACCTATACCCTTACTGTGATTGGCACACACAGATCAGATCATAAGATTTCCCATCTGAAATCTCACAGGATTTTCAGTGCAAAATGATGACATGATGCCTTAATGAAAATCCGCCTATGTCGACAACTTTTACCTGATGATTTGTTTTTGTATTTTTTGAGTTGTTTGTGGTTTTTACATTTCATAAATCGCACATTTTTAGAGTTTTACAGAAATATAGAAAAACCTAAATTTTTTTAGAGATTCATGGAAAAAATTGAAATTCGATTATTAGTAA